>NC_090653.1:91628905-91936405 GCF_040937935.1 Hyperolius riggenbachi | reverse complement strand
GGTCACATCTTGCTCTTAGCCCTTTGCCTTGCCTCTTGAACTTACTGATCTCCTGGTATCGATCCCTGCCTGTCTAAACTACTCTCTTGCTACTCCCTGTGCTGCTCTTGATCTCCTGGTTATTGATATTGGCTTGTTTGACTATTCTACTGTGTATTGAGAATGTTGTAGTTATCTGTGTACAGACTAACCAGCAAGCTCATGGTGAACCAGAACTCCTTGGAGTGTGTAAGGGACTACAATGGTCCTAAAAGCCCCCTTACTAAAATGCTACGAAAAACAAAAGTTTGCTTTCTTAAAACAGAAAGAATGTGCGATAATTCAGGTTGGAGTGAGCTTGAGATGTCTCCCAGTGCATCACTGCTCAATATATGCAAATTAACCATTGTTACCCTTAGAAGCTAAACACACCTCCAGAACCGCTGGAATGCAATGCTGTGTCAATTTGTTAATTTGTACAGAGCCTAAATAATCCAACATGCATACAGACTGTTTCGGATTGTTTGATCCTCATCAGTGCATGGCATGGAATAATTTGCCTCTGAGCTTGCTGGTTAGTCTGTACCTCTCGGTGTTATAAGCCCTACTCCATAGAGCCAAATTAATCCATGCCATGCACTGATGAGGATCAAACAATCCGAAACAGTCTGTATGCATGTTAGATTATTATGGCTCTGTACAAATTAACAAGCTGACACATCATTACATCCCAACAGTTCTGGAGGTGTGTTTAGCTTCTAAGGGTAACAATGGTTAATTAGAGATGGCCCGAACCTCCAATTTTAGGTTCGCGAACTCGGTTTGCGAACCTCCACAAACATTCGCGAACATGCGAACGTTCGCAAACCGCCATAGTTGTAAATGGGGATGCGAACTTTGAAAACTAGAAAAAATTATGCTGGCCACAAAAGTGATGGAAAAGATGTTTCAAGGGGTCTAACATCTGGAGGGGGGCATGGATGAGTGGAATACACGCCAAAAGTCCTGGGGAAAAATCTGAATTGGACGAAAAGCAGCGTTTTAAGGGCAGAAATCACACTGAATGCTAAATTGCAGGCCTAAAGTGCTTTCAAACATCTTGCATGTGTACACATCAATCAGGGAGTGTAATTAGGGTACTGCTTCACACTGACACACCAAACTCACTGTGTAATGCACCGCAAACAGCTGTTTGCGTAGTGACGGCCGTGCTGGTCTGGTGCGCACCATGGCGAGAGTGCAGGCCGTGGCGGTGTTCAAGCCCATATGGTCGCCGGGCTGTGGTAGCTCAATGATAGAACAACAGTGACTGTCCAGCTGATCAAATTTGGTCTGACCACAATGAAGCAACAACCTTATTATATTTGGTGTGCCACCCCCCCCCCCCGACACTCATATAGCCGGCGGTCATTGCTTCATTGTGATATGCAAGCCCCTTCACTGCGGCAAGGTAATGATCACAAAGTGGAATTGGCACATGTACATGCCTTTTGTTTTGTTGTTGCAGCCGCAGTGCAGCCAGAAAAATTAGGCAGGCATGTACACGCACCAGAAAAATTAGTATAGCAGCCGCTGCTAGCAGCGGCCTTTAAAATTCAGGAATCTGCCTGGAGTCCTGGACCCTGTTGGTGGTGGCGGAGAAGGCAGTCAAGCAGCCTGCAGGCAGAAATGCTGTGTGTGGGGACTGACTTAGTCTTCGGGCGGGCAGTATCCCTCCGGGATTCATGCCTCATTCATTTTGATAAAGGTCAGGTACTGAACACTTTTGTGACTTAGGTGACTTCTCTTCTCAATGACAATGACTCCAGCTGCGCTGAAGGTCCTTTCTGACAGGACGCTTGAGGCAGGGCAAGACAGAAGTTGGATAGCAAATTGGGACAGCTCTGGCCACAGGTCAAGCCTGCGCACCCAGTAGTCCAAGGTTTATCATCGCTGCTCACAGTGTCTACATCCACACTCAAGGCCAGGTAGTCGGCTACCTGTCGGTCCAGGCGTTAGTGGAGGGTGGATCCTTAATGGCTAAGGTGAGGCATTGTACTAAAGAATGTCCACATGTCCGACATCACCATGAGATCGCTGGAGCATCCTGTCCTTGCCTGCGTGGACATGGGAGGAGGATTACTGGCAGTGGTACCTTTGCGTTGTGGTGTGACATCACCCTTAAACGCATTGTAAAGCATAGTTGCCAGCTTGTTCTGCAAGTGCTGCATCCTTTCTGCCTTCTGGTGAGTTGGTAACATGTCCGCCACTTTGGGTCTATACTGAGGGTCTAGTACCGTGGCCACCCAGTACAGCTCATTCCCCTTGCTTTTTTTATACGGGGGTCCCTCAACAGGCTGGACAGCATGAAAGACGCCATCTGCACAAAGTTGGATCCAGACGCACTCTTCATCTCCTCTTGCTCTTCCTCAGTGACGTCAGGTAAGTCCTCTTCCTCCTCCCCCCAGCCACGAGCAATACCACGGGGATGTTGAGCAGCACAAGCCCCCTGCGACGTCTGCTGCTGTTGTTCTTCTCCCGCTGCCTCCTCCTCCACAGAAACACATTCCTCATCATCCGAGTCTGACTCCTCTTCCCCAACTGACTCTTCGTCCTCCTCCCCCCTACGTGCTGCCGCAGATGTTGAGGAAACATCTGGTTCTGATGCAAATTGCTCCCACAACTGTTCCTGCCATAACTGTTCCTCTTCACACTCCTCCACAGCTTGATCCACCACTCTACGCACGGCACGCTCCAGGAAGTAAGCGTAGGGGATCAAGTCGCTGATGGTGCCTTCACTGCGACTCACCAGGTTTGTCACCTCCTCAGACGGCTGCATGAGCCTGCATGCAATTCGCATCGGTGTCCAGTTGTTGGGCCAGAACATCCCCATCTCCCCAGATTGTGTCCTTCTACTGTAATTGTACAGGTACTGGGTGACGGCTTTCTCCTGGTCTAGCAGGCTAGAGAACATGAGCAGGGTCGAATTCTAGCGAGTCGGCTATTACATATCAAGCATCACAAGTTGTTTCTCCGCTGAATGTCCGCAAAGCGTGCCATGGCCTTGTAAGACCACCTGAAATGCCCACACAACTTCCTGGCCTGCTTCAGGACATCCTCTAAGCCTGGGTACTTTCACACAAATCTTTGAATGACTAGATTGAGAACATGTGCCATGCAGGGTACATGTGTCAGCTTTCCCAAATTCAAAGTGGAAAGGAGATTGCTGCCGTTGTCACACACCACGTTGCCAATCTCCAGCTGGTGCAGGGTCAGCCAGTGCTCCACCTGTTTGTTAAGAGCAGCCAGGAGAGCTGGTCCAGTGTGACTCTCCACTTTAAGGAAAGACATGTCTAAGATGACGTGACACCGTCGTACCTGGCATGCAGCATAGGCCCTGGGGAGCTGGGGCTGTGTAGCTGGACAGGAGATCGCAGCACCAGCCAAGGAGGAGGAGGATGACGACAGCGAAGAGGATGTAGCAGGCGGAGAGGAGGTGGCAGGAGGCCTGACTTCAATCCGCGGAGGTGTCACAAGCTGGTCTGCTGCACAGACACGTACTCCCTGCTTGCCATCGGTCACCAGGTTGACCCAATGGGCTGTGTAAGTAATGTAGCGGCCCTGACCATGCTTGGCAGACCAGGCATCCGTGGTCGGTGGACCCTTGACCCAACACTGTGTGCCAGAGATGACACCACTTGCCTCTCCACTTTACAGTGCAGTTTGGGAATCGCCTTTTTAGAGAAATAATTGCAGCCTGGCATCTTCCACTGCGGTTTCCCAATGGACACAAATTTACGGAAGGCCTCAGAGTCCACCAGCTTGTATGGTAACAGCTGGCGAGCTAACAGTTCCGCAACGCCAGCTGTCGGAGGCCAGACAAGGGGGTGACTGGCAGAAATTTGCTTCTTCCGCTCAAAAATTTCCTTCACGGACACCTGGCTGCTGTGGGCAGAGGAGCAGGAACCGCTCAAGGTCAGAGGCGGAGTGGAGGAGGGTGGCTGTGAAGGTGAAAGGGAGAAAGAGGCTGAAGACGCTGCACCTGAAGGAGGAAGAGGAGAATGAGGGTGGCTTTTCTTTTGTGTGCTGCTTTTCCTCTGGTGCTCTTCCCATTGCAGTTTGTGCCTTTTCTCGAGGTGTCTTCGTAAGGCACTTGTCCCTACGTGGGGGTTGGCCTTTCCACGGCTCAATTTTTGCTGTCAGAGAGTACAGATAGCTTTGCTCTGATCTGAGGCACACCCACTAAAAAATTTCCAAACCACTGAGCCCCCCTGGGGTGATGGCACTATGGTGGCCTCAGCAGCTGACGTTTAACGGCATGTTGGCTGGCTGTACATAGGTGGCGATACATGGTGCCGGACGCTGCCACCAGCTGTTTCTGTCGACGAGCTCCCCCTGTTTCTTTCAGCAACGCATCTCCTCCTACTCCTCTCTGACTCCTTCTCTGAACTGTCCCCCTGTTCATCTCCTCTGTTGGGAACATACGCGGGATCCGTATCATCGTCATCATCCTGCCCAGCTTCGCTTGCGTCAGACACCTCCAAAACTGCACCAACAGCAGGTACTTCATCATCCTCATCCTCACACATTACATCCATAGTGTCGCCTAACTCACACATATGAGGTGGTGTAACTTGCTTAGCGCCTTCATCTTGTTGTTGCAGTAGTGGCTGGGAATCAGTGATTTCACCACCAAATATCTCCGACAAAGTGTCAAATGCAGTGGATGTGGTTCTTGTAGTAGTGCTGGTGGCTGCGGGAGATGAGGTGTTCTGTATTAAATAGTCAACCACATCCTGACAATCTTGGGAGTTGATGGCACGTGCCTTCTTCTGAGCACTGTACTTTGGGCAAGGGCCGCACAAGATCACATCAACACGACCTTGCACAGACCTGCCGGTGCCATGTGGCCTTCCTCCAGGCCTGCCTCTACCCTCTTCCTCTACCTGGTTTGTCCATTTTGTCCATCTCAGGGGGGATGCTTGGTATATGCTGTGATGAGGTGGGTTCACTGAACACAACAGCTAGGTATATGCAGTGAGGTGGGTTCACTCAACACAAAAGGTAGGTATATGCAGTGAGGTGGGTTTACTGAACACCACAGCTAGGTATATGTTGTGAGGTGGGTTCACTGAACACAACAGCTAGGTATATGTTGTGATGAGGTGGGTTCACTGAACACAACAGCTAGGTATATGCAGTGAGGTGGGTTCACTCAACACAAAAGGTAGGTATATTCAGTGAGGTGGGTTCACTGAACACAACAGCTAGGTATATGCAGTGAGGTGGGTTCACTGAACACAAAAGGTAGGTATATGCAGTGAGGTGGGTTCACTGAACACAACAGCTAGGTATATGCTGTGATGAGGTGGATTCACTGAACACAACAGCTAGGTATATGCAGTGAGATTGGTTCACTCAACACAACAGCTAGGTATATGCAGTGAGGTGGGTTCACTGAACACAAAAGGTAGGTATATGCAGTGAGGTGGGTTCACTGAACACAAAAGGTAGGCATATGCAGTGAGGTGGGTTCACTCAACACAAAAGGTAGGTATATGCAGTGAGGTGGGTTCACTGAACACAAAAGGTAGGTATATGCAGTGAGGTGGGTTCACTCAACACAAAAGGTAGGTATATGCAGTGAGGTGGGTTCACTCAACACAAAAGGTAGGTATATGCAGTGAGGTGGGTTCACTCAACACAACAGCTAGGTATATGCAGTGAGGTGGGTTCACTGAACACAACAACTAGGTATATGCAGTGAGGTGGGTTCACTCAACACAAAAGGTAGGTATATGCAGTGAGGTGGGTTCACTCAACACAACAGCTAGGTATATGCAGTGAGGTGGGTTCACTGAACACAACAGCTAGGTATATGCAGTGAGGTGGCTTCACTGAACACAACAGCTAGGTATATGCAGTGAGGTGGGTTCACTCAACACAAAAGGTAGGTATATGCAGTGAGGTGAGTTCACTCAACACAACAGCTAGGTATATGCAGTGAGGTGGGTTCACTGAACACAACAGCTAGGTATATGCAGTGAGGTCGGTTCACTCAACACAAAAGGTAGGTATATGCAGTGCGGTGGGTTCACTCAACACAACAGCTATGAATATGCAGTGAGGTGGGTTCACTGAACACAAAAGGTAGGTATATTCAGTGAGGTGGGTTCACTGAACACAACAGCTAGGTATATGCAGTGAGGTGGGTTCACTGAACACAACAGGTAGGTATATGCAGTGAGGTGGGTTCACTCAACACAACAGCTAGGTATATGCAGTGAGATGGGTTCACTGAACACAACAGCTAAGTATATGCAGTGAGGTGGGTTCACTGAACACAAAAGGTAGGTATATGCAGGGAGGTGGGTTCACTGTACACAACAGCTAGGTATATGCAGTGAGGTGGGTTCACTCAACACAACAGCTAGGCATATGCAGTGAGATGGGTTCACTCAACACAACAGCTAGGTATATGCAGTGAGGTGGGTTCACTGAACACAACAGCTAGGTATATGCTGTGATGAGGTGGGTTCACTGAACACAAAAGGTAGGCATATGCAGTGAGGTGGGTTCACTCAACACAAAAGGTAGGTATATGCAGTGAGGTAGGTTCACTCAACACAACAGTTAGGTATATGCAGTGAGATGGGTTCACTCAACACAACAGCTAGGTATATGCAGTGAGGTGGGTTCACTGAACACAAAAGGTAGGTATATGCAGTGAGGTGGGTTCACTGAACACAACAGCTAGGTATATGCTGTGATGAGGTGGGTTCACTGAACACAAAAGGTAGGCATATGCAGTGAGGTGGGTTCACTCAACACAAAAGGTAGGTATATGCAGTGAGGTGGGTTCACTCAACACAACAGCTAGGTATATGCAGTGAGGTCGGTTCACTCAACACAAAAGGTAGGTATATGCAGTGAGGTGGGTTCACTCAACACAACAGATAGGTATATGCTGTGAGGTGAGTTCACTCAACACAAAAGGTAGGTATATGCAGTGAGGTGGGTTTAGAGTTGAGCTGAAATTTTCGTAATTTCGCATTACTATAATTACGCATGCGAAATTTGCGATTACGATGCGAAATTAGCGTAGCGAAATTGCCATTAAAATCGTAATTGAAAATACCGTAAGCGTAATTTTCAACGCGAAATTTCGCGTTTCGTTCATGCCGTAATTTCGCATTAGACGCTACCGTAATTTCGCGTTAAACCGTAACGCTCCGTATAATATAAAAAAGCCGCCGACTTTAAGGGTTAATAGCAAAGCCCCCTTAAATGCTAAGAGCCTCAAATTTGGAGAATATATTAAGGAGATCAGGAGGAATAAGAGGAAATTTTTTTTTTTCAAAAAGACCTTATAGTTTTTGAGAAAATCGATGTTAAAGTTTCAAAGTAAAAATGTATACATTTAAAAACCCGCCGACTTTAACGGTTAATAGCAAAGCCTGCTTAAAGTTTAGGAACACCAAATTCCTAGGGTATATTAAGGGGATCAGTGGGAATAAGAGGAAAAATTTTTTTTTCAAAAAGACCTTATAGTTTTTGAGAAAATCGATTTTTAAGTTTCAAGGGCAAAAATGTCTTTTAAATGCGGAAAATGTCAGGTTTTTTTGCACAGGTAACAATAGTGTATTATTTTCATAGATTCCCCCAAGTGGGAAGAGTTTTACTTACTTCGTTCTGAGTGTGGGAAATATAAAAAAAAAACGACGTGGGGTCCCCCCTCCCAGACCTCTTTAACCCCTTGTCCCCCATGCAGGCTGGGATAGCCAGAATGCGGAGCACCGGCCGCGTGGGGCTCCGCACCCTGACTATACCAGCCCGCATGGTCCATGGATTGGGGGGTCTCGGAAGGGGAGGGGCAGCCAAGCTTTCCCCTCCCCCTCCGAGCCCTTGTCCAATCCAAGGACAAGGGGCTCTTCTCCACCTCCGATGGGCGGTGGAGGTGGAGGCCGCGATTTCCTGGGTGGGGGGTTCATGGTGGAATCTGGGAGTCCCCTTTAAAAAGGGGTCCCCCAGATGCCCACCCCCCCTCCCAGGAGAAATGAGTATAGAGGTACTTGTACCCCTTACCCATTTCCTTTAAGAGTTAAAAGTAAATAAACACACAAACACATAGAAAAAGTATTTTAATTGAACAAAAAACATAACCACGAAAAAAGTCCTTTAATATTCTTAATTAACCATTAATACTTACCTGTCCCTTTAAATAAATGATCCCACGCAATATCCTCGGAAATGTTCTATCAGTTACAATGTAACAAAGTTATTACAATGTAACAACTTTGTTACATTGTAACTACGCCGCACCCGACGTCACTCACCGCCGCCGCCGCCTCCGCGTCTGTGCTGCAGGACCCGACAGAGCTCTGAGCTATATAGCTCAAAGCTCTCTAAAGCATCTTTGTATTTGGGCTCCAAGGAGCTCCATTGGTCCTTAGCAGACCAATGGGGTTCCTTCTGATTTGAAGGAACCCCATTGGTCTGCTAAGGACCAATGGGGCTCCTTGGAGCCCAAATACAAAGATGCTTTAGAGAGCTCTGAGCTATATAGCTCAGAGCTCTGTCGGGTCCGTGCAGGACGCTAAGTCCCCACCGGCTCCGCTGCCCTCCCCGCCTCTCCCACATGTCACCCACATGTCACCCACATGTGGGTGACATGTGGGTGACAGATGTGGGCGGGGTGGACAGCGGGAGCTGCGGGGACTTAGCGTCCTGCACGGACGCGTATGCGGCGGCTGATCGGCGAGTGGCGTCAGGTGCGGCGTAGTTACAATGTAACAAAGTTGTTACATTGTAATAACTTTGTTACATTGTAACTGATAGAACATTTCCGAGGCTATTTCGAGGGATCATTTATTTAAAGGGGCAGGTAAGTATTAATGGTTAATTAAGAATATTAAAGGACTTTTTTCGTGGTTATGTTTTTTGTTCAATTAAAATACTTTTTCTATGTGTTTGTGTGTTTATTTACTTTTAACTCTTAAAGGAAATGGGTAAGGGGTACAAGTACCTCTATACTCATTTCTCCTGGGAGGGGGGTTGGGCATCTGGGGGACCCCTTTTTAAAGGGGACTCCCAGATTCCACCATGAACCTCCCCCCCAGGAAATCGCGGCCTCCACCTCCACCGCCCATCGGAGGTGGAGAAGAGCCCCTTGTCCTTGGATTGGACAAGGGCTCGGAGGGGGAGGGGAAAGCTTGGCTGCCCCTCCCCTTCCGAGACCCCCCAATCCATGGACCATGCGGGCTGGTATAGTCAGGGTGCGGAGCCCCACGCGGCCGGTGCTCCGCATTCTGGCTATCCCAGCCTGCATGGGGGACAAGGGGTTAAAGAGGTCTGGGAGGGGGGACCCCACGTCGTTTTTTTTTTTATATTTCCCACACTCAGAACGAAGTAAGTAAAACTCTTCCCACTTGGGGGAATCTATGAAAATAATACACTATTGTTACCTGTGCAAAAAAAACTGACATTTTCTGCATTTAAAAGACATTTTCGCCCTTGAAACTTAAAAATCGATTTTCTCAAAAACTATAAGGTCTTTTTGAAAAAAATTTTTTTCCTCTTATTCCCACTGTTCCCCTTAATATACCCTGGGAATTTGGTGTTCCTAAACTTTAAGCAGGCTTTGCTATTAACCGTTAAAGTCGGCGGGTTTTTAAATGTTTACATTTTTCCTTTGAAACTTTAACATCGATTTTCTCAAAAACTATAAGGTCTTTTTGAAAAAAAAATTTTTCCTCTTATTCCTCCTGATCTCCTTAATATATTCTCCAAATTTGAGGCTCTTAGCATTTAAGGGGGCTTTGCTATTAACCCTTAAAGTCGGCGGCTACCTAACATTGATACATGCGTCAACTTTTCCGCTTCGGGAGCATGACCATACGCATTAATTTCGTAATAAACGGGGCAATGCGAAAATTACGCGAAAAATAACGCTTACGCGAAATATCGCGAAATCCTTCTTCATTACGATTATGTACTTACGGCCATAAACGTAATTACACTAATTACGCGAAATTTCGCGAAATCGTAATTACTCCATTACGCTCATCTCTAGGTGGGTTCACTGAACACAACAGCTAGGTATATGCTGTGAGGTGGGTTTACTCAACACAAAATGTAGGTATATGCAGTGAGGTGGGTTCACTCAACACAACAGCTAGGTATATGCAGTGAGGTGGGTTCACTGAACACAACAGCTAGGTATATGCAGTGAGGTGGGTTCACTGAACACAAAAGGTAGGAATATGCAGGGAGGTGGGTTCACTGAACACAACAGATAGGTATATGCAGTGGGGTGGGTTCACTCAACACAACAGCTAGGTATATGCAGTGAGATGGGTTCACTGAACACAACAGCTAAGTATATGCAGTGAGGTTGGTTCACTGAACACAAAAGGTAGGTATATGCAGGGAGGTGGGTTCACTGTACACAACAGCTAGGTATATGCAGTGAGGTGGGTTCACTCAACACAACAGCTAGGTATATGCAGTGAGATGGGTTCACTCAACACAACAGCTAAGTATATGCAGTGAGGTGGGTTCACTGAACACAACAGCTAGGTATATGCTGTGATGAGGTGGGTTCACTGAACACAAAAGGTAGGCATATGCAGTGAGGTGGGTTCACTCAACACAAAAGGTAGGTATATGCAGTGAGGTAGGTTCACTCAACACAACAGTTAGGTATATGCAGTGAGATGGGTTCACTCAACACAACAGCTAGGTATATGCAGTGAGGTGGGTTCACTGAACACAAAAGGTAGGTATATGCAGTGAGGTGGGTTCACTGAACACAACAGCTAGGTATATGCTGTGATGAGGTGGGTTCACTGAACACAAAAGGTAGGCATATGCAGTGAGGTGGGTTCACTCAACACAAAAGGTAGGTATATGCAGTGAGGTGGGTTCACTCAACACAACAGCTAGGTATATGCAGTGAGGTCGGTTCACTCAACACAAAAGGTAGGTATATGCAGTGAGGTGGGTTCACTCAACACAACAGCTAGGTATATGCTGTGAGGTGGGTTCACTTAACACAAAAGGTAGGTATATGCAGTGAGGTGGGTTCACTGAACACAACAGCTAGGTATATGCTGTGAGGTGGGTTTACTCAACACAAAATGTAGGTATATGCAGTGAGGTGGGTTCACTCAACACAACAGCTAGGTATATGCAGTGAGGTGGGTTCACTGAACACAACAGCTAGGTATATGCAGTGAGGTGGGTTCACTGAACACAAAAGGTAGGAATATGCAGGGAGGTGGGTTCACTGAACACAACAGCTAGGTATATGCAGTGGGGTGGGTTCACTCAACACAACAGCTAGGTATATGCAGTGAAATGGGGGTCACTTAACACAACAGCTAGGTATATGCAGTGAGGTGGGTTCACTGAACACAAAAGGTAGGTATATGCAGTGAGGTGGGTTCACTGAACACAACAGCTAGGTATATGCTGTGAGGTGGGTTTACTCAACACAAAATGTAGGTATATGCAGTGAGGTGGGTTCACTTAACACAACAGCTAGGTATATGCAGTGAGGTGGGTTCACTGAACACAACAGCTAGGTATATGCAGTGAGGTGGGTTCACTGAACACAAAAGGTAGGAATATGCAGGGAGGTGGGTTCACTGAACACAACAGCTAGGTATATGCAGTGGGGTGGGTTCACTCAACACAACAGCTAGGTATATGCAGTGAGATGGGGGTCACTCAACACAACAGCTAAGTATATGCAGTGAGGTGGGTTCACTGAACACAACAGCTAGGTATATGCAGTGAGGTGGGTTCACTGAACACAAAAGGTAGGAATATGCAGGGAGGTGGGTTCACTGAACACAACAGCTAGGTATATGCAGTGAGGTGGGTTCACGCAACACAAAAGGTAAGTATATGCAGTGAGGTGAGTTCACTCAACACAACAGCTAGGTATATGCAGGGTGGTGGGTTCACTCAACACAACAGCTAGGTATATGCAGTGAGGTCGGTTCACTCAACACAAAAGGTAGGTATATGCAGTGAGGTGGGTTCACTGAACACAAAAGGTAGGTATATGCAGTGAGGTGGGTTCACTGAACACAACAGCTAGGTATATGCAGTGAGGTGGGTTCACTCAACACAAAAGGTAGGTATATGCAGTGAGGTGGGTTCACTGAACACAACAGCTAGGTATATGCAGTGAGCTGGGTTCACTTAACACAACAGGTAGGTATATGCAGTGAGGTGGGTTCACTGAACACAACAGCTAGGTATATGCTGTGAGGTTTGTTCACTCAACACAAAAGGTAGGTATATGCAGTGAGGTGGGTTCACTGAACACAACAGCTAGGTATATGCTGTGAGGTGGGTTTACTCAACACAAAATGTAGGTATATGCAGTGAGGTGGGTTCACTCAACACAACAGCTAGGTATATGCAGTGAGGTGGGTTCACTGAACACAACAGCTAGGTATATGCATTGAGGTGGGTTCACTGAACACAAAAGGTAGGAATATGCAGGGAGGTGGGTTCACTGAACACAACAGCTAGGTATATGCAGTGGGGTGGGTTCACTCAACACAACAGCTAGGTATATGCAGTGAGATGGGTTCACTGAACACAACAGCTAAGTATATGCTGTGAGGTGGGTTCACTGAACACAAAAGGTAGGTATATGCAGGGAGGTGGGTTCACTGTACACAAGAGCTAGGTATATGCAGTGAGGTGGGTTAACTCAACACAACAGCTAGGTATGTGCAGTGAGATGGGTTCACTCAACACAACAGCTAGGTATATGCAGTGAGGTGGGTTCACTGAACACAACAGCTAGGTATATGCTGTGATGAGGTGGGTTCACTGAACACAAAAGGTAGGCATATGCAGTGAGGTGGGTTCACTCAACACAAAAGGTAGGTATATGCAGTGAGGTAGGTTCACTCAACACAACAGTTAGGTATATGCAGTGAGATGGGTTCACTCAACACAACAGCTAGGTATATGCAGTGAGGTGGGTTCACTGAACACAAAAGGTAGGCATATGCAGTGAGGTGGGTTCACTCAACACAAAAGGTAGGTATATGCAGTGAGGTGGGTTCACTCAACACAACAGCTAGGTATATGCAGTGAGGTCGGTTCACTCAACACAAAAGGTAGGTATATGCAGTGAGGTGGGTTCACTCAACACAACAGCTAGGTATATGCTGTGAGGTGGGTTCACTTAACACAAAAGGTAGGTATATGCAGTGAGGTGGGTTCACTGAACACAACAGCTAGGTATATGCTGTGAGGTGGGTTTACTCAACTCAAAATGTAGGTATATGCAGTGAGGTGGGTTCACTCAACACAACAGCTAGGTATATGCAGTGAGGTGGGTTCACTAAACACAACAGCTAGGTATATGCAGTGAGGTGGGTTCACTGAACACAAAAGGTAGGAATATGCAGGGAGGTGGGTTCACTGAACACAACAGCTAGGTATAGGCAGTGGGGTGGGTTCACTCAACACAACAGCTAGGTATATGCAGTGAGATGGGGGTCGCTCAACACAACAGCTAGGTATATGCAGTGAAAAGCTAGGTATATGCAGTGAGGTGGGTTCACTCAACACAAAAGGTAGGTATATGCAGTGAGGTGGGTTCACTGAACACAACAGGTAGGTATATGCAGTGAGGTGGGTTCACTGAACACAACAGGTAGGTATATGCAGTGAGGTGGATTCACTCAACACAACAGATAGGTATATGCAGTGAGGTGGGTTCACTAAACACAACAGGTAGGTATATGCAGTGAGGTGGGTTCACTGAACACAACAGCTAGTTATATGCTGTGATGAGGTGGGTTCACTGAACACAAAAGGTAGGTATATGCATTGAGGTGGGTTCACTCAACACAAAAGGTAGGTATATGCAGTGAGGTGGGTTCACTGAACACAACAGCTAGGTATATGCAGTGAGGTGTGTTCACTGAACACAACAGCTAGGTATATGCAGTGAGGTGGGTTCACTGAACACAACAGCTAGGTATATGCAGTGAGGTGGGTTCACTGAACACAAAAGGTAGGTATATGCAGTGAGGCGGGTTCACTGAACACAACAGCTAGGCATATGCAGTGAGGTGGGTTCACTCAACACAAAAGGTAGGTATTGTTATGCTGGGGGGTCATACTTTCTGACCAGCCAGCAAAACAAGGCTGAGAGCTGAATTATGGAAGAGGCTACACAGGCTGCCCAAAGCAACTACAGCTCTGGACCTCTGATAAGACGCAATGGCAGCGCAGTGCAATGTTGTGCTGCTCTTGCGTTAGCAAACATACAGAAAGATACAAGACAGACTGGAATGAGGCAGCCAATTGCGAGCGCAGTGATGGCGTACCTCACAAGAGCAGGACTAGAGGATTCGCCACTCCTACGCAGGAGATAGCGGAATCCACAAGGCAGAACAGACAGAGCAAGATAAACAGGCAATAGGTCAAACACAGATAATCACAGGTAGTATTAAACAGTATAACAGAACTAACTATTGTACAAAATCCCTGGGGTCCTGCCAGTTCAAATGTACCACGGATCTGACTAAACATAAACAAGGACTTGAGACAAACAGAATGAACGATTGCCAATCCATTCACTGACCCGGTGACAGCAAGCGTCCACACACAGACCAACATACAAGGCAACAGGAACAGGACGAGGAAGGATTCGCTACTCCTACGCAGTCAGCGCAATCCACGCAAGGTAACTGGAACAGGAACAAGGGCCCAGTAGTAACAGATAGACAGGCTAAGACTGAAACTATGACGAGCCACAGTCTAACAGCAGAGGCAGGCTTTTATGCTTGCATCTGCCAATGGATGCAAGCATGCAAATTTCCACACAGCTGAATGGTAATCACTCAATCCTGTGCTGGCCTGAATCCCATTTGCTAGCTGAAAGACCATCATAACAAATGCATGCAGTTCTATGCAAGAAAATGCATGCAGGAAATCTAGGGCTATCTGGCTGCAGCTCAGCTGCAGCAAACCATTAGTGGAATAATTACAGTATTCTGAGCTGCTCATAACTGCAGAGCAATTGCAATTGCAATGACAATATGACTCACTGCGAATGCGCAACCGAGTGCAGACTGACAAGTTAGAACTGTCCATTTGCGGCACCACCTGCAATGGACAGAACACGTCACAGGAGGAATCCTAACAGGTATATGCAGTGAGGTGGGTTCACTGAACACAACAGCTAGGTATATGCAGGGGTGGGTTCAATCAACACAAAAGGTAAGTATATGCAGTGAGGTGAGTTCACTCAACACAACAGCTAGGTATATGCAGTGAGGTGCGTTCACTGAACACAACAGGTAGGAATATGCAGTGAAGTGGGTTCACTGAACACAAAAGGTAGGTATATGCAGTGAGGTGGGTTCACTCAACACAAAAGGTAGGTATATGCAGTGAGGTGGGTTCACTGAACACAACAGCTAGGTATATACAGTGAGGTGGGTTCACTCAACACAAAAGGTAGGTATATGCAGTGATGAGGTGGGTTAACTAAACACAACAGGTATTAGGTATATGCACTGAATGTGCTGGGCCTGGCAGTGGCACACACACAGTATGAATTACTAAGGCTGTCTATGCAACACAAGTGTCAGTGGGACACACAGAAAAAAAATAGATCACAAGAACAAGATTAGCTCTGAAAAGAGCTGTTGCTGGGTGCTATTATGGCAATAAGTATCAGCCAGGAGCAAGCTAACAAGCCAAGAGCTTAACTAATCTTTCCCTAGGAGAAACAATCTGCAGCAGCTCGACCTACTCTCACTATAGCAGGCACACGAGTGAGTGTAATGGCCGGCGGAGCCTGCTTTATATATGGGGGGGAGTGGCTCCAGGACTGAGTGTAGCCTCATTGGCTACAATGTGCCTGCTGACTGTGATGTAGAGGGTCAAAGTTGACCCTAATGGAGCATTATGGGGCGAGCCGAACTTCCGGAAAAGTTTGCCTTCGCCGGCGAAGGCGAACCACCCAAAGTTCGCCTGGAACCGTTCGTCGGCAAACCGTTCGGGCCATCTCTATGGTTAATTTGCATATATTCAGCAGTGATGCACTGGGAGACATCTCAAGCTCACTCCAACCTGAATTATCGCCAAATCTTTCTTTTTTAAGAGAGCAAACTTTTGCTTTTCTTATCTGTGTATATATCTTTGCCGCTCTACGATTGCCAGTCTTTATGTTTCATGTCCGGTGTGGTTCTGGGATTGCCAGTTTGTATGTATATATACTGTATATGTATATATGTATATATGTATATATATATATATATATATATATATATATATATATATACATATGTATATATGTGTAATATAAATATATATATATATATATATATATATATATATGTATCATTGCTACTGTACAATTGTCAGTTTGTACATGTCCATGTCTTGTATGTTGCTATTGTACATATTGTGGTCAGTGTAATCTTGTCCTGCATACTTGTTGTGTGTGTATATAGTGTCTGGGTTATTATTACACTGTGTACAGATTGGACGATTGCATGTATATCATTGGCTCCCTTAGTTTGCTATTTCAATTGGCCTGGCACTGCTATTGGCCTGAGGAAGCGGGCTCAGACCCGTGAAACGCGTTGCCTGTGCTACCAATAAAATCTTTTGTCCCTACAAAGATTTTTCGTCCTTGAGGTAAGCAGCCTCAAACCTTTCTCGGTTTTAAAACTGCTTTTAAACGCTTTTATATACCACCAGGGCGCCTCTTTAAACCATTTAGTGCATCCCTAACCCCCATACGATACCCGTGTGAGGGGTGGAGGCAGAACATATGTGGTTTACACCACGGTGGACATCTGCCTCCCTTCTTTTCTCCAAGGAGAGCGACCGCATCCAGGTCCTTAGTGACCTCCCCGAGTGGAGTCGGGTTAATTGTCTCCACCTGCTTCCTGTGGTCGGTTGCCCCCCTGCAACCCACTCTTGTGAGTAGACTCTTATCTTCTACATTGACAATTTTGACCTAACATATTACACTATTGGGCTCCCGTGTTTTTTGTTTCCTGTGTCTTTTCACCAGAAGGTGTCCTGACACCAATCATCCACTATCATTGGTGTATGTATATATGTAAATTGCACCTTGTAAATAAAACATTTTCACCTTCAAATTCAACTTTTGCAGACCTCAGTATTTCCATATATGTGATTTCTTGCTCTTGCATTGTCTTGATAAGAAACTGCATGTGCTGATCCTTACATAATGACCTAGCCTTACCCAAATATTTCGATCACATAAATACTGAGGGCTCTTGTCTGCAATCATGGGTTTGAACTTGAACTTTGACGATGTGTACTACTATGCCTAGGTTGCTGAAGAAACCAAAAGTTATTCCTTCCTGTATTTTGCAGCTTACTCCAGAAAGCACCTTCAGCAGTTAATTGATTTAGTACAAAGATATGTAAAACAGAAAATCTTGTCTGCAGAAGATGTGGAGGACCTGCTGCAGGTCCTTCATTGGTTATTGAAAAGTAAATTATCCAAGGATAATTTTCTTGATCCTCCATTTAGCCCATCTGATATTGCAGTTTTGACTACTATATTGAAAGATGAAAGGAAGTCTTTTTTTGACTATTATTCTAAGAAAGACAAAAGCAAGCTTGTGTCAAGTCACTTCAATCATTAATTGATTTAAGAGTATGCAAAATTGAGAAGACTTCCTCGTTATTATCTGCCTGGGTGGAAATGTTAATTTCCTGCTACAAACCTCCTTCTGTGTCAGCAAAAAATAAGATACAAATGTTTTTTTTGTCTGTTAGAAACCAGTCCAATCTTGACCCTGTTCCTGATGCAGTCCAGTCTAGTTCTATTAATAGCCAAATTAATTCTCTGCCAGGTAAGAACCAATCCCATTTAATTCCTGTCTTTTGTGCAGCCAATATTAACTATCTGTTTGATTATTTAAAGAAAGATAGGAAAAGTTTTGTTGAACATTATTCTGAGATGGATAAATTGCGTATTGTTGAATATATGCATGCTGTTAAAAGTCTAAATGATCCCAAGTTGAGCAAGCGTGAATCGGCTTCTGCCTTAATTGCCATGTGGCAGAAAATCTTCACATCAGTGCAGTTCTGATCCCGATCTTGATGCATGCCAGAATTATTGAGTTGTTAAACAACCGTATGCAGATGCATGCATGTATGATCTGGATGATTGCAGACCTTGTGAAAATCAAGCCAGTTTTCAATTCACTTCAGAACAGGTTAATGCTTATTATGGTTATCTGAAAAGGGAAAAGAGAGAGTTTGTTGAATTTTATTCTCAGCAGAGTGAGGAATTTATCAAGAGTTGTATGCATGGTGTTAGATCTCTAATGGTTAATGCTCTATGTGAGTATGGACCTGCCTCTGCCTTGATTGCCATCTAGCAAGAAATTCTATCCTCTAAGTTTCAATCTCAACCTCTCTCTGATAACCCTCCCTGTGCCCAGAGTTCACAACCTACATGTCAGTTATCTGAAAAAACTCCAATGCAAACTGCAGTCAGAACCACACCTTGGTCCTGGCAAAAAAAAACGTTTGAGAATAAGCCATCACCTAAAAAGAAAAAAATTCTTTCCCACCAACTCCATTCAGCATGTACAGTCTCCAGTCGAGTCCGGTCATGTGCAGCCTTCAGCAGATTCCGGTTCAATGCAGCCTCCAGCCAGTTCCTGCCCACCGCAGCTTCCAGTCATCCTGCTTCCTGTGCAGCCTCCATCCAACTCCTGTCTGGTGCAGCCTTCAATCATCCTTCCTACTGTACAGCTTTCATCTATCAACTCCTGTTTAGTGCAACCTTCAGCCAATGTTCCGGTAACACAAGTTATACAGACTTTAGCCTTCATTTCAGAGTTCTTGCAGATATTGCATACTCCAGAACCCAACTCAGTCATGTTTTTATCTTCAGAACCTTGCACCCAGTCTGCAGAGACTTGCACCCAGTCTGCAGAGACTTGCACCCAGTCTGCAGAGACTTGCACCCAGTCTGCAGAGACTTGCACCTGCAGAGACTTGCACCCAGTCTGCAGAGACTTGCACCCAGTCTGCAAAGACTTGCACCCAGTCTGCAGAGACTTGCACCCAGTCCACGGAATCTTGCTTGCAGTCTAAAGAGCTGTATATCAATGAAGCCTGCCAGTCCCCTGCCAAGCCTGTTGGTGCCTTCCAGTCTCCTGTTCAGCCTGATCCTGTCCAGTTTCCTGCTAAGCCCGATGATCCTGTCCAGTCTCCTGCTCAGCCTGATATTTTCCAGTCTCCTGATGTTAAGTTCAGCGTCCCGCCAGTCTCATGGTTCTCTGCTGGTTCCCAGTTCCTGAAACATTTTGGTGGAATCCTGCCTGCTGCCGCTCTTGAGGGCATCCTGCCTGCTGCCACTCTTGAGGGCATCCTGCCTGCTGCCGCTCTTGAGGGCATCCTGCCTGCTGCTGCTCTTGAGGACATCCTGCCTGCTGCCGCTCCTGTCTGCTACCCCTAATGGTATCCTGTCTACGACTCCTGGTGGTATCTTGTACACTGATCCTGATGGCTTCCAGTCTTCTGCAGTTCCTGCTTCTGGTGGGTTCCAGTCCACTGCTCAGTCTGCTGTTCCATCTGATGAGTTACAACCTGTTTTCGAATCAGTGGTCTGGCCTTGGAGACAGGCAGTCTACTATCAAGTCTACAAATACTTGGCGTATGGGCTACACCAGGCACCCTTTGTAGCCGAATCTGGCATTTCACCTACACCAGGTGCTCTTTGTAGCCGAATTTGACGTTTTGCCTACACCAGGTGCCTTTTGTAGCCAAATTTAGCATTTTAGCTACACAAGGCACCCTTTGTAGCCAAATCTGGCTTTTTCCATTTACATCAGGCTCCCTTTTTTCCAGGCGCTCTTTTTTCTAAATGTACGCACGGTAGAGCACCATATCAAACACAGCTGATAACATCAGACTTGGAGAAGGACTTGGGAATACTGGTCAATAACAAGTTAAGTAATTGTATATAATGCCAAGCAGCAGCAGGTAAAGCAAATACAATTCTGGGATGCATAAAACGGGAAATAAAATCAAAAGATGCTAGTGTACTACTCCATCTGTATAAATTATTTGTGAGGAAACATCTGGAGTATGGAATACAATTTTGGGCATTACACTATAGGATGGATATTCTAAAACAGGCACTAAGACAGGTAACTAAGTTAATCAAAGGGATGGAAGGTCTAACTTACCAGGAAAGCTTGAAAAAAATATACTGAGAGGTGACCAAATTTACTCCAGGGATAAACAAAATTGCCCAAACCATTCACATGACATTTTTTGCAATATTACAGCATTTTTCGTGAAATTTTCACCATTTCAGGAATTTGCATTGAAGTCTATGGGACCGATTTTTGTAGTTTATTGCAAAGCTCCTATACATGACATTGGGGTTGAGTCATCATTCCGCGGTAATATTACCATGTACGCACAGTGCACAGCAATACTACCTGTAGTCACACGCGGTAGTACCGCAAGATATGCTAGTAGCATGAATCGCGGTACTCTAGTAGCATGGCCGCTACTACAGAAACACGCAAGTTACCATAGTAATAGTCACGCTACTGGAGTATCAAAGAACTCGCTAGAAAGTGCAAAGCGCTATCGCAATCACTAGAAAATTGTGATAGCATTTTGCAATCAATTTTGGGAGCGATTTCCCTGCTCCTATACAATTCATTAGAATGGAAACGCTCCCAAAATGCTGCATGTCCTGTGATTGCAATTTGCTTAATCGCAATCACTCTAGTGGAATCAGTCCCATCCATTTACATTGGCAGAGCATTTAGGGAAATTGCTAGCGATTGAAAACTCTCCAAAAATGCTCAAAAAAAACCTCTAGTGGGTTCCAGGCCTAAGAGTGGTTAAATTGTGAAATATCTTACTACAAGAAATGGTTATGGCAAACTCTATATCTGCATTTAAAGATGGCTTGGATGCTTTCCTTGAAGTTTAGGACATCCGTGGCTATAATTCTAGAGATGGCCCGAACAGTTCACCGGCAGAAAGTTCCCAGCGAACTTGGGCTGTTCGCCATTCGCAGTTAATGCAAATTTTTTTGTCAAAAATTTGTGTTCACATTTAACGTTAAAGTTGATGGCCGCCAACTTTAGTGGTTAATAGCAAAGTCCTGGTACATGCTAGAATTATTCTACTAACCACTTAGATCTATCTGGACGGATATATCTGCCCAAATAGCCTGCCCTGCTGCCACTGCGGCGGGCGCGCGATTGTGGGTGCTCCCACGTGCGCTCCCGCCACCTTCCATTAGTCTCGAGATCAATGAATGGGAACATGGTTCTCATTCATTGATCTAAGTCCTCGGCAGAAAAACAGACGGCCTCTTATCTGCGCAAAAAGAATTTCCTGTCCTCTTTATGGTTCCTTGAAATGAGAGCGTTCGCTTCCAGGACAAATTTTTTTTCCCACATACATTTTTTAGTAAATAAAACATATTATTACATTTAAAATTAACTGTTTACCTGCCACACCAAAAAGTATATTGAGCCCACCACAAACTGCCGATTCGCAAACATTTGCGTTAAATTTGCGTTCGCGAACTGAAAATGTTATGTTCTCTACATCACTAATACATAATTACTAGGTTATTCCCAGTGATGTTGATTCCGGTATTTTTCGGTATCTGAGTTGGGAAGGCATTTTTTTCACATTTTAGGCTTATTGGCTGCCTTGTAAGTGTTTTTCATTTTACTTTCCTCTGGATGAACTCGAATATGTGCGGCTGCAAGATAGGTTTTTTTTGTTTGTTTGTTCTTTCCTTTTTTTTTTTTTTTGTCTTCCGGTTGAATTTGATGGAGAGATGTCTTTTTTTCAACCAAACTGTTACTATTCTGTGACATGTTTCTGTCAAAAGCAACCTCTCCTCAGATATTAGACATTAATTTAGCATTTCACTCATCTTTCATGCAAAGCATCTGTAACATTTAAAAATAGATGGCATGTTTGTTGATTTTCTCTTTAGCTCTAAAGTTAATCTGGTAATTGATTTATCCACTGTCAATTTAAGTAACACAGTACAGAGTTTATAGATTTTTATATAAACATTCATGTGAAACTCAAAAAGGCCGCATGATCCTGCCAGTGTGACTTTGTTGTTCTTTTACTTTGCCGTTTCTGTGTCAGAGATCTCAGATCTGGGCGGACAACGAACAAATAAATCATAAATCGTAAACAAAGTACTTTAAAGGGGTAACTTTATGATGTTTTACAGTTTTGCATTAAAGTAAACTTAACACGAATGGATGCAAAACATTTATACTTATCTGGGGCTTCTTCCAGCCCCCGTCAGGCCCTGGGCTCCCTCGCCATCTCTCCGGGCCGCTCTGGTCCTCCGTTAGCCGTCCTGGTACTTCTGGTCAGTCTCGCTCCATCGCTTGTGCGTGGCCCAGCGCACACATCCGTCACGTTCTGTACTTGCACAGTACTAATGTGCAGGCACAGAATGTGATGGGCATATGCACGGCCAGAATGCACATGTGTAACAGAGCGTGACTGACATAAGTGACAGGACAACTAGCGGAGGACCAGAGCGGCCTGGACAGAAGGCTAGGGAGGCCACGGCCTAAAGGGGGCTGGAAGAAGCCCCAGGAATGTATAAATGTTTTGCATCCATTTGTCTCAAGTACACTTTAAAGGACCACTCTCGTGAAATATAGTAACATTTAAAATACTTGTAAACACATACAAATAAGAAGTGTGGTTCCTCCAGAGTAAAATAAGCCCTATCTTACTTTTCTCCTATGTTGCTGTCACCTACAATATTTAGTAGAAATCTGAGAGGTTTTCATCTCTTCATTGGGGATTCTCAGTATTTAATTTATTCTTCTTTACAAAAGAAGAAGATGAATCTACAGTATACAAAGATGCAGCTCCCCGTCCCTTCCAAAACCAACCTTTTTGCACACTGTTCTGGCAGTCGGACTGAGAAACTGGCATTCACTAAGTGCTTTTGAAAATACCAAAATCCTGAGAATCCCCATGAGGAAATAGGCAGTCCAAAATCTATCAGTTCTGTCAGATTTGTACTAACTATTGTAAGTGACAGCAACATAGGAGAGAATTAATTTAAAGCACATTTTACTTTGGTAGAAATGTACTTTTGAATTGTGTGTTTTCATGTGTTGTTTTTTTGTGGTTTTTTTTTTAGGATAGTAGTCCTTTAAGTAACATTAATATTTGTAAGCAATACTTTTTTAAAGATGATCTGATATCATGGTATAAAAAAAAACAAAAAAACATTCAAGCAACAAGATATTTGAGCAATAGGAATGAGCTTCTGAATTCCAGGAAATTCCGATTTCTGAGTTTTACAATCAGAAATCGGCTTTCCTCTGCAGTTATTAATAATCGGAAATTGGAATTCTCTGGTATGCTGCTTCCAAGAGCGGTATTTCCGAGTACCAAAATTCTGAATTTTTACACCAAACACAAGAATCGGAATTATTAGGCCAATAAGAAATTTTGTGTACTGTGGTTGCCAATCAGAAATGGGTATTACATATAATAGCGTACAACCACAAAATAACACGGATTCCACAAAAAAACTTAAAAAAATAAATAAAATAAATATCTACATTGACAAAAATAGCACACAAAAAAAAACCAGGGTCAGCAGTAAAATTAAGGCAATGGGGATAATTGCCCCAGGGCCCCAGAGTCTGATGGGCCCCCAGGCTTTCCCCTTTGCTCATTTAAAAATGTGATATGTCCGGTCTCGGCCGCTGCGGCGTTTGTTTGTTTTTTTATTTTTTCAACAAAAGATTTTTATTGTTTTATCTTAATCAACATACAAGTACTATAACAACATTGATGTCATGAAGCAGTTTCAATGTTGGTAGGTTCAAACATAGAAACATTATTTTCAATAATACTGAAATGTAAGTATAAAGTATATTACCAAGAATATCGGTATCCTAGCTATCAATTAACATGGCTTCTGCGGCTGGACTGGCTGCACACCTATCATGGTAGAATGTATATGACCATCCAGTATAAGGCCATATCTTATTTCTGAATATAGAAGATTAAAGTACACTTTCTTATTGCATCTAACATAGTAGAACTCGACCTATCTCATAATGTCACTACGAAGTAACATAAACACCAATGTAAGCAGCAGTTGGGTAAAACTGGCCCAATTGAGCCCAATAACTTAACATCTGAATGGTGATGAATAGCTTTAACATGTATAAATCAAATATTACACTTTACTGAACAACGTCTTCCAGCTATTTGGTAGTATAGTATAGGGTCTATTCAGGGATTGTCTGTTTTTTAAGTTGCGTTCTATAATCATATTTTGGGTTACCAGGGCTATATGGTGAACTAAACTAAGGGTCTCCTGAGATTTCCAGTTAGAGGTAATGATATGATGAGCTGCCATTAGAGATGGCCCAAACTTATTCGCGCAAACTTCTGTGGTTCGCGTACGTGGTGAACCACGAACTATATGCGAGTTCGACCAGCCGCCTATACTACATCATTAGGGCCAACTTTGACCCTCTACATCACAGTCAGCAGACACAGGGTAGCCAATCAGGCTTCACTCCCTCCTGGAGCCCCCCCTACCCTTATAAAACGCAGGCAGCGTCAGCTATTTCACTCACTCGTATGGCTCCAGTAATTAGAGAAGCGAGAGAACCTGCTGACATAGGGAAAGCTTAGTTAGGCTTTTGTGTTAGGCTTGTTAGCTTGCTCCTTCTTGCTGATACTTATTGCTAAAAAGCACTCCTCATCCTCAACAGCTCTTTTGAGAGATAATGTTGTTCTTGCGATCTATTTTTTTTGTGTGTGTGTCCCACTGACACTTGTGTTGCATATACAGCTCCGTCAGTCAGTCGCAGCTGCTGGACCTTGGCCCCTTGGTAATTTCCACTGTGCCACTGCCAGGCCCAGCACATTCAGTGACTTCAGTCACAGTGACAGTGACTTGACTACCTGTGTGTGTGACCGCTGCACATTTGTAATACCAATCACTGCATACCCACCTGTTCAGTGCACCTACCTACCTACGTGAGCACACACAGTTTTATATACCACCAGTCGCTACACCTGTTCGCGGTACCTGTGTGTGTGACAGCTGCACATTTCTTTTTTTTTTTTTCCAACTTTAATTTTTATTGAAAATTTTCATATTTCAAGATACAAAGGTACAGCTTATGCAACATAGCGGTCATGAGCCTCAGATATACAGTTATCAACAAGAATGTGGCAGAAAGTCAAGGTTTGTTGTTGTTATTAAGAGCTCTATTCTTGGTGAGACAATTTTCTTGGCTTATTGCAGCAAGAATTGCCATAAGCAAGAAAGTTGTCTAACAGACACGACCATTGAAAGGCTACATATAAATGACCAATGTATAAACAGTAGTATAACATAACCTAACTCTAGTCTTAACTCTAACCAGTGCTCCTAAGAGATTAGTTAAATGGATAGTTAGTGATCCAGATTACCCTCTTCGAGGATGTATTTAATTGGTTACCATAGGTACTGAGGGACCTTCTTAATACTGTATGTGGTGTGGTTGGGAGATTTATTTATTTGACCGTGCCTCTAAGTCTATGTTCCATGTCGATATTTAAGTACGCTTGGTTAATTATTTTTCCAATTAATGGGATAGAGCTATGTCGCCAATTGGCTGTAATTGCTTGTCTTGTTGCACAGAGAAGATGCGTGGTGTATAATCTATGACAAGGTGGGATTTGGTGGAGGTCTATATTAAGTATTGCTAGTTTGGGTACAAGGGGAGAGGTTATACCTGTTTGATCAGAGATTAATGAGAACATTTTCTCCCATATAGGTTGTATTTTAGGACATTGCCAAAGAATATGAAATAGAGTCCCAGAGTCCCCACAGTTCCTCCAACATTCCCCTTTTTCTTCTGGACAAAATTTGGATAATTTGTCAGGCGTATAGTACCAGTTTAAGAAAATTTTATGTAAGGTCTCAATGTGTGAAGTGCATTTAGAGTATTTTGCCAAATGCTCTGTGGCTTTTTCCCAGTGTTCAAGAGTCAAAGTCTCGTTCAGTAATAGTGACCAATTGTTTATATATTTGTTCAGGTTTGCTTGGAAATTTGAGGTTAAGCTTTCGTAACAATTAGAAATCCCTTTCTTTGTCAAGAGATCCCTTTCAAATAGTTTGAGCAGATTTTTAGGCCAGGATGGGGAGTTATGTTTTTTTTCTGTTAGGTAATGTCGTAGTTGCAAATAGGTATGGAATTCCGTATTTGGGATGTTATATAATTCTTTAATTTGCTGAAAAGAGAGCATTCCTGTTTCAGAGACTATTTGTTGTGAGGTGTTGATTCCGGCTTGGACCCATTTTGGGGTGTTTATATTATTAATTAAACAGGAGATGGATTGTAAGGGCAGTGGGATTTGGATGTATTTTGTGTCTGTGGGAGTCACTTGGAGTAGATGTATCCAGGCTTTCACTGTGGCTTGTATTGTTTGGTAAGGGGAGAGAGAAATTTTATGGTCAAAACAGCTAGCAATAAGAAAATATTTTGGGTCACTTCTTAATAGTTGGGCTTCTAATGAGGCCCATATAGGTCTGTTGGAGTTTTTCCACCAAGCCTTAGATATTTCTAGGTTGCAGGCGAAATAAAGAGACTTAAAGCATGGGACTCCTAGCCCCCCCCCATTTCTTTGGGACTTGGAGAGTTTTATTGTTTATTCTATGTTTTTTGTTACCCCATAAGTAGGAAGAAACTATTGACTGGAGGTCCGAGAAAAATTTGTTGGGTATTGGGATGTTGAGGGTTCTAAAGATGTATGTGGGTAGCGTAAACATTTTAAAGGCTGCTAATTTTCCGACCCAAGAGAGTTGATGTATGGATCTGTCTGATAGTTCTTTTTTAATGCTATTTATGAGAGGTAGATAATTCAGTTTGTAAAGATTAGCCGCCTTATTTGTTAGTTTTATTCCTAAGTACTGAATGCTGTCTTTGGCCCAAGGAAAGGGATAGTTAACTTTCACAAATTGTTGTATATGGGTTGGTATATTTGATCCTAAAATATATGATTTGGATTGATTGATCTTGTAGTAGGATGTTTGTGAGAAAGAGTTTAGATCATTAATTAAATATGGAAGGGAAGTTAATGGGTCAGTGATAGATAGTATTGTGTCGTCAGCAAATAGTCCAATTTTGTGTGACATATCCGGGCAGGGTATTCCTTTTATGTTTGGATTGGATTTAATTTTGATGGCAAGCGTTTCCATTATGAGAGTGAAGATTAGTGGGGATAGGGGACACCCCTGACGGGTGCCATTTGTAATTTTAAGCGGTATGGAATTAAAGCCATTGGAAATTACCGATGCAGAGGGTTGTGAATACAGGGCCATGATACCTAGTTGGATGTTACCCACCAAAGCAAATTTCCCCAACGTTTCTCTCAGAAACCCCCAATGAACCCTGTCAAATGCCTTCTCTGCATCTAGAGAGAGATACAGAGAAGGCACCTTGTTCAGTTCAGTGAATCTTGTTAGATTAAGAAATCTTCTTGTACCATCTCCCGATTGCCTGCCTTTTGTAAAGCCCACTTGTTCTGGGCCTATTATTTTCGGTAGAATCTCTAATAATCTAGTGGCTATTATCTTTGCGTACAGTTTTGTGTCACCATTAAGGAGAGAGATTGGTCGGTAGTTGGAGGTGCTACTTGTGTCCTTCCCAGGTTTAGGGATGATGGCTATTTTTGCCACTAAATACTCTGGAGGAATATGACCAGATTGTAAGAATGAGTTAAATAATGTTTGTAATTTGGGTGCTAGTAATCCTTGGAAGGTTTTGTAGTAGTCGTTGCTGTACCCATCAGGCCCCGGAGCTTTATTGGGATTCATTTTATTGATGCTAGTGGACACTTCTTCTGATGTTATAGGTTTATTTAGTGTCATGAGGTCGCTAGCAGAAATTTGGGGGAGTGAGATGGAGTCTAGAAAGGCTGCAATCTTATCCGGTGTTGGTTGGGGTGTGTGGGCGTCAGTATTGAGATTATATAACGAGCTATAAAAGTCGCTAAACGCATCAACGATACCTTTAGGGTCGTAGATGGGTTTTTTTGTGAAAGGGTGGGTGATCATTCTTATATTAGTTTGGGCTTGTTTATGTTTTAAGAGATTTGCTAATTTTTTGTTAGCTTTATTGCCCTGAGAATAAAATGACAGTTTGCATTTGTTAATCATGTGTTCGTATTCTCCTTGTAGGAGCCCTCTTAGTTGTTGTCTTAATTGGAATAAGGATGTTTGGGTTAGTGAGGATTGGGATTTTTTGGATATTTTTTCTAAAGATTCTATCTGTTGTAAAATATTATTGATTTCCTCTTTTTGGTGGTGTTTTGTCTGTGCTCCCAATTTTATTAACAGCCCTCTTATGTTTGCTTTATGGGAAGCCCACAAGGTAGCAACTCCAACCTCCCCATTGTCGTTAATGTCAAAAAATTCTTGTATAGCATTTTTTATCTGAGTTCTGTTTTGTGGTGAGTGTAACAGAGTGGAATTAAGTCTCCATGATGGTCTATCAGGATGCGGAGCTCCTGTATTTAAAGAAATGGAGACTGGTGCGTGATCAGACCATGTTATACTTTGAATTTCAGCGGAATGAGCTGTGTGGAGAAGTTGTTTCTCGATGAGGAAATAGTCGATCCTGGACCATGTTTTATGAACACTAGAGTAGAATGAAAAGTCTTTCCCATTAGCGTTTAGTACTCTCCAGATGTCAAATAACTGTTCTTTATGGAGGGTTGATTTCAGAGACGGGTATGTGGATCTTTTAGGTTGTGTAGCATCCAGCTTATTGTCAACACATATGTTGAAGTCTCCTCCCATTATAAGGTGGCCTTGTTGCAACAGTTTCGCCTTCCAGATAATTCTTTTGATAAAGTTCAATTGTTTAGTATTGGGAGCATATATATTAACTATTGTAAATTGCTGGGAGTTTATTTCACACGTTACGATTAAATATCTCCCTTGCGCATCTTTGACAGCTGCACATTTCGAATACCAATCACTGCATACCCACCTGTTCAGTGCACCTACCTACCTACGTGAGCGCACGCAGTGTTATATACCACCATCCGCTGCACCTGTTGACGGTACCTGTGTGTGTGTGTGTGTGTGTGTGTGTGTGTGTGTGTGTGTGTGTGTGTGTGTGTGTGTGTGACAGCTGCACATTTGTAATACAAATTACTGCATACTCACCTGTTCAATGCACCTACCTACCCACGTGAGCACACGCAGTGTTATATACCACCAGTCACTGCACCTGTTCATGGTACCTGTGTGTGTGTGACAGCTGCACATTTGTAATACCAATCACTGCATACCCACCTGTTCAGTGCACCTACCTACCTACGTGAGCGCATGCAGTTTTATATACCACCAGTCACTGCACCTGTTCATGGTGCCTGTGTATGTGACAGCTGCAAATTTGTAATACTAGTCATTGCATAATTGTTCACAGTACCTGTGTGACCGCACGCTGTTTAATATACCAGTCCGTGCATACCTGTTAACTGCACGTGTGTGACAGCTGCACATTGTATTGTAATACCAGTCACTGCATACCTTTCACTGCACCTGTGTGACTGCACATTGTATTAGTCAAGTCAGTGCATACCTTTCACTTCGCCCCCCCCCTTCCCGATATAAACAAAACAACAGGCAGAGCCAGAGGCAGGCCACCCGGCAGGTCTGTTTGAGGTCATGCTGATGTGATTTTATGCGGCCCTGGCCCAAAGTATAGTGCTCAGAAGAAGGCACGTCCCATCAACTCCCAAGATTGTTAGGACGTGGTTGACTATTTAACATAGAACACTTCATCTTCCACAGCCACCAGCGCTACTACAAGCACCACATCTGCTGCATTTGACACATCACAGGAGTTATTTGGTGGGGAATTAACTGATTCACAGCCATTATTGTTACAAAAAGATGAAGGCGCTAAGCAAGTTACACCAGCTCATATGTCTGAGTTAGGCGACACTATGGACTTAAGGTGTGAGGAGGAAGATGATGAAGTACCTGCTGTTGGTGCAGTTTATGAGGTGTCGGAGGCAAGCTAATCTGGGGAGGATGATTATGATGATTATGTTGATACAGATGCCACGTGGGTTACCTAAGACACAAGATGACCAAGGGGACAGTTCAGAGGGGGAGTCAGAGAGGAGTAGGAGGAGACGAGTTCCTGAAAGAAGTAGGGGGAGCTCGTCGTCAGAAACAGCTGGTGGCAGTGTCCGGAACCATTTTTGTAACCAAGCAGCTCGGGGTGACCCAAAACCACTAGGAAAGTGTACGGGGCTAAAAGAGACCGAAAAGCCCTCCTACTAAAAAGCTATGCTCAGTGGTTCTGGATGCAGAGGCGACAGGAGGGGGTTCACAACTCACTCAGCTATCATTCCCCTACTAGTTGACCTAAGCCTGTTTAAAAACGGGCTCAAGGTCTGTCTCCGCCGCATGTCGGCACGCATGCGCATGCCCACCGTGCCCCCTGGCTCGTCCTCCCCCTGTCTCAGTCCTTCCCCTGTCCCAACGGCTGCTACACATGCAGATTATTATATAGGATTGTGTTTGAAGCAGAGAGCAATAAGAAAAGGCGATACATGGCAGTGACTGCAAGCTAGATAACTAGAGATTAAGGTGTTGGGGGCCCTGGGGTGCTTCTTAGTTTAATAGCAATCAGTGTCTGTGACGGCTGGGGTGGGAGGGATGGGGGGCGCTCTTTGATGTCTCAGTCTTGGGTGCTGGAGGACCTTGTCCCGGCTCTGTCTGGATGTAAGCCTGGGTTCAGGGGCAGAAAGAGATAATTTGTATATTCAGTAGCGGTGCATTGTGGGTAACTACAGATATTCACTTAAAGGTGAATCGCAAATAGCTTCTGTTTTAAGAAGGCAAAACACACTAAGTGTCACATCAGAGCTCAGACATCATAACCTCTGTTGTTTCCAGCTCGTCAGAGCTCTCCATAGATTACCACTAGGTGGCATACACACTAGGTGGCATACACACTAGGTGGCATACACATATGCACGTGCTGTCTGCACAAGACGAGCTCAAGCTCTACAAATATTGGTGGTGTTAACCACCTCGGTAAACTGGCCTGGTTGCAAGTAAGCATGTCTTGAATAATCTACCATGCTGTTGTATAGCAATACGGGATGCAAAGGTCTGTAGTTGTTTACACACCTATGTAATCACACTTAAAGGGTAACTGAAGTGATAGAGAGGGGGAGGCTGCCATATTTATTTACTTTTAAGCAATACCAGTTGCCTGGCTATCATGCTGATCCACTACCTCTAATACCTTTAGCCATTCTCCCTAAACAAGCATGCAGCAGATCAGCTGCTTCTGACATCATTGTCAGATCTGACAAGATTAGCTGCATGCTTGTTTCTGGTGTTATTCAGACACTACTGTAGCCAAATAGATCAGCAGGACAGCCGGGCAACTGATATTGTTTAAAAGGAGATAAATATGGCAGCCACCATATTACTCTCACTTCAGTTCCCCTTAAAGGCAACCTGAAGGCAGTAGTATATGGATTGCTGCCATATTTATTTCCTTTTAAGCAATACCAGTTGCCTGGCAGTCCTGCAGATCTCTTTGACAGCAGTAGTGTCCAGGGCCGTATCTCTTAAGAGGCACCCGTGGGCCGGTGCCATGGGCGGCCCCTCGGGGGGGGGGGGGGCGCCCACCTATTGGCTATGTATTTTTTATTATTATTATTTTTTTCTTTTAAAAATTTTATTAAGAAAAAAAAAAGTTGCCTTGGGTGGGGAGTTGGGGGGGGGGGGGGGGGGGAGGGCTGGAGCAGAGAGCACAACCACATGGAGGGGAACTCGCTCCCCCCGCCTACTACTGTATTGGGATAGCCCAGCGCGTCATCCCCTAGCCGAATGTGGCTCTTTAGTGAGCCGGACTTCCCATCACTTGAGCTAGAGATGAGTCTCTGCCAGAGAGTCTCTAGCAGGCTGCTACGGTAGCTCTGGCTGCTCCTGTGACTCATGAGTCGACTCATGAGTCAAAGATTGCTGCCCTAGAATCTAGGCCAGCAATCTTTGATTCATGAGTCGATTCATGGGAGCAGCCAGAGCAAGTAGTAGCTGGAGGCGCCTGACCATCTACCTCTAAATCACCACTGCATATAAGCCAGAGAGAGCACCAGAACATTTAGGATAGTTACTGGCTGCACAGCTGAGTATGGAGAGAGCAGAGGGGTGAGCACGAGGAAGTTTGAATGAATGTTTATCGACAGTGCTGATGACTCACTCATTCAGCTCCTCTGCTGCTGCAGCATATCTCAGAGTGCCCGGGAAGATCTTCAGTGCTGGTGTTTGCTCTCCCTACAGAACGGCATGATAACATTCCACTAGTGATTCAAACTCTCTCCTCCCCCAGACCCCACCATGAGCAAGGTACTCTGTGTGTAATCAGTATTTTTTCATATAAATTTCTCCATGATGTGACTCGGGAGATGCCTCTATTTCTATTTGGCTGGCTTGTGTGTGTTTCTCACCTAACTTTTACAAAGCTGTTTCCATGTTTGCCTCTGCCAGTTTACTTGCATGTCTCACCCTTCTCTCTGTGTGCTATATATTCGTTATTCAGGGTATTGTCAGTGTGTTAAGTCAGTCAGGCCTTCCATGTGTCTGTCTGTGTCTCGGTCTGTTTGTCTAGCTGTCTGTCTGTCTATCTAGTCAGGCCTTCCACTTGGCTGTCTGCCTCTCCTGTCATACCTTCCATGTGGCCCATTTCCACTAATTCCGAATATGCAGTTTCCCTGCATGCAAGCGTGATGGGGAAATACTGCCTATTCAGACAATAGCATGCTGTCTGAATCGCATGCCGGTGCGATTCTGCACAGCATCGAGTAGTTTTCCCCAGCACCTATGCAAATCTCTATAGCTGTGCATGGCATGGGTATAGCAATTTGGCTTTGGCTTCGCAACAGGGCAGGTACCGTGTCCATTTCTGAACCTTTTTATGTTGGCCGCACTCTGCCAGATGGCTACTGGATGCAACCAAGTGCTAGATCTTTCAATCTAAATGGAGAGGGATCTATAAGGGTTGGTTTCCACTAGGAGCTGTTCTGCTGCGGAGCCACAGCCTGAATTGCTAGGTTGTTCCATGCAAGGCTATAGTGATTTGGCTGCATGCTGCAAAAATCTGAAGAGATAGAGATAGGCAGCGTTTCCTTGCCCCTCTAGTATGAGGGGAAACACTGCAGATTATGCCTGGTTTTGGGCTCAGTGGAAATAGGCCCTCACTGTCGCACATTGAAAACAGATTTTTAATAGATTTCACATTAAAATCTATGGAATTGCTGCCACGGGTATCATGCAGGGCTGACTGGCAGGCTCCCCAGGTCTCAATCCATCTCGTGCTCCCCCTGGGGCCCTGCAGTGTGTTGGCAGCAAAGTGCACTCACCTGTCCACTGGTACACTCCCTCCTGTGTCCTATCTCTGTCCCCACTGGCTACCTGTTCCCCTGTGATCCCTATGTATTAACACAGTCACAAAATGTACAGGTGCTGGCAGGGATGGAGACAGGACACAGGAGGAGCTTGCCGGCGGACAAGTGAAATGCTGCCTTTCTGTGTCTGTCTGTCATGTAGCTGTCTGTTTCTGTGCCACTTAAAGCAAACCTGTGAGGAGAAAATGTTAGTTAGCTACTTACCTGGATACTCCAGAGGCTTTTGAGATCGTTCACAAACTCACTTCTGCTGGCTGGTACCCTCTTTACCTCTGTGGCTACGTTCCCATTAGTGTATGAGCGCATCCATACTACGCAAGTTCAATTTCGGTCTGTGCATGCCCAGTAGCACGAATCTGCTCATGCACAGAGGAAAAAGCCATGCATGCGTACCTTCGTACTACTGGGCATGTATGGACCATACTCAGATCTGAGCTGATTAGATGTGCCCATACATGAAAGGCAACATGGCCACAAAAGCAAGGCTGTACGGCTACTTTCTATTTCAGCAAGCGCTGGGTAATAACATTTAGATTTAGAGAGCATTAAAATGTGCATTCTTAACTTCCTGTAAACCTCCCTTATCAACGCGACCTGACTTGCAACAGGAGCAGGGGGGCCCAAAGTTATCACTTTGCTTAGGGCCCAGTTTGGTCTTAATCCTGCTCTGGATAGGCTGCTAGAGACTCTGGCAGAGACTCGTCTCTGCCCTAGATCAGCTCAGCTTCGTCTCTGAAGGCTCAATTTGTGGCGGGGACAGGGCGCCCCGAACGGGAGCAGGGTCAGAGGGGGGACGGACGACTTCTTCTTGGTTCTCCTTGGGCCCCCCCTCCTGTCACCATGCCCCTCCATAGGTCCACGCTGCAGCCTTAACATCTAACGGAGCTCAGAGCCAGGGAAAGTGAGTGAGAAGTTGTTTATAATGCAGCGGCAGCGCTATGGAGGATCAGGGTGACAGGAGGGGGACCCCCGATGTGCGTCACAGCGTGGGATGGAGAGAGGAAGACTGCTGCTCCAGGGGACCTGTCCTGAGGCTGGCTGAGCCTCACTAAGGTAAAAAAAAGGGAACTATTATTTTATGCTGAAATGCTGCCCACATTGCGATTATTTTATGGTGAAATGATGCCCCATTATGATTATTTTATGGTGAAATGATGCCCCATGATGATTATTTGGCACCCATGAGGGGGGGCCCCATCCAAATTTTCGCAAGGGGGCCCAGTGATTTCTAGTTACGCCCCTGACTACTACCTAAACTGGGGATACCTATAGACCTGGCTATCTATACTGGGGACACCTATAGTATGTCTATATTGGGGACACCTATAGACCTGGCTACTTTATACTGTACTTATACTAATTATTTATATAGTGCCAACATATTATGCAGCGCTGTACAGAGTATGTATGTATTGTTTTGTTACTAACTGTCCCACAGAGGGGCTCACAATCTAATCCCTACCATAGTCATAAGTGTATGTATGTATCGTAGTCTAGGGCCAATTTGTAGGGGTAGGCCAATGAACTTATCTGTATCATGTTATTGGAATGTGGGAGGAAACCAGAGTGTCTGAAGGAAGCCCACATAGACACAGGGAGAACATAAAAACTCCTTGCAGATGTTGACCTGGCTGGATTGGAACCGGGAACCCAGCGCTGCAAGGCGAGAGCGCTAACCACTATGCCACCATGTTGCCATACTACTGTACTATATTGTACTACCATCTTCAGCAGTACTTCACAGAGTACGTAGGCATGTCACTGACTATCCTCTGAGGAGCTTACAATCTAATCCTGCCATAGTCTAATGTCCTACCATATTATTATGTATTTATATAGCACTGGCATCTTCTGCAGCACTTTGCAGAGAACAGTCATATTACTGACTTTTCTCAGGGGAGCTCACAATCTAATACCTACCACTATTTTGTGCGAGAGAGCACTGGCTAATGTGTGTTTTTTTTGGGGGGTGGGAACATTTCCTACTTGCTTTTTTAGGGTCACTTTACTCATACCCGGGGAGAAAACATGGCCTCACCGACTTTGGGCTGCACTGTAACTAGGACATTTTAATTGGTCACACCCACTGTATATTATAGACACGCCCACTGCATTCGGTGACCACGCCCATTTTTCGCTGCGGCGCGCAACGCCCTCCTGGGGGCAAGGGGGGGCGCCATAGGTTTGGGGTGCCTAGGGGAGCCCAAACCCTAAATACAGCCCTGGTAGTGTCTGAATCACACACGTGAAGCAAGCATGTGGCAAATCCAGTCAGACTTTAATTAGAAACATCTGATCTTCATGCTTGTTGAAAGGTCTATGGGCAAGGCATCCTTTACACTAGGGACATTGCTGTACGCTTTTCACAGCGAATTAAGCTGTGCGCTTTGCTAGGTCAAGTTTTTTACATTGAGTCTAATGTAACAAGTTCACATCTATACGCTTTGTTACTGTCCGTTTGAGAAACGTAGTGTTGCATGCATTTCTGTGTGTTGCGATGTGAAGCGCAAAGCAATGCAAGTGAAAGGGTGCGTTTTTTTGCGCATAGAAGCGCATAGCAATGCGATTTAAACAAACACAAAAAGCACATTGAAATGCATTGGTCCGCTTAACAAAATGCACCTCAACTCAAAGAAACCGCGTTATAAAATGTGCACAGAGCCGGACTTAGCACTAGGCACTGTAGGCACGAGCCTACAGGTGCCATGTGCTACAGAGGTGGCAGGAAGACACACACACACGCGCGATGACAGCGCTCCCTCGCCTCCCACACACACACCCGATGACAGCGCCGCTGATGCTGATGCCAGTCCTGCTAATGTGTGCAGTCAGCAGCGGCAGCTCCCTGTTTGCCTAACTCCTCCCTCCCGTCCTTCATTATCAAAGGTAGGCTGATCTGCTCCCAGCCAACCCATTGAGAGCCCTTCCAGAATATATGTCTACAACCCTCCTCTCTGTTCTAAACCCCCGTCTTGCAACTACCGCAAAAGTTCCGGTTGCTCTGCCCCCAGTGCTCGTGGCTGCAGCAAGTTCCAGCTGCTCTGATGGCATCCGTCCCATGATGTTCATTTCAGCATCTGACTTCCTCCCCTGTCTTGAGTTGAGCCTCCTTCACCTGCTTGCATGCCCATACATCGAGTGGAGTACCGCATGAGAGCAGACCAGTCAAAAGATGCCAGAGTCTGACTCCTGGGACAGCACAAGCATATGAGTCACTGCAGTGTTTATTTGCAGTGTTTATTTGAGTGGGGATGGTGATCTCTTTGTAGATCTGTATGATTGTGTGATGGGGGGGGGCCTTGGATGATCTTTGTGGTGATATGGGTGTGTGGGAGAGAGAGATCTGTGGGTGATCTGTTTGTGTTCTGTGTGTGTGAGTGTTTGTAACTTAAAATCATGCGTGTGCATGATCTGTGTGCTCACTTCAGACTTTGTGTTGTAGTGCCCTGTTTAACCCCTATGCGACCGTGTCATGCCAATTGGCATGAACGCGGCGGCTCTCCTACGACCGCGTAACGCCAATTGACGTCAAGTCTGGGGGGGCGTGTTTTTGCAGGAGATCGCGTGCGCTGATGCGCGCACATCTCCGTTTAAGTCATCAGTCTACGAGCTTCAATCGCTGCTAGGAGACTGTTAAGGTGGCCACTAATCCAATTTCTAGCGAAAAATTGTTCGAGTGATCAGAAATTTTGATCGGAAGTGAAATCGTTCACTACAGCATCAACGAACCAATCTTTGCTTCCTATCTATCACAAGCAACAAATAAGAAAATCCAAATTTTGATAGTCAAAAATTCAATCGGATGATTGTTTTTATAATTATTTGTAATCGATTGTGCCCATCAACAGAGATTATTTACAACCAATCCGATTAGAATTTCTAATCGCTCGAACAATTTGTCACTAGAAATTGGACCGTTAGTGGCCACCTTTAGTATGGCAAAACCGTTTTACACTGTACAGCGCTGCGATCTACGACAGCGATGTACTGGGGACAGCCATGTTACTCGTCTGTCCCCCTGGGAGGCTCAGGAGCGATTGACTCTCATAGGCTAATGCCTATGCCAGCCGATCACTGTCATTGACTGGCGGGGGAGGGAGGGACAGAAAAAATTATTTTAATTTTTTTATTTTTATTTTAAACAAATAAATACACAAATAAATAACTAAACATTGCAGTAGCACTTAGAGAGTATAAGTAGCCTCCGGGAGGCAAATTGGGATTGAAAGGCATTGGCGTATTTGCAGATATCGAAAATACATTGAATTTGGTAACGCAAATTGAGTTTTAAGATCATTAAACTGTTTGAGCTCATTTCCCTCAGTCAAGTCCCTCAGTTTAACTATGCCCCTTTCCACCCAAATCGACAGATCAGGGACAGTGAGAAATTCATTAAGTCTAGCGTTATTTCAGAGAGGCGTAAACGGTGACCATTGATCTGCAGAGGAGAGGTAGGTACCAGCCTCATCCCACACTTGAACAGTAGTAATCATAGGAATAGTAATAGATGGAGAGGCTTTGTGGCCGCGAAAGGGCAAACTAGCCAAGGCCAGTGGAGATCCTATAATTGCTGCTTCTAAAACAGAAGCAGGGTTATATGCAGATTGTTCAAACCACCAGTATATTGTAGGAAGAACAGCTGCCCAATAATAGAATTTCAACTTAGGAAGAGCAATGCCCCCCTGATCACCTGGGAGTTGCAGGCTAGCAAGAGCAATCCGTGGAGAGGAATTATTCCAAATAAATGAGGAGAAAAGTGCGTCAAGTGTACTAAATAGTTTAGCCGGAAGTTTAACAGGGGTCTGCCTAAATATATAAATGAATTTAGGAAGAATACGCACTTTAATAAGGTTTACTCGCCCAATGAGGGATAGCAGCAGGGTGGCCCAAGCTCTTAGTTTATTTTTTAATTTTTATGAGTAATGGTTCTATATTGAGAGCGTTGAAGGTTTTAACATTGGGAGTGATATGGATACCCAGGTATTTTATTTGGCTAACGATCTGTAGTGGAGTATTGGATATGGGAACCACAGGAGAGGTATCTATGGGCATAAGAAGAGATTTGTGCCAGTTTATCACCAGACCTGAATAGGTGCCAAAAGTATTAATTGAATCCAGTGCAGCAGAGAGAGATGTTTGTGAATCTGCTAGGTATAATAACAAGTCATCTGCATATAGGGACACTTTTTCATTTAAGTTGTTGATCTGCAGGCCTATAATATCCTCCCTGGATCGGAGCACCGCCGCCAGGGGCTCCATGGCCAGAGCAAATAAAACCGGGGACAAGGGGCATCCCTGACGCGTGCCCCTGCCCCCCTGGGAGGAGGAGATATAATTACCCGTACGCACTCTAGCTCTGGGTGAGCAATATAGTGCCTTAATGTATGTAATACATTTATCACAAATATTGAACTTTTTAAGTACTGCCCAAAGATAGGACCACTCAACCGTGTCAAAGGCTTTTTCAGCATCTAATGACGCCACTACTCTAGAACCCGAATTTGAATGCAGTATGGAAAGGTGAGTAAACAGTCTACGTAGATTGATATCACACCCTTTTCCTGGTATAAATCCTGACTGATCTTTGTGTACAATGGATGTAATAACACCATTCAACCTAGTTGACAGGATTTTAGCTAAAATTTTACTGTCCACATTAAGTAGTGATATAGGATGGTACGAGGAGTATAAGGTAGGATCACGGCCTGGCTTGTGTATAACAGTAATTAAGGCCTCCGACATAGATGGAGAGACTGTGCCAGTTTTCAATATCTCCTGATATACAGATAGGAGATGAGATGCAAACTGGCTTTTGTATGTGGAATAGAGTTCAGAGGGCAATCCATCTAAGCCGGGGGCCTTCCCTTTTTTAAGAGATAAAATTGCTTGTTTAACCTCAGCCAGGGTTATATCCGATTCTAGAAAGTCAGCATCTTCTGTGCTAAGAACAGGTAGAGTAATGTCATGCAGTGGTGCTCAGCAGAGCTCGAATATTCGAGTAGCTCGAATATTCGAGCTCTTTTTCAGCTATTCGAGCTCGGTATTCGAGCTCCGAATAGCTGGAGCTATTCGAATGGGCTATTCGAGTGAACTCGAATAGCCCATTCACTATTCGAGCTATTCGAGCTAACAGCGCTATTCGAGCTCGAATACCGAGCTCGAATAGCGTCATAGCCCAGATTGATGTCCTTAGAGCCAATCAGAGGGCTCCCAGGCCCTCTGACGGCAGCCAATCACAGAGGGGGACCCTGGCCAGCCCCTACCCTATAAATAGCGGCCGCCATGTTAGGTGTTTCCGTCCTTGCCTGACTTTGTACAGAGAGAGATCTGCTCCTTTGTGCGTTGGCTTAGCAAGAGCTTTATTGTGGTCAATCACCTAGCATTTTTGCTCACATACACCTCCTATATACACCTATATTGTTGTTAGTTAGACATTGTATTTTAGTTAGTAGCTTTTGTGTTACATAGAGACAGCTGCTGCAGGCTTACAGCTTTAGGCCTCAGGGCCTGCCTGTGTGGGCAGCTGTTCTCTCCTGTCCTCTGTTAGTTTATTTCTCATCTATACCAGTATTTCTGCTGTCCTTTAGTACTGAGTGATTGCATTTTGTATTGTAGTTATATACTGTAACTGTACTAGGACACTCACTGTCACTGTTTGTTCATAGCTCCTGCGTGTGCGTGCCCTCACTGTCTGTAGTGTACACACACTCTATTTCCTTGTGATTACTACTGATTATTGTAACTGCTAGTTGTACTTCCTGACTGTTACTACTTACTTACTGTACTAGACACTCACTCAGTCACTGTTCATAGGCTAGCTCCTGCGCGTGTTTGCGCGTGCGTGCACTCACTGTCTGTAGTGTACACACACTCTATTTCCTTGTGATTACTACTGATTATTGTAACTGCTAGTTGTACTTCCTGACTGTTACTACTTACTTACTGTACTAGACACTCACTCAGTCACTGTTCATAGGCTAGCTCCTGCGCGTGTTTGCGCGTGCGTGCACTCACTGTCTGTAGTGTACACACACTCTATTTCCTTGTGATTACTACTGATTATTGTAACTGCTAGTTGTACTTCCTGACTGTTACTACTTACTTACTGTAGTAGGGACACTCACTCAGTCACTGTTCATAGGCTAGCTCCTGCGCGTGTGTGCGCGTGCGTGCACTCACTGTCTGTAGTGTACACACACTCTATTTCCTTGTGATTACTACTGATTATTGTAACTGCTAGTTGTACTTCCTGACTGTTACTACTTACTTACTGTACTAGACACTCACTCAGTCACTGTTCATAGGCTAGCTCCTGCGCGTGTGTGCGCGTGCGTGCACTCACTGTCTGTAGTGTACACACACTCTATTTCCTTGTGATTACTACTGATTATTGTAACTGCTAGTTGTACTTTCTGACTGTTACTACTTACTTACTGTACTAGACACTCACTCAGTCACTGTTCATAGGCTAGCTCCTGCGCGTGTTTGCGCGTGCGTGCACTCACTGTCTGTAGTGTACACACACTCTATTTCCTTGTGATTACTACTGATTATTGTAACTGCTAGTTGTACTTCCTGCCTGTTACTACTTACTTACTGTAGTAGGGACACTCACTCAGTCACTGTTCATAGGCTAGCTCCTGCGCGTGTGTGCGCGTGCGTGCACTCACTGTCTGTAGTGTACACACACTCTATTTCCTTGTGATTACTGCTGATTATTGTAACTTCTAGTTGTACTTCCTGACTGTTACTACTTACTTACTGTAGTAGGGACACTCACTCAGTCACGGTTCATAGGCTAGCTCCTGCGCGTGTTTGCGCGTGCATGCACTCACTGTCTGTAGTGTACACACACTCTATTTCCTTGTGATTACTACTGATTACTGTAACTGCTAGTTGTACTTCCTGACTGTTACTACTTACTTACTGTACTAGACACTCACTCAGTCACTGTTCATAGGCTAGCTCCTGCGCGTGTTAGCGCGTGCGTGCACTCACTGTCTGTAGTGTGCACACACTCTATTTCCTTGTGATTACTACTGATTATGTGCATTTTCTAGTTAGTGTACTAGGGGACACACTCACTGTTCACTGTTCACACTTACTGATTACCGATTTTTGTATTTTGTATTTGTACTGTAATACTCACTTAGCGATCTAATCACTTAGTGATTAGTGTCACCTCACCCAACAACCCACTCCATTAAAGTACCCCACTTTTTACCCGCAGTTTTAAAAAACTTTTGTGTTTACGCCCAAAACATCTAAGATGTCTGGAAGTGGCAGCCAGCGCAGTTTGGGCAAGGGGAAGGGCAGCAAGGGAATCAGGAGGAGAGGGAGCAGCATTGTGGCAAGCCGCGGCCGCGCCACCATGCACAGTTCCGCAGCAGCAGCGTCAGTGGCTAACATTCCTCCTATAGCCACTGGCCGTGGATGCCTTGGGCACCGCCCAGCAGGAGCATCTGCAACTCACGCTGCAGAGACACAGCAGCAGCAGCGTGTAGCACCTGCTCCTATTTTCCTCCAGCCGGGTCGGAAACGTCCCATTGAGGAAAAGGATGCAGACACTGTGGTGCAACTGATGACGGAGGATGAGCAGCCCGCCATCAGCTCTGCATCCGAGGCCTCCACCCTCACCACCACCACCACCACCCCTGTTCGCAGCAGCCGCCCAGCAGGGCCTGGGGAGGAGGCCAGTTCACCGTCAGTCGCCGACCTGTCACTCAGCACTCTTTTGACCCCAGGCATGATGCGTCAATTGTCTGCTGTTGTTGGCGATTGGAGGGGGAGATGCTGATGGGCACTTTGGGGGATGAGGGATTGGACAGCAAGACTGTGGCGACAGTCAAGCAGCCCATCCATGCATCAGGAGAGGAGTTTGGGGGGTCATCATCCCAGCAGGACATGTTTCTGGAGGGGGAGGATGATGATGACACGGTGACAGACAGAGACTGGGTGCCACCAGCTCCAGGGGATGTCGTCATCAGCAGCTCTGAGGAGGAGGAGGAGGATGCGCTTGTGGGCCTTGCAAGGAGGCGCATCATTGCAAGCATTGGCAGCAGTAGGCAGGTCCCACAGCCTGCTGGTGTCTCAGGCTCAGCAGCAGCAGCAGCAGCAGCATCTGCCAGTACCACCACCAGCCGCACCCAAGCCCCCCCCCCCAACCACCACAGGGAGACAGGCAGCAGTGGTTCCATGCCGTAGGGGGTTGTTTTTGTCACCAATCTGGCGCTTTTTCACCGTGCCCACTGTGGACAGCAAGTACGCCACTTGCAACCACTGTCAGCGGAAGTTGAGCAGAGGTGCAGACCCCTTAAAGTTCAGCACCAGCTCGCTCATCAACCACCTTGCTGCGAAACATTTCCACCAGCATGAGGAGTTCCAGAGGCTGAAGGCATCTGGTGCTGGCAGTGGCACCACACCCATCACTGCACAGCCTTCAGCAGCAGCAGCAACAGCAGCCACCCGCCCTCCTGCTCCTCCAGCAGCACCAGCAGGAGTGCGGAAACGCACTGCTCCTCCCCCCTCTGCAACTCCTGCCGCCGACACTGAGGCCTGTTCTGGCAGCCAGTCCTCAGTGGCCTCCTCTGCTGTGTCTGCTGATTCCCGTGCCAGCAAAAGGCAACGCCAGAGCCTTTTGAGCGAGTCCTTCCAGGGGTTGGTTAGGGCTCTGCCTCCCAGCAGCCGTCGCGTGCGGCAGCTGAACGGCTTGCTGGCACGGGCCAGGTGCTCCCAACTCCTGCCGTACACGCTCGTGCAGGAGGGGAGCGACATGCGTGCGCTGCTTGCTTGTGCAGCCCCAGACTGGCAGCTCCCCAGTAGACACTTATTCGCCCGCAAGGCCATTCCTGCACTGCACCGCTTTGTGATGGCCAATGTGGAGCGAGGGCTGGAGCATGCGGTTGGTGAAAGGGTCCACGTCACCATGGACTCCTGGAGCAGCCGCTTCGGGACAGGCCGCTACCTGTCCTTCACTGTCCACTGGGTCAGCTTGGTGGAAGGGGGTGAGGATGGGAGAGCAACAGTGGGCACAGCAGCAGCAGCAACACAGTGGGTGGTGCCACCCCGCAGGGTCAGGGGAACTGCAGCAGGTTCCTCCGATCCTCTGCCATCCTCCGGCACACCTGGCCAAACCCCCCGCCTCAGCAGCAGCGTGAAGGCCCGCCACTGCCAAGCGCTGCTGCACTTGGTCAGCCTTGGGAAGACCAAGCTGACGGCAACCCATGTGTTGGCCAAACTCCAGGAGCAGGAGAGGATTTGGCTGACCCCCAGAGGCCTCAGAGTCGGAGAGGTGGTGGCCGACAATGGGGCCAATCTGGTTGCCGCAATAGACAGGGGAAACCTGACCCACATCCCCTGTCTTGCCCACGTGCTGAACCTGGTGGTGCAGAAGTTCTTGTGCACCTACCAGGGGATGGGCGAACTGCTGGAAACGGCAAGGAACGTTGTGCGTCACTTCCGGCGCTCGGCTGCAGCCTGTGCGAGCCTGGAAGACGTGCAAAAGGAGCTGGAGCTGCCACGCCATCGGCTGATCCTTGACGTTCCGACTCGCTGGAACTCCACCCTGGCAATGTTGGAGCATCTGGTTGAACAGAAGCACGCTGTCAACCAGTACCTTGCCCTGGCCACTGTTTCCGCCGCTCAGAGAAGGGACAAGACCAGCAACATCCCGTCCATCATCCCCGATGTTGACTGGAGGCACATGCAGCAGGTGTGCTTAGTGCTGGCTCCCTTTCTGCAGGCCACTAACATGGTGAGCAGGGACCATGCTATGGTCTGCGAGTGGGTGCCCCTGGTTTGTCTGCTGAACAGGGCCCTCGATGCTTTGCTGGAACAGGGAGCGGCAGCCTTGGACCAGCAGGAGCGGCAAGCAGCTGCACAGTCCACCTCTGAGGAGGAGGAGGACTTGGTGGAGGTCCCTGACCTTGCTGCTGATGAGGGGGATCAGCACAGTGCAGCTGAGTTGGTGCGGGGGTGGAGAGAGGATGAGGCTGAGGAGGGAGAGGAGGAGGATGAGGACAGCACTGCCGCCAATGTGCCAGCACACGTGGCCCGCCTCTTCCCAATGGCAGCGCACATGCTGACGTGCCTGCGCAAGGACCCCAGGGTGATCCAGATGAAGCAGAGGGAGGACATCTGGATCAGCATGATGTTGGACCCACGCCTCAAGGGGAAGTTGAGCCAGTTCCTGCCGCCTGCAGGAGGAGACCCAGCGCAACAAATAAGGAGCTTGCAGCAGGCCCTTGTTGAGCGCTTGGAGGAAGCCTTCCCCCAGCCTTCCACCCCCACTGTCCAGCCAGCACAGAGGCAGCAGCAGGTGCCTGCATCCAGCAGCAAGCGCCCCACAGACCTGCTGTCTCTCAGCAACGAGCTCTACAGGACTGTAGAGGCTCCGGCAGCAGTGACTAGAGAGGAGGTGCATGCAGCAGCATCCTCCTCCGGTCACAGCCAGCGCCTGACCCGAATGGTGGCTGACTACATGGGGTCCTACAGCGGGCTTGACAGCGATGCCCCTGTTGATCCCATGGAGTATTGGGTCAAGCGCCTGGAGATCTGGAGCGAGCTGCCGCAGTACGCCCTGGAAGTGCTGTCCTGTCCCCCTTCCAGCGTGCTGTCCGAGCGCTGCTTCAGTGCAGCTGGTGGCGTGGTCACCGAGAAACGCTCACGTCTGTCTCACAAGTCTGTGGACAGACTGACGTTTCTCAAGATGAACCAGGCGTGGGTGGAAGGCGAGTTCCTGGCCCCTGTTGTTGGCGAGAGGGGGACATGAACTGAAGAACCATCGTTAATGTGCCTTACCACCCTTTACCACCTCCTGGCTCCTGCTCACTAAGCAGCCTGGTTCACTTTGACTATTACGTCGCCTGCAGCCACACATTTTACACCTACAGTGGGCTGCTGTGTACTGCCCTTCTGCTGTCTGTCTGTGTTTCCCACTGTCAGGGTACACAGATTTACCTTCTGCTGCCACTCTGCCACCAGCTATTACGTCCAAAAATAGCTATATCTGTGTAATTGGTTGTAAAACCAAAACTACAAAACCATTAAAAAAAAAAGGTTTAATTTTTCTGAGGTGCCCGGGTTGAAAACTGTGTTGTCCCAGTTGTGTATTGGACACAATGTGGGCTGCACGACCGCTGTCTGGGACCTCCTGTTGTGTTTATTTACGCCCTGGTATCACCGCTAGGTACCAGGGCTATTATGTCACGCTGCCTGCCTGCTGCCACACTCACACTACTCCTCCATTCCTCCTGCTGCTGCTGCTGCTGTCTGTCTGTGTTTCCCACTGTCAGGGTACACAGATTTACCTTCTGCTGCCACTCTGCCACCAGCTATTACGTCAAAAAATAGCTATATCTGTGTAATTGGTTGTAAAACCAAAACTACAAAACCATTAAAAAAAAAAAAGGTTTGATTTTTCTGAGGTGCCCGGGTTGAAAACTGTGTTGTCCCAGTTGTGTATTGGACACAATGTGGGCTGCACGACCGCTGTCTGGGACCTCCTGTTGTGTTTATTTACGCCCTGGTATCACCGCTAGGTACCAGGGCTATTATGTCACGCTGCCTGCCTGCTGCCACACTCACAATACTCCTCCATTCCTCCTGCTGCTGCTGCTGTCTGTCTGTGTTTCCCACTGCCAGGGTACACAGAATTACCTTCTGCTGCCACTCTGCCACCAGCTATTACATCAAACAATAGCTGCTCACATAATTACTCCTCCATTCCTCCTGCTGCTGCTGCTGTCTGTCTGTGTTTCCCACTGTCAGGGTACACAGATTTACCTTCTGCTGCCACTCTGCCACCAGCTATTACGTCAAAAAATAGCTATATCTGTGTAATTGGTTGTAAAACCAAAACTACAAAACCATTAAAAAAAAAAAAAGGTTTAATTTTTCTGAGGTGCCCAGGTTGAAAACTGTGTTGTCCCAGTTGTGTATTGGACACAATGTGGGCTGCACGACCGCTGTCTGGGACCTCCTGTTGTGTTTATTTACGCCCTGGTATCACCGCTAGGTACCAGGGCTATTATGTCACGCTGCCTGCCTGCTGCCACACTCACAATACTCCTCCATTCCTCCTGCTGATGCTGCTGTCTTTCTGTGTTTCCCACTGCCAGGGTACACAGATTTACCTTCTGCTGCCACTCTGCCACCAGCTATTACGTCAAACAATAGCTATATATCTGTGTAATTTGTTTTACAAACAAAACCAAAAAACCATAAAAAAAGGTTTAATTTTTCTGAGGTGCCCGGGTTGAAAACTGTGTTGTCCCAGTTGTGTATTGGACACGATGTGGGCTGCACGACCGCTGTCTGGGACCTCCTGCCTGCTGTGTTTATTTACAGCCCTGGTATCACCGCTAGGTACCAGGGCTATTATGTCACGCTGCCTGCCTCATTGACTGCCTGCTGCCACACACTCATCCTCCTCCTCCTGCTGCTGAATTTACCTCCTGCTGTCTGTGTGTTTCCACTGCCAGGGAGCACATAAATGGCGCTTCCAACATGCGTGCGCCACCAGCTATTTGTTACGCTCAAAAATAGCTGCATTTCTTTAAAAAAACAAAAAAATTATATATACTTTTTATTAATACTGTGTGATATTATTTTTAGAGGTGTCCGGGTTGAAAACTGTGTTGTCCCAGTTGTGTATTGGACATGATGTGGGCTTCACGACCGCAGTCTGGAACCTCATGCTGTGTATTTACGGCCTGGTACCACCGCTAGGTACCACACAGCCTATTATGTCTCGCTGCCTGCCTCATTGACTGTCTGCTGCCACACAATCATCCTCCTCCTCCTGCTGCTGCTGCTGAATTTACCTCCTGCTGTCTGTGTGTTTCCACTGCCAGATAGCACATACAATGGCGCTTCCAACATGCGTGCGCCACCAGCTATTTATTACGCTCAAAAATAGCTGCATTTCTTTAAAAAAAAAATATAAAAGAGAAATAAGTGAAGAAGAAGAAGACGATATAGAAAAAGGAGAAGAAGAAGAAGAAGAAGAAGGAGAAGAAGAAGAAGGAGAAGATGAAGAAGATGAAGTAGATGAAGAAGAAGAAGATGAAGAAGATGAAAAAGAAGAAGAAGATGAAGATGAAGAAGATGAAGAAGAAGAAGATGAAGATGAAGAAGATGAAGAAGATGAAGAAGATGAAGATGAAGAAGATGAAGATGAAGAAGATGAAGAAGATGAAGAAGATGAAGATGAAGAAGAAGAAGATGAAGAAGATGAAGAAGAAGAAAAAGAAGATGAAGAAGAAGAAGAAGAAGAAGATGATGAAGAAGATGAAGAAGATGAAGAAGAAGATGAAGAAGATGATGATGAAGAAGATGAAGAAGATGAAGAAGAAGAAGAAGAAGAAGAAGAAGAAGACAATATAGAAGAAGAAGATATAGAAGAAGATATAGAAGAAAAAGATATAGAAGAAGAAGAAGAAGAAGAAGATATAGAAGATAAAAAAGAAGAAGAAGAAGAAGTATATACAGTACTGAACAAAATTCTGGACACAACTTCTCTTTCCCCCTTTTTTTTTTAAAGGAACATCCCCACATAATCACTTGCTGTTGTTACTTGGAAAAAAAGATGTTTCTTGCATCATTCACCCTCAAAACAAGTGTTGGAAGCTATTTAAGGCCAATTCGAATAGTCAGCTCGAATAATGAGCTCGAATACCGACTCGAATAGTGAGCTCGAAGTCCGAGGTCGAATCGAATAGTAAAAAATATTCGACTCGAATATTCGACTGAATTCGAATAATTTACTATTCGAATTCGACCAAACTCGAATAATAAAAAGGGGTATCCGAGCATCACTAATGTCATGTAAATATGATTCTATTTCACTGTCAGCCATCGACACGGTTGAGGTTTACAAGGTCTGGTAGTATGAACGGAAAGCTTCATTAATGTCTCCTGGATGTGTTAGTGACTCCCCATTAGCACTAGTAAGCTGTGCAATTTGGGTCAAGCCCTGCTCTTGCCTTGTTAAGCGGGCCAGCAGCTTCCCAGTTTTATCACTGTGCTCAAAAAGTCTAATCTTACGTGTTTGGAGTTCCTGCTTGGTATAGTCGATTTGCTTACTGAATAAGGAAAGAAGTAAATTTTGCCAAGCCAGGTATAGTTGAGGTGTTGAGTTTTTAATGTAGTCTTGTTCTGCCTGCTTCGCATCTCGCTCTAAATTAGATAAAATAATAGTAGATTGGCGCTTCTCCTCTGCAATACTTGTTATATAAACTCCACGGATGACTGCCTTATAAGCGTGCCAGGTGATAAGGGGGGGAACTGGATAACGCTTCAAGGAATGGTATTCTCTCATCCTATCCTGCACCATATATTTAACCCTGGGTTCTGCTAGCCAATGAGGGGCTAGTCTCCATACGCGGGTAGAAAGAGTACCTCCAAGATCTAGGGTTAATTGTAATGGACAATGATCCGCAGCAAGCTTTTAAGGCTGCAGAGCCCAAAACTGTAAAAAAATTGTCTGGTCATTAGGTGGGTGTAAGCCTATGGTCCTGAACTGGTTAAAGTGCCTCCATGACCATGGCGAAATCTGCATTAATCTAAATACTCACCACCTGACGGAGGAAGATGGATCCAGAGACGTCTTCCTGACGACGAACATTCCACAATCCATCTTCCAGCCGGCAGGTAGGACACACAATGCGCGTGAACGTGACGTCAAGCGGTCGCAGTAATTTGCTTGGAGTCGTCGGGGATCTTAAAGATCCGATGTGACAGTCATTATCATTGCGCATTGCTAAATGTCATTCCCGTGAAGCACCTCTATCCATGTCGCCAGATCACAGAAACGATCGCTCATTGCTCAAAAAGTCGGCAGACAAAACATTGGGAAGATTGCATCGTGGGTACTGGCTTTTACCTTACGTGCTCTTATTTTATAACAAAAAGATGTGGCTTGGGGGTGTGGCTTGTGCTGAGGGGAGAGGTTTAGGGCGCCAGAACTTCTGTGCCTATAAGCTCCTGAGCTGTAAATCTGACCCTGAATGTGCATCAACGCATGCATTTTTTATCGTGCACTTAAAAACGTTTCTGAACGCACTTATGAATGAGGCCTAAGAGCATTAGAGGCAGAGGCCCAGAAGGACAGTCAGGCAATGTATATTATTTAAATGTAAATACATGACACCCTCCATATACCTCTCACTTCCCTTCAATTCCAACAAACAGTGCTATAGAATAAAATGTTTTCAGTTTAAAAAAAAAAAAACATGTTTTGCATATTTTGCTTATCTTTAGTGAAGAGTAGTTTCCCATACGTGATCCTCATTGCACACAGGCAAGTTCCATTATGTCATGCACAGGCACACTTTCAAACAGGAAAGGCTGTTTGTGGATTAGTGCTATGTAATTCCACTAGATGGTGCTGTAAACCTACTTTCAGCTTTTCATTTATGGACTTAGGTAGTGTTCACTGTTCACACTTGTTAACATTTGTTTGCATTTTACAATATCCTAAAAATGCAATTACTGTAAATCTAGTGTATGTCTATGGCATCATATGTTATTTGCACTCATATGCAAATTTGCATCTGTGATTTTTCTACATTTAAATTCACATGACAGGTTTTTGGCCAGTGCACAACAAAAACCTCTAGCAGATCTGCAAAACGCAAGAGGTTTTTGAAGCAGTTTTAGAGCGATTCTAGGCATGTTTAGAGAGATTTTCTAAACATGCCTAGCATTTTTTGGATCGTTTTTGTGTAGCAGATTTCATATATTGTTACAGTAAAGCTGTTACTGAACGAGCTGAGCTGGAAGGCAAACACCAGCTCCACCCTGGTAAAAGCTCAGAAAAGGATCTACTTCCTCTGCCAGCTGAAGAAGATCGGTATGGCCCAAGAGGTTCTGACAAGATTCTACACTGCCACCACTGAATCTGTCCTCTGCTCGTCTATTCTGGTCTAGTACGCTGGCTCCTCTGCCAGCAACAGATGCAAACTACAGAGGGTTATCAGATCAGCACAGAAAATCATTGGGAAACCTCTCCCTTCACTCTACCTCCTCTACGTCACAAGACTGCACTCTACAGCGCTGAGGATCGCAAGCGATCCCTCTCACCCAGGCCACCGCTACTTTAGCAGGCTCCCATCAGGCCGGAGGTTTCGGGTCATTGCCACCAAGACCGAAAGGCACAGGAACTCCTTCTTCCCCTCCGCTGTCAACCTCTTAAACTCCTTCTAAACTACAGTCACGTACCTCCACTCCACCTGTACTGTAACTGAAGAGGAACTGAAACTGGGAAACTATTCTGTATCTTACTATGTCACCACCTCTCTTTTGCAGTCTAGTGCCCACGGTCTGTTAGTGTTACTGTCTTATTGTGCTATTATCTATTGTCTTATTGTGCTATTATCTATTGTCTTGCATTGCTTCTGAGTTATGTACATGCCAAATCCAATTCCGGGCATGACCCAGTCATGCTTGGCGAAATAAATTATTCTGATTCTTCTGTAACAAAAACGCTTGGAAAACCGTTCCGATCCAACGTTTTTCAGAACGGTTTTCCACTTTCCCATACTTTACATTGAGGCAGAAACGCCTCAGAAATCTAAAAAATGCTGCAGCTCCGAGTTTGCATTTGTGGAAAAAACAAACTGCTCTGGTGTGAACCAGCCCTATGAAATATATTACCAAAGCTGTTTTCACACCACTAGCGTTTTCAAAAACTCTCACGAACCCGTTCTGGTGTACACCAGTCCAAAGTGAGAGATTTATGTTTCAATATACTGTAAGTCAATAGGAATTGCCTTTTGCTTAACAATTTACATTTGATTTTGAAGTTAAATAGATGGATTTTCAGTGGCGTAGCAATGGGGGATGCAGAGGTTGCGACCCCATTGGGGCCCTTGAGCCAGAGGGGCCCTCCCTCTTCCACAGTATTAGATCTTAATTGGACCTGTGCTGGTAACAATCACATCTACAGATGCTTTGTATAGTAGAAATCACATGCCACTGTGGATTTTCATATAAATGAATTTATTGGTATTCACAGGAAAAATTGCAATGCAAAATCTTTCCTGCAGATGCACAAAAAATCACAAGAGTGTGCAAGAATGTTGAGACAAAAAAAGAAAAATTGTAAATGCAGAATCCTACTCGCAGAAAATTGCATGTTTTATTTTATTTATTTTCATTTTTTTTTTTTTGCAAGATGAAGTACTGTGATAATGGCCCTGAAAAGTTGGACATTTAAAGTGTACCGGAGACGAATAGTAATAAAATATTTATACATGCCTAGGCCTTCGTTCAGGCCCCTCCACACCGATCGCTCCCACGCCATATTCCTGCACCTTCTTGTTGTCCAGGTAGAAGCCCTGTAAGTTTGGCCAGTCGGGGCCAGTCAGCGCATGCGTAGTGCGGCTGTGCGCGTCCCCTGTCTCGCTCCCACGGCTGGGAGCATTCTGCGCCTATGCAGTAGTACTACGCAGGCTCAGATCGCTCCTGGCCACAGGAACACGGCGGGGCAAGTGCACGTGGCCGGGTCGTGCATGCGCAGTGTGCCCCGACTGGCCAAGCTATCGGGGCTTCTAATGGGAGAACGAGGAGGCATAGGAAGACAGGGTGGAAATGATTGGTGCCGAGGGGGCTGGAGGAAGCCCCAGGTATGTATAAATCTTTTATTACTATTCATCTCAGGGTCTCTTTAAAGCTGAACTCAAGAGATAAAAATGAAAAACAACTTCATATTAAAGAGTGGCGCTGGACTGGTTCACACTATAAATCGTTTTATTAAAAAAACATATGAAATGTATAAAAAAGTGGCTCCAATGGCACTATGTTATACCAAATCTTAAATACGGTTAAATAACAGGTAATTGCATTTATACCCACATGCCACTAAAACTCACTCACGCACATCATACATACAAAAAGCACCTACACGGATCACCTGATTCCCCTTTAGGCTATTTTATAACAGGGCTAATCTATAGTAGTAGATGTTTTTCTCCTGACTGTGCAATATTCCTTTCACGATAAGATAAATTAAAATAAAATGAGATAAAGCAATTAGGTCCCGATGTTTGTCTGAGTAGAAAAATTTGTGTATTGCCTATTACACCCTGGTTGCACTCTCTTTTTGTCTCCTATTGCAAGAGGTAATCACCGGCAGGTCAGCCATGAGCCATCACGGGGGGACAATTGACACTGCAGGGAGGGGCCCTGGGCCCTCACAAAGTGTTGGAAGGGCCTCATGTGCTGGCTGCAGGCCTGTGGCGCACTAACCAGCACACCGCATTCCAGCACTGAGAGAAGCGTGACATCAGCGCTTAAACGTGGGGAGCAGATGAGTGAGCGCGCTACAGCAGACTTTCTATACTGGGGCACCACCTATATCTGGCTACAGGCTACCTATACTGGGCCACCACCTATACCTGGCTACCTATACTGGGGCACCACCTATACTTGGCTACTTATACTTAGGTGCCTATAGCTTGCTACCTATACTGGGGGCACCTGTACCTGGCTAACCTATACTGGTGCACAACCCATACCAGGCTACCTATACTGGGGCAACTATACCAGGCTATGTATACCGGGGCACCACCTATAGTTGAATACCTATACTGTGGGCACCTGTATCTTGCTGGCCTATACTGGGGCACCAGCTATAACAGGCTACCTATACTGGGGGCATCTACACCAGGCTACGTATACTCGGGCACCACCTATAGCTGGCTACTTATACTGGGGGCACTTATACCTGGCTAGGGCAGGGGGCGAGCTGAGACAGAAGGGGACAAGAGGTAACACAGGGGGATAAAAGGTGCACAGAGGGAACAGAGGCAGACAAAAGAGGCACAGGGAGAAAAGAGATGAGACGGGAACATGACGTCACACAGAGGGACACAAGAGGCACAAACTGAGGTGAGACAGAGGGGGACAAAGGAGGCACAGGAAGAAAAGAGGGAGACAAAAGAGAACAGATAAAGGATAAGAACGGACCTACAAGTCCCTATCTCATTTGTTAACTAGGGATTACCTGCATTTTGCTAGTATTTGGCTCCACCCTTAACATGCCATGGTCACGCCTACTGTTTGCTGCATCATGCTGTGCATGCCGCTTTCTTCAGTGCCAGAGCCATGCACATTTTTTGCCGCAGCGCACTTTGCACATGGACACGGGGGTGGGGTGGCTAGTGGGTGGGCACAGCAACCAGTGAGTGGGCCTAGGAAGGGGGGCAGGCCTGATGATATGTTAGGGGCCCCAAAATGTCTGATGGCGGCCCTGTTCACCAGTGTGTCCTTTAATAAAGTGGTTGTTAATCACTTACAGTTCCGAGTGTTCGTTTGGTCACTTCGGGCCCCGGCACAAAAAATACAAAATACCCCTAATTTATACCTATGGAGGATACTATATTTACATATCTTTCTTCCCCTGCTTTGCTTATAATGCTGACATTTTCTACAGCACTTTACAGAGTACATAGTCATGTCACTAACTGTCCCTCAGAGGAGATCATAATCTAATCATTGCCATTGTCATATGTCTATCATAGTCTGAGGCAAATTACGGTAACTTCCGTAAGTATATGTTTTAGGGCTGAGGGAGGAAACCTGCTCAAACATGGTAAGAATAAGAACATACAAACAAAATGCAGACATTGCCCTGTCAAGGCATTACATCGTTATACTGACTAACATGGTTAAATATATGGCCATTCAGAACGAAAGGCATAGGTATTAGGTAAATGAATGGAATGCTATACATACACTAGTACACTCATGGTATATCAGGAAAATGATCAGTATGTTTCAGATATCGATCAATCACCTGCAGAGACGTAGCTAGGGTTTTCAGCGCCCGGGGACAAAGACTATTAATGCGCCCCCTAAGGTGAAGGGTCGTGACCAAATGTGGGCGTGGTTATGGGTGCTCCACATTTGGTCACGCCCCTTCAAATGTACATGGAGGTTAGCAGGCTCACGCTAACCCACCCTCCCTCAGTATGTACCTTCCAGCATGTTCCAAGACAAATTCAGCAATCATGAGCCCCCCCCCCCCCCCCATCAAGACAAATTCCGCAATCATGAGCAATCATGAGGCCCCCAACATGACCAACTCAGCAATCATGAGGCCCCTAACAAGACAAATTCAGCAATCATGAGGCCCCTAACAAGACAAATTCAGCGATCTTGAGGCCCCCAACAAATCATGAGGCCCCCAACAAGACAAATTCAGTAACCATGAGGCCCCCAACAAGACAAATTCAGCAGTCATGAGGCACATAAATAGACAGCATTTCACATAAATAGGCAGAATGCCCCCTTAATATGGTAGACACCTCTCACCTGGCAGCAGTTCCCCAAAATACACTCAATCTGACAGCAGTGCTTCCCCAAAAATAGGTAGCCCCAGGTCTATAGGTGTCCCCAGAATAGGTGGCCAGCAGTATAGATGTCCCCAGAACAGGTAGCCAGGGGTAGAGAAGATGTCCACAGAACAGGTAGCCAGGGGTATATGTGCCCAGTATATGAAGGCAGGGGTATGTGTCCCCAGTATATGTAGCCAGAGGTATATGTGCCCAGTATATGTAGCCAGCGGTATATGTGCCCAGTATATATAGTCAGGGGTATATGTGCCCAGTATATATAGCCAGGGGTATATGTGCCCAGTATATGTACCCAGGGGTATATGTGCCCAGTATATGTAGTCAGGGTTATATGTGCCCAGTATATGTAGCCAGGGGTATAATATGTGCCCAGTATATATAGTCAGGGGTATATGTGCCCAGTATATGTAGCCAGGGGTATATATGCCCAGTATATGTAGCCAGGGGTATATGTACCCAGTATATGTAGTTAGGGGTATATGTGCCCAATATATGTAGGCAGGGGTATATGTGCCCAGAGTAGGTAGCCAGGGGTATATGTGCCCAGAGTAGGTAGCCAGGGGTATATGCCCAGTATATGTAGTTAGAGTTATATGTGCCCAGTATATGTAGGCAGGGGTATATGTGCCCAGAGTAGGTAGCCAGGGGTATATGTGCCCAGAGTAGGTAGGCAGGGGTATATGCCCAGTATATGTAGTTAGGGGTATATGTGCCCAATATATGTAGGCAGGGGTATATGTGCCCAGAGTAGGTAGCCAGGGGTATATGTGCCCAGAGTAGGTAGCCAGGGGTATATGCCCAGTATATGTAGTTAGGGGTATATGTGCCCAATATATGTAGGCAGGGGTATATGTGCCCAGAGTAGGTAGCCAGGGGTATAGGTGCCCAGAGTAGGTAGCCAGGGGTATATGCCCAGTATATGTAGTTAGGGGTATATGTGCCCAATATATGTAGGCAGGGGTATATGTGCCCAGAGTAGGTAGCCAGGTCAGGTGTCCCCCTCCCCAGCAGGAGGGGAGCAGCGCAGAGAAGAGGAAGAGCTGCTCTCCCTCCCTCGCTCTCCCCTCCAATGTCCGGGTGGCTGGCAGCGGCGGGCGGAACTTACCTCCGTCTCGTCGCAGCGCCGGACGGATCTGCCACTACTCTGGTCTGGTCCAGACCAGAGCAGCGGCTGCGCACCCGAACTTCCGGCCGGCGCTGGAGCGAGACGGAGGTGAGTTCCGCCCGCCGCTGCCAGCCACCCGGACATTGGAGGGGACAGCGAGGGAGGGAGAGCACCTAAAGTGAGGGAAGGAGTAGGGAGATGGCCCCCCTTCCCCACCGTCCTCTTCTCTGCGCTGCTCCCCTCACTCCCCGCAAAAAAAAATAAAAAAAATAAAAACCCTGAAGCTCAGCTGGGCGCCCTTGGGGACCAGGCGCCCCGGGGCACTTGTCCTACCCCGACCCCCCCTAGCTCCGCGCCTGATCACCTGGTCTAGCACTTTGCACCATTAGATGAGATTTCAGCAGATAGCACCACTATAGCCTCTAGGTCTGTGCTGCCTTATGCAGTAAAAAGATAAGTAAATGTCACTTGTGTATCTTACCTGCCTGCAGTTTCCACATTGGCATTGACTGGGAAGATAACGATGGTATTTGGCTGTTATTTTGGTGCAATATCAATCATAGATACCATTGCTTTAATAGATTTTTTTTTTGCTAGATCTGATGTTTATATCAAAAACTAACATCTAATCTGTTAAAGATATTACATGGTGTATGTTATTGTTCTTTCATGCAAGACACAGTGCGCTTACTATCCACTGCTATTTCACAGAAAGTAGGTTTAATGGGAGTAAATACCAGTGCTTTTATGCTTAAACATTAATCTTTTAGGTACTGCACATGATATATCAAGTAGCAGATAACACACTGCTTCACCACTGATGACAACTATACACAGAATCCAATGTGGTCACATGATTGTGCTATCACATGATTCTGAACTATACAGGAATTGATAGCTCAAGTCTTCTGCTCTTTCTCCTGCATCCAACACTGTCCTCTAGTGGGGGATAGAAAGTCCTACACGGCCTGCTAATGGTCATTTTTTATTACTACAGTCCTTTACTGTAGCTTGAGCATAATAAATATTAGAAAACCACACTTGTCTGTTCAATGTCCCAGCAGGTTTCTTGTTTTTGCATCGCAATGCATTCACATTTTTTGGGTTTCTCTTTTTTTCTGTGAGTTAGTATAATCAGCAATGCACACGGTGCGTGGGGAGATAAGCAGAAAGTTGTGCAATTTTTTTTTTTAATAAGGAGGACACACAAAAACAGAAATACAAACAAATGGGAAAAACCCTAAATCGCTAGCAATCTATTTACTTTCATTATATGAGAAGTGGCAATACGCACAGGGTTTTAGTATGCACCCCACCTAAGATTACTTAGTAACAAAGAAATATCACAAATAAGATATAAAATTACATTTTGTAAAATAAATTGATCTGGAGCACTTGCAAACCACTAGTTTAATTGGTAGTTTAAAGGCTAAAGCTACAATTCAGCCACATTTTGTTTTAAAGGATACATCTGGGAAAAAAAGTTGTAAAAAAACACATACCTGCTGCTGACAGCATGGTCCAGCAGGGTTGGATCGCATCCTCCTTTGCTCCCCGAAACGCTCTGTATTTGACATATTTGGTCTGGTTTCGCGCCCTGACCGCTAATGTAGGGGCATGTGCACTAGAAGTAGTCAACCTCCCGTCTGCGCAGTTTGATTGTAGTATTGGCTGCACGCAGGCGCAGTTCACTTCCTTTGCATTCCATGCATGAGCGAGTGGACACTGAGGAAGGGAACTGCATCTGTGTGTGGCTAATACCAGATTCAAACTGTGCGGGCATGAGATTGACTACGTCTGGTTCAAAGGCCTCAACCTCCAACCGAAGAGATCAAATACAGAGCGTTTCGGGAGGCAAAGGAGGATGCGATCCAACCCTGCTGGACAGGACTGCCAGCAATAGTTATGTGTTTTTATACAACTTTTATTCCCGGATGTAACCTTTAACTAGATGTCCCTCACCCCCCACTAATCTGGGAATCATAGAATAACCTAATTTTGAAAGAATTTTGAGGAGGAGGTTTGATGGAGCAGCGTGTGAGTGATGTCATGTGGTGCAGAGGGTGAATGGGGAGGACAATTTCAGACAATGCCAATGCTCGGTGGAGTTGATCTACTTGACTAATCCTTGGCCAAAGCATCGAGGGTTGTTGTACACACTCTAGAGTCTGACCAGAAAGGTCGTTATCAACCCCTCGATGAGTGTCATCTGCCGTGTCTTTACAACTTAAAGTGGTTTGATCTAAAGCCCATTACTGGACTGATCAAATTCATTCTCACTCATAATTATTTCACTTTTGGACAGGACCTCTATTTACAGCAGATGGGCATGGCAATGGGTTCGCGATTCGCTCCACAGTATGCAAATCTATTCATGGCCAAAATCAAAGAGGAATACCTCAATGCATGTGGCATAAAACCCTTGGCCTACTTCCGCTTCATTGATGATATTTTAATCATCTGGTCCGCAAGTGAGGATGATCTTCTCCAGTTCCACAGGAACTTCAATGCCTTCCATCCTACAATCAAATTGAAACTTACCTACTCTCACACAGAGATTAACTTTCTGGACACCACCATATACATCAGGGGTAACAACATACAAACCTCTGTGTATCGCAAACCTACAGACCGTCCCACATACCTAAGATATGACAGTTTTCATCCCAAGCACATTAAGAACTCTATAATTTACAGCCAAGCTATAAGGTACAACCGGATTTGTTCTGACAGGATGGACAGAGACAAGCACCTGGATCACCTTAAGAACACTTTCATTAAACAAGGTTACAGTCCTCCCATGGCTGAGGTCCAAATCAGGAAAGCCAGCAACATCCCCAGGACTGAACTCCTGAAATATAAGCAAAACCAGAAAGAGGAACGTGTCCCTTTGGTTGTCACCTACAACCCACACCTGGAAATCTTAAGGAGGATTGCTAAGGAACTTCATCCCATTTTACACAAGGATCACAGACTGAGAACGATATTCCCTAAACCTCCACTCTTGTCATATCGGCAACCACACAATCTAAAACAGATGATTGTCAGGAGCTCTTTGAATAGGCCTCAACAAAACGGAACATCACCCTGCCGACAAAAAATATGTGGGACCTGCAGACACATTTACTCCACTGACAGGGTAACGATACCAGGTTCACAACAGGAGTACAGAGTACAAGGTAAATTTTCCTGTGGGTACACCAATCTGGTATATCTGATCATGTGTGCTAAATGCCCCAATGTTATGTACGTGGGAGAAACTGGACAAACTCTGCGCAAACGTATGAATGGACACAGGCACACTATTAATGATACCAAATCTGGACTCCCAGTTGCTACACACTTTCGGTGCAATGGACACAGCATGGATGATCTTCGTGTCACTGCCCTGAAGGGCGGCTTCAAAACGTCAAATGACCGATTAATAGCAGAAACAAAATTTATAAATTGGTTCAAAGCTGTGGAGAAGGGTTTGAATAAGGACAACAACTTTCTATATTGGTATGAGATTGATGGTATATGAACTGTTTCAGCCACTCTAGCTGAACTTGTGAACTAAGAATTTACGATACCTCTGGGTCAATCCTAAATACCAGGTCTGTGAGCAATAGCCTAAACAAGGATCCTTATCTTACCCCATTTAGATAGTCTGTTTGTATTAAGGCATCTTAATGACGTATTTATGCTTGAAAAAAATATCTGTTTTCCCTTTTGATGTTGCATGTATATAAGCTATCTGTACCACCAGCTTGCAAACTAACAGGATGTAAACCTGACGAAGGCTGCAAGGCCGAAAGCTTGTTTATTCTTATTCATTTGTAGTTAGCCAATAAATGGTATCATCCTGATTTAAAACTTCTTGCTTTTACTGATGGCTAACACGGTACAATACCCTACTGCTACTACGTGGTTTGATCTGTAACATCCAACCAAAAGTATGCTTTACTAGTTTAACTACAGATAACTGCCAGTTATCTGTAGTTAAAGTAGTAAACTGCAGACATTCTATTGGCATCATGGCATGAGATGCTGCTCAATTATTCTCTTTGTGCATTTAGTAAACAGAGATACGTCTGCAGTTAATGCTAACATAAGAGTAAAAGATCAGGTTTAGTAACACAGTTGAAAATGTGGATGTCAAATATTAATGACAGAGGTGTGCTGTGAGACCTATTGGCCCAATTTCATGTACCACACCACTAACAGTGCACTGATTCCTCTCGGTAAGTTGGATGAATGAACGTTTTATTTCAGGCTTATTTCCCTGTTTGGGTTTAGACTTGTGTCTTACTCACATTATACTGAATCTTGCTGGTTACTGTATTATCACCTTAAAGAGGAGCTGTCAGCAATACAATCTCAGAAAAGAATATATATATAAGTAGATAAATAATTGCTCTACTTACATAACATACAGTATGCATTGCACTGTCCACATTTTGATTTTAGTGATTTTTATATAGTAAAAAAAGAGAAAATCCTTCTTAGGATTTTCTATCTTAACTGTGTCTATTTTGGAGCCAATCCTGATGTTATTTCCTTCCTTACTCTCCTCTGTCTGATTGTGTATGCAATTGCCCACCCTCCTCCCAGTCTTCAGGCACTCCCACACAACTCTGCAATAGAAAGATGCATTGTCTCAGCATGAGAAATATTACCCAAATCACAGAGGAACAGAGGTGTGGGAGGGAAGAACAGGTGGGAAAGAGGCTTCAACCAATCAGGCTGCATTAGGTAAGTCTGAGGGGAAAGTAAAGAAGCAAAAAAAAGACAACCCAGCATGCCCTGCAACTTCCTTTGTGCGGCAGATGTACCAAATAAGAGCCACGGAAACTGGATAATGTTCTTTTATGGAGAAGAAAACTAATGGTGCTTGTACACGGTACAATAAAATGTTCAATTTATTTGTTTATGTGACCAAGAGGAATTGAAACGAAAATAATCTTTTTTTTCAGTCAAGAAAAACAAACGATTATCCATTTTTTTCAATAAAAATCCAATTGGACATGTTGGAAACATTTTTATATTCGATCTAATGGAATAATCGAACCAAATTATCTCATCTAAAAAAAAATAAAAACAATTGTACAATGTATGTGCACCATAAGAGTGATTTTTTAGCTTTTGGATTGCCCGGTTAGCATCCTGATTACTTGTTTACTAGATAAAAATAAAGAATTGATTTTTGATTTTATATCCGACAGTTACACTTTCATAGATTTTTCTTTGATACATTTTGCATATATCCTGCAAATTTGGTGATTCTAACTGGTAAGGGGCTGTGCTATTAATGGCAAAAGTCGGCAGCTATTAGGCCCCCAAAAAAAAAGAACTAAAATATTCGGGTGAATTTTCGCTTTTCGAAGTGAAAATTGTACTTATTTTCGCAAAAATAAGGCAAAAAGAATATTAGCATTTTCGATTATCACTGCGCTGACAGCAGGGAGGAAGGCGTATGAGCCCCTCTGTGTGCAGCCCCTCTGTATTTGCTCATGCATGGCTGTGTGTAGCAGCCATTGCTGGGAGCATGCTGGGCATGCACAGGTACGATTCTTTCAGATCTGTGCACACCTAGGATTCTCTCAGCCATGACTGCTGTGAACAGCCTTGCAGGAGCATGCCACATGAGCGCGTGCAATGGGCTCCATCTGGTCCCAGCCATGGCCAAGAATGGGGCATACAGTGGCAAGGTGGACAGGAGACTGAATAAAATAATAATTCTGAAAGTGGTCTGAAGAGGCTCTAGAGCATCAAGGTAAGTATATGTTATTACTTATTTCACCTCAGGTACACTTTAACAGTGGACCGCTACTCTATAGTATATATAAGGGGACAAGACTACAACGTCCAGTGCTCAGAGATTTAAAGAGGAACTTTGCTGAGTATAACTTAATTAATATTTTTTATTTTTTTACCCTTTATAAATTATTTAGCAAATGTTTACCCATTGTAGAATCTTGGCTTACCCTCATGTGCATGTATCATATCTACTGCTGGCAAGCTGAGTACCTATGGAATGTGGTTTTCCCCATCTGTGTAGTGAGCAGTAACATCAGTTGATCTCCTAGAGGGCTCCGGGGCAGGAGGCTAAGTGACATCACTGCCTAGGCTAAACATCACTAGGTTGTTACATTTTAGATTTGTGATTGTACAGTGAGGCGCATTGCCACCCATTTTTTGGTTTCATATGAAGCAGTAGGAGAGTTTGCTGAGGAAAGCAGGGGGTTATGTGATATTCCTGCGATCTTCAAAGCTGAGTATCTCATAGATGAGTATGAGGATGGTTGTGGCAGGGAGAGAAAATATGCTTCTATTAACCCATTCGCGTTCCGTCGTTTTCACTTGAGAAATGTTCACCTCCCATTCATTAGCCTATAACTTTATCACTACTTATCACAATGAACTGATCTATATCTTGTTTTTTCCGCCACCAATTAGGCTTTCTTTGGGGGGTACATTTTGCTAAGAGCCACTTTACTGTAAATGTATTTTAACAGGAAGAATAAGAAAAAAACGGAAAAAAAATCATTATTTCTCAGTTTTCAGCCATTATAGTTTTAAAATAATACATGCCTCCATAATTAAAACTCACGTATTGTATTTGCCCATATGTCCCGGTTATTACACCATTAAAATTATGTCCCTATCACAAAGTATGGCAACAATATTTTATTTGGAAATAAAGGTGCATTTTTTCCGTTTTGCATCTATTACTATTTACAAGTTTCATCTTTACATTGATATTTAAAAAGTTTAGACCCTTATGTAAATATTTACATGTTTTTTTTGTTTTTTGTTTTTTTTTACTACAAGAAAATTTATGCGTGCTCAACACCAAGCTTAACCCTTACAAGTCTGGCTGTGCAAATCTGGCTAAATTGGCTTATCATGAGGCATTGCTCATGCAAAAATGCATTTGCTTTCGCATGCCAAACTTTGCAGGGTCAAAAACCAATACCGCAAAGCGGTTGCCCTGCGGGAATTAGTTCATGCTACATAGCACTATCCAGGAGCGCCACGGGGAGGCTTCCCAATGCCCCCATACAACCGGGCATTGGGAAGCCTCCCCGTGGCGCTCCTGGATAGTGCTATATAGCATAAACTAATTCCCGCAGGGCAACCGCTTTGTGGTATTAGTTTTTGACCCTGCAAAGTTTGGCATGCGAAAGCAAATGCATTTTTGCATGAGCAATGCCTCATGATAAGCCATTTTAGCCAGATTTGCACAGCCAGACTTGAAAGGGTTAAGCTTGGTGTTGAGCACGCATACATTTTCTTGTAGTTAAGAATTTTTGCATTTCTGTCCTTTGGAGGCAGGTGGTGGATGGCTTGCTCTAGGTGGTGTGAGCCCGGGAGTGGGCTGTCTGTGCCTGTCCCCCCCCCCTTCTGGAGTGATGTGTGTGAGCCAGCCCTGAGCCCCACAACTTGGGGTGACCCATGCGTCGCTCCTTTCCTATGCAGTGCCCCGAGTCGATGCGCAGTAGCAGAACGCAATGGACGTTAAGGTAAGTGCCTCTTTTTAAATTTTTGGGAGGTGGGTGCGGATGGCCCTCCCCGGCGCTGGCCACGCTTGGGGGGGGGGGGTCATCTGCGCTACCCAGCCTCCCCCTCCGAGGTGTCGCTGTGGTCCCTAGGCAGTGAGAGAGTTTTTTTTTTATATTAAACATTTTATTTGGGTAGTTTTGGGAGGGTGGGATGTAAACATGTGATTTATAATGTAAATGTGTGTTTGAATTAAATTTTTTTTACTTTTAGTTGTAGTTTTACTTTTTGGCCACAAGATGGCGGCCACGAGTTTGTTTACATGACGCCACTCTAAGCGTAACACACGCTTAGAGCGACATATGGGGTACGTTACAGCCAGAAAAAGCGAAGCTTCCGAGAGAAGCTGTCGCTTTTTCAGCGGGGGAGAGGAATCAGTGATCGGGCACCATAGCCCGATACACTGATTGCCTGGCTAACGAACCGCGGGCACGGAGCGTGCATGGTTCCTGGACGTAGTTTCTACGTCCAGGAACCAAAATAGGTTAAGGATGACAGGGGCAAACCCAGGATTTTCAAGGGGGAAGGGGGAATCCTGAAAGCTCTCCCTCAGCCCCGCACAGTACAGTATAATAATATAGTATGGCACCATGTTGGGTACACCTAATGCAATTTCCCGTCCGACTGACCAACTGACAACGGGATCGATCAGGAGCAGTTTGGATACAGATAATAATGACAGCTGACATTGCTAACGAAGGGGAAAGTGAAGCATTCACACAGCAGGGCACAGGGCTGTGCTCATACCTGACTCTGTTAAGTTCCCCAGAGTTGCTCCGTGCTCTATACACAGGCTGCTATTACATCCAAAGTTAACTGTAGCAGGGAAAGAAAGGGGGAAGTGCTGTTAGCTGCAGGATGCCTGCAGATATTCTGGTGTCTCAACTTGTGCCTGTCCCTAGACACTGCACTGGCCCTGGTCTGAGGGGGATTCAAGGCAGCTGTAATCCCCCCTGTGTTTGCCTATAGATGGTAATTTAGAAAAATTTTGAAAAAAAAATCTTTGAATTTGGGTTTAAGTCTTCACTGCTGAAAACATGTGAGTGTGTTTTTGCATTAGTTGTTTTGTGGCTATTTTGTTCTGTTTCTTACATTCTTATAGGAGTCCCTATAGAACCAAGCATGTGAAGATGTCTTTTATGGAAAGTTTTGATGTGGATCTTGCTATATATTTTATTTAGTTTTGCTACAATAAAATCCACACATAATCAATATCCACAATCTTATTTCTTTTCTTTTCTTGTCTCACATTTTACATTGGTTGCATGAGGAAAGTAGATAAAATCCCAGCAGATCTCATTATTCTCCAAACCCTTTGCTCCAGGAAGGTCTGAAAGGTCCTTTATCTAATGACTGAGAGAGGTTCCTATTAAAGGCACTGACTTAAGCGACAGAGCTGCAGAGAGGGAAACAAGCTATTGACGGCCATGAGAAGAGACATTTTAATATGAGGAATATGACGAGTGAGATGAAACATTCATGGGATGGCTGTTGTTAAACCATTTACATTATGCAAAACTTTATCAGCTGAGATGCATGAATTGGTGACACCATTATCTATATCTAAATGATGCTGAGATATCTAGTGTCATGCTCAGGATGGCCACTAGAGTTAAATGCCTCTCAGTTTAGACATTTCATGGGAATGCATGACCCAGGTTCTATTAAAGGAAACGTAACCAAAGCTCTAATCACACATTAAAGGACTATCGAAGGGATCTAGTATACTCTATTTTTACTCACCATGGGATTTTTCCAGCACACTGGCCAGTAGCGCAGAGTGGTGACTCACTGACGTGGTCAGCTCTTCTGCACCTGAACGGGCACTCGTACCCACACGTCATCCAGCACTGTGTCTGTGTTCAACTACTGCACATGCGCAACACGCTCCAGATGAGGTGGACCCGCAGGCACAGGCACAGAAAATCCAACCCCGCCGGAGAGTCGCCATTCTGTGCGGATGGCCAGCAGGATAATATATCTTTATTCAATTAGCATAACACACTTCATAATTAGAATTAACCAAAAGTAAACCAAAACTGTAGAAGTTCTCACGAACACCAAAAATACCAAGTAGAGATGTCCGCTTACTGGGTGACAATTCAGTGCACTCCCTCCTTCCCCTGTATGTGTTTGTCAGCATGCACACAGCTTATGCTGGTGTATGTGCATGGTGCACATGGATACATTACGTTAGCTCTCTTGTGCGATTGGTAAGATGCACTATCTGTCCCAGGAGAGGACGTCAAGATGTGTGCTCCTAATCCATTGGTAGGTTTGATGCAATGAATGTGTTTGCATGTCTGCACTATGCATGTTACAGGGCCAGAGTTAGGACACCTATGTTTACCTAGGTACTTCTGCGCAGTATAGGTGACTAAGCATAAGAATGTATTCTTCTGTGAACTAAGACCCCAGCTTTTCACTTAGCTGTAGGGATAACAGTTGTGCCTGGATGAGTAAATCTGTGAATGCATTTGTTTGAACATTTGCATGCGTGAGTGCGAGGGGTTAATAGATTGTTTGCTGTTTTCTAGCCACACCCCCTTCAGCACCTCCTTTTCCTTAATAACTTATATAATGTCCTAACTAGAGGCGATGTGCCTGGATATATGTATTTAAACTCACTGCGTAATGCACTGCAAACATCTGTTTGTGTAGTGACGGCCATGCTGGACTGGTGCGCACCATGGCCAGAGTGCAGGTGATGGCGGTTTTCAAGCCCATATGGTTGGGCTGAGGTAGCTGACAGAACAACAGTGACTGAGTGTCCAGCTGATCGAATTTGGTCTGTCCAAAATTAAGCAACGAGATTATTATAGTACCCCCCAACACACTCATATAGCCGGCGGTCATTGCTTCATTGTGATACGCAAGCCCCTTCACCACGGCAAGGTAATGATCATGAAGGGACATTGACACATGTACATGCCTTTTGTTTTCTTGTTGCAGCCCCAGTGCATCCAGAAAAATTGTGCAGGCATGTACACGCACCAGAAAATTTTTTTTTTGTTCAGGAATCCACCTGGAGTCCTGGACCCTGTTGGTGGTGGCGGAGAACGCAGTCAAGTGGCCTGCAGGCAGAGATGCTGTGCGGGGACTGACTTAGTCTTGGGGCAAGCAGTCACACGGCATGCAGGCAGAGATGCTGTGTGTGTGGAGACTGACTTAGTCTTCAGGCAGGCAGTAGCCCTCTGGGATCCATGCCTCATTCATTTTAATAAAGGTGAGGTACTGAACACTTTTTTTTGACCTAAGCGACTTCTCTTCTCACTGACAATGCATCCAGCTGCGCTGAAGGTCCTTTCTAGGACGCTTGAGGCAGGGCAAGCCAGAAGTTGGATGGCAAATTGTGACAGCTCTGGCCACAGGTCAAGCTTGCACTCTCAGTAGTCCAGGGTTTCATCGCTGCTTAGACTGTCGATGTTTCTTTCTCTACCATTGTTAAAGAGGGTATGGCTGGGGAATAGTGGTTCGATTCCGGTCTGGAGTGGGAGCCTGAGAAACGGCTACCATCACACATCCAAGGAAGGCCGCAGGCACAGCACACAAGTCCCCACTCTTTCGAGGCCCTGTATAATGATGAGTACACTTGAAATCCTTTAACAGGAATCTGTTATGGAGGGCAAGTCTGCCATTCATTCAACTGTGTGGTCAACTCTTTTTGGTACTTTCTGCACCATGGTGACCACGGGTAATGCCCAGGGAATCAGAGTTTGATTCCGGTCCGGAGTGGGAGCCTGAGAAATGGCTACCACCACACCTCCATGGAAGGACCCAAATATGCTGTATAAGTAATGTACCTGCCCTGACCGTGCTTTGCAGACCAGGCATCTGTGGTCAGATGGACCCTTGACCCAACGCTGTGTGCCAGAGATGACACCACTTGCCGTTAACGAGAATTTGTTATGGAGGGCAAGTCTGCCATCCATTCAAGTGAAAGGTGTCATAGGCATATTATTGACTAGGTATTGAATAACATTCTTTACCTCATAGGTTATTGATTAAATCCAGGATTGATTGATTGATTGATTAGACCCCCTCAAACAGTCACTGCTCATATCCCTCAATATATATATTGTTTTTATACTGCTTATTCTCTTGTGTAATGTGTTGCAATTAATTTAGTTTATGTCAGCTCTGTCCCAGCTCTGAAACAAAAGACAAAATATAAGCAACTTTGAAGGTCAGGTACAAGACGTTGTGTGAAAGGCCAAGGAAGTTAGCAATGCTGGGCTGACATCGCAAGACACTGAGCTCAGATGATTGCATCATATTTAATTATGTACACCACAACACATCTCTTAATAATTATGTACACCCTCTACTAATCATAACCCATCCCTTAAATGAATAAACATTAATTGTTACGTCATGTGATCTTAATCAAGGGCTGCGTCCCCAATAAAGGACTTGTTAATTATGAATCTTATAGATATGGTCTCCGTGTCTGTGTCTCTCTGATTCAAGGTTTCTAAATGCATGCATAGAAGCTGATTGATTAACAATTGACAGTATCTACTCGATGTGCAGACTGGTTGTTTTGGCCTGGGATTGGTAAGTGTAAACATTTGTCAGTGTTCCACAACATTCTCAGTATGGTCATGGCTTTTGCAGTTGCGCAGTAGACAGCGTGAGACTGGTGACACCTGGAACGCTCCCATATCCCATCTTCAGGGGTGTGTGTTTAGTTAACATTTGTTCATCTGGAGGGTTTTATATATATAAGATGTATTTCTAAATGTCCTAGAAAGCGCTCATATTAATCTCAGCTTTCCTCCATATTCATTTTGTTATATGCTGATGTCCGTTTTTGCTCTGTGTGTTCCAGCTACTATTGATGATATTTTCAAGATAAGTTTCTGTAACAAAGTTTGCACTGTGTATCACTGTTTGATACAATAAAGGTTTTTATTCATGTTTCTATGTGAGAATGTGAGAGCATATTGGTGGGAGTTTGTTTTTATGTGAGGGCAAATTTGTTGTTGTGTTTTTCCCGAGCTATTTGAAAGTTGTATGATGGATAACACAGGAGTCTGTCCGTGAGTTCATTACATTTCTTTTTTAATCATGTATGAGTTAGTTGAAGGGTTTGTTTGTCTAAATTTTGCGTGGGATTGTGAGATGTTTTGCAGAGATGTTGATTGTGTCTCACGGACAGTGTGTCTGTGAGAAATGATATGGGAAAATCATATTTCAAAAATGTCAATGGCCTCGATTCATAAACTGTAGTGCGGTGTCTTTACAGAGGTCGGAAAAATACCGCGAGCGTAAATTTGCGTGTTTGCTCAGTATTCTTGAAAAAAGTACCGCTAGCGAGGTGGGTGCGGTAATGAGCGGTAAGTGTTCGGAGTGTGGGTGGAAAGTGTGGGATAATGCTGGCGGTATGATGTTAACTGTGCGGAATGTTGCCGCTTACTTGATCGGAACGCGGAGCATTGTGGGTATAAATGGGCTGGGTTATTGTCATGTGACTATTTTTTGGCGCCACACTGAGCCGGAACTCGGAGAGTACTTCACTTCCGAGGGCTGCTTAAGCGGGTGTGGTGTGCGCGAAGATGTCTGGAGGAACTCGGAGACATGTTTTGGAGTTGTTCCAGTCATGTGTAAGTAAATGCGCTGTATTGTGGCTGCTATGGTAGGCTGCTAGGATGCGGTGTGTGTTATTAATAGCTCGTGTGGGTTTATGAGGGTGGGGTGGCACGTGTGGGTGTGTTTAGCCCGGTATTCCTCCGTGTGTAGAAGAGGTATCAACGTCGTAGGTGTTGTAATGTTGTTTAGCCCCAGCATGTAGTTTGAATATTGTATGCTGAGGTCCCCAAACCCCTCTTCCGCTGTCCACTGCTGATCCTAGTATTGTTTGCAGTTAGGCCGCGGGTTTTAGTTCCCTCCCCGACTGCTCTCCCCAAGTGTATTCCTTCCCCCCCCCCCCCCCAAAAAAAAAAACGTTAATATTTGCTGCCATCCCATGTGTTGAATTCACAGTAGTGCAGGCCGTGGTTGAAGCAGGGTAGAAGTTGTCCAGAATCACAGCAGCCGCGTGGTGCGCAGTTGTGAATCCCACACATGAGATGAAAGGAGGTAGTTTTGGGAGAGGGGTTGGGTGGCCATCCGTCCGGATTTAGGCCGGACTGTCCTGTTTTTGGCCTGTTTGTCCTCCGTCCGGTGCAAGACAAGGGAGGACAGCTAGATGTCCTCCTTTTTTGGCTGTGTGGAGAGAGAAAGCGCTGAGAAGAGGGAGCGGTGGGCACAGTGGGAAAAGGGGGACATATCCCCCCCCTCTCCTCACCTTTGGGCTCCCCCTTCCTCGCTCTCCCTTCTCGAACTATAGTTTTGGGGTGGCTGGTAGCGGGCGGGAATTACCTCTGCCTCGCTCCAAGCGCTGCGTAGTGCCGTCCGGTTCATGAGTTATTTCAGCCTGTTCTTTCCTGTGAGTGTAATGATCTGACTCATCCACTGATCCAAATCAGTTCAGTGGATGAGACAGGAACTGCAGCTGAACACAGTGTGCAGCTGCAGTTCCTGTCTCATCCACTGAACTGATTCGGCTCAGTGGATGAGTCGGATCACAGGAAATAACATGTTCAAATGACTCATGAACCGGACATCACTACTGCTTCGCTGTGTAAGGAGGCAGGTAAGTCCCACCTGCTGCCAGCCACCCCAAAACTTTTGTTCTAGATGGGAGAGAGAGGAAGGGGGAGCTCAAATGTGAGGAAAGGGGGGGAGATGGACCTAGATTCCTGGCTACATATATATGTGACACCCATAGCCCTGTCTAAATATACTGGGGACACCTATACACCTAGCTATATATACTGAGGGCACTATACACCTGGCTATCTGTACTGGAGACACCTATACACTTGGCTAACTATTCTGGGGGAACTTGAAGACCTGGCTAAATATACTGGGGACACCTATAGACCCGCCTAACTATTCTGGGGACACCTAAAAACCTGGCCATCTGTACCGGAGACATCTATAGACCTGGCTAACTACTCTGGGGACACCTATAGACTTGGCTACCTATTCTGTGGACATTATACACCTGGCTACCTATTCTGGGGACAACTATACTCATGACTATTTATACTGGGGACACCTATATACCTGGCTACCTATGCTGTGGGTACCTATTTTGGGGTAACTGCTGTCAGATTATCTGTATTTAAGGGGAACCGCTGCCATATTATGTATGTTAGGTGCACGGCTGCTGCCATTTTTTTGCGTTTTTGGGGGGAACTGCTGCCAGATTTTGTATGTTTGAGGGACCACTGCTGCCTGATTACATGTATTTTTGGTGTTATGTGTATTTTGGGTGATCTGCTGCCAGGTTTTGCGTATTTTTGGGAAGTGGTTCCTGGTTGTGTATGTTGGGGTGAACTGCTGTTGCCAAGTCTATTTTGGCGGTAACACTGCCATATTATTTGTTTTTTGCAGGAACTTCTAGCAGATTACCCGTTTTTTTTTTTTTTTTGAAATGCTGTCAGATTACATCTATTTTTGGGGGCTACACTACGACAGAGCTCAAACTTCCCCGGCAGACAATTTACACCACTGCTAAGCTCATGTATATTTGGTCCCACCCATGACCACGCCCATGATATGCTTGATCACATCCTCTTTTTGCAAGCTCAGTACGATGTTCTCCTTTTCAGGGTGTGATGTCCTCCTTTTTGGGGTTCTACAAGTGGCCACCTTAGGGAGGGGGCAGCTGTGCACTAACTAACCATAGTGGCCCATTATCTGTAAGTGGCACCATGTTTACCTGTCTACTTGAAAGCCTTGGGCAATAGATACCTTCACTGGCGTAACAATATTGAGGCATTTATATTTATATGATATAATAATAATAATATATTGCTAACATGTATGTATGTATGTATGTATGTATGTATGTATATGTGTGTGTGTGTGTTTTGTATGTGTGTGTGTGTGTGTGTCTGTGTGTGTGTGTCTGTGTGTGTGTGTCTGTGTGTGTGTGTCTGTGTGTGTGTGTCTGTGTGTGTGTGTCTGTGTGTGTGTGTCTGTGTGTGTGTGTCTGTGTGTGTGTGTGTGTGTGTGTGTGTGTGTGTGTGTGTGTGTGTGTGTGTGTGTATATATATATACACATACACATACACATACACATACACACATGTAATGGCTCATATATACTTCTATTGGCCCACTATGTATAATGACTGGGGCTCTACCTATGGTACTATTACTGGGACATTACCTACATTGGCTATACCTGTAATGACGCACTATAATATACTTACTTGGACACTACCTATAATAAATGTGGGAATGCACAGGTAAATTGGGAAGAGTAGAATTCATAATGTGTATCAGAATATCTTTTCTGTGACACTACCTACCCATCATTTGCAATAATATTATCTTTACTGGTCTGTATAGTAAATGTAATATGTGGTATTATATTACAGTAACGATGGGAAGTTCAGATCTTTTCAATGAATTGGATGATACTAATAGAATCTTTGAAAATATCTGGATCTTTCATCCAAATCTTGGATCATTTCACTTGTGAAGCATTTGGGGTTGAAATGAGTAGCAGTGCATGACTGTACCGGCGCTGGATAGAGAAGGGTAGGGGGGATGGACACACAGAAAAAGGGAGATGTTGAATAGGGACGGGCAAGGGAGTGAACAGATCATGACAAGTGTACTGATTTCACTTATGTGCATATCACTATTGTCTTTCAGGTGGGTAGCCCCATCCATGCATCAAACATATATGATAGTGACGAAGTGTCGGAAGTACGTATGGTTTGTAATGCAGTTGTAAATATTGATATGCTAAGCCTTCATGTTAAGTAAATTTTTTTTGCATGTTGCACTTACAGGATGATGCTACTCAAATTACAGCGAGTCAGCATATGTCTAAAATGGCTGTTGAACAACATGCAAGCACATCAGTAGCGAAGGTATGGGAATTGCATATGAGAAATACTGTGTAGTAAGTGAACTTTTTGTATTTCAGGTATATTTAATTTTGTTATTTTAAAGACATCACAAACTTCACTGGTGTTTGCTAGTGAAGGCGCGAAAGGTAAGTTGAGTAAATTGGTAGTTAGCTAGAACAGGGGTCCCCAACCACCGGTCCGCGGCCCACTGCCGGTCCGTCGGCAGTGTCCAGCCGGGCCGCGGCGGGTCTGTCATCTTGCCCCTCCCCCCCGCGGCCGCCGCTTCTGTTACTTTATGAGCGGGCGGCCGCTTCCGGATTCCACCATGCGCGCTCTCCTTCATGAAGTACTATCTCCTCCTATAACAGCAGCGCGTCTTGCGTCTGCTGTAAGGAGGGAAGGAGGCGGGGCAGCGGTTCCCATGGTAGCGGCGATGCATATCCTTCCCTCCTTACAGCAGACGCAAGACGCGCTGCTGTTATAGGAGGAGATAGTACTTCATGAAGGAGAGCGCGCATGGTGGAATCCGGAAGCGGCCGCCCGCCCGCTCCTAAGGTAACAGAAGCGGCGGTTGCGGGGGCACTATACTAGCCATGCTGGGCACTATTTGGTCAGTAAGTGGTCCCCGGGCCGGAAAAGGTTGGGGACCCCTGAGCTAGAAGAGCCATTCATCATGCAAGAGTACAAATATACTAAACGAAGTACGTGTTCATGTAATAATTTTGTGTTGTGTAAAAAGTAGTAGAATGTTGTTGTAATGTAATTGTATTTTCTTCATAGGTTTTTTCTAAAGAAATGAGGGTTGCAGTCCAAGGTCATGAAGAGCCTTCGCACAGACCTCCTGTTACAAAGGTGGGAGTGTTGATCCCCAATTTTCTGTTACCAGTTGTGGTGTGTATGCAGTAAATAGCTGCCAAGTGTTATTTACTTATGCCTACATTCTCTTTGGAATCAATGTTGTTGTGATTTCTGCTGCTGGGAAAACAAGGATCTGCTACATAACTAAATATCAATACAACATTTTTTTTGCGTTCAGTCGAAATATCAAAATAGTAGACAAATAGATACACGAACACCAGTTCATCACGTGGAGCGCTCTCTTCTTTCTGTGTACAGCCTAAATTGAGAGATGAAAAGGATGGGTAAAGCAATAACCGTGTATTAGTCTCTCAATTTATAAGCGATCTCTTGAGCATCATAGGCATAATAAGAGGTAATTTTGTATTAACCTGTAATCCCTCTAATATGAAAGTATTCACCGGATCAGCTGGGTACACGGGACTGTAAGAGCGAAAGGGGTATTGGCCACCTTAGGCAAGCACAGCATGGCACTTGTACTCCAGTGGTACTCACCTATACCATGTGTGATCAGAGTTTTCAGCTGTGCGATAACTCCTCCTCTACGGACTCCTCCTCCACTCCTCCAGCAGCCTCTGCTCTGCAAGCACTTGGTGTAGGTGAATATCACTGGAGCTGAGCCGGTGAATACTTTCATATTAGGGGGAGTGCAGGTTGATACAAGATACCCTCCTATTTGTCTATGATGCTCAAGATATTGCTTGTGAATTAAGAGCCTAATACAAGTTTAGTGCTTTAACCATCCTTTTCATTGCTCAATTTAGGCTGCTACATAGCCAGCATTCAAAACACAACATTTTTCTGTAACTTAGTAGTGTAAAAAATGGCATGACATGTTTGTTAGCGGCACAAAACGTTTGAGTCATTAGTTTGCAAAAGGCATCTGTTGCCATGACCATGGTCACTGCCATTGCTTTTTAAGTTGGTGTTGAACTTGTGGTTTGAGAAATTGAAGAGTCGAATTTGGAATCGAAAGATTTTTTTTTGTCCCGACTCCATAGCCCTGCTAGGTAAGAGTGATGTAGTGTATTTGTGTGGCCTGTGCGCTGACATAGATTAATGTATGAAAATGTTCCGTGCTAATTAACAGTAATTCACCTTGCACTTTATGTTCTATGCTGTTTGCAGGAACACACACACACACACACACACACACACACACACACACACACACACACACACACACACACCAACATATACTCACAGACACACACACACACACACGTCAACATATACTCACAGACACACACACACACATACGTCAACATATACTCACAGACACACACACACACACACGTCAACATATACTCACAGACACACATGTATAAGTACATAAACATATATATATATAGGTAAAATTAACGCAACTAATAAACTGAACAAATGTGTTATTGTAGGAGATACACAAAAAAACTGCAAGGGAAGAACGACCTGGAACGTCCGGCCAATATAAACATCATGGAGATGGAGAACATGAAAGGCAGAAAGTTGGGAAAAATATGGCCAACCGCAGTACACAGGTAAAATCGATTAACCCCTTCTGTACCTGCACCCTCTGGCCTCTTAATAACCAGAGGGTGCTGAGACAGTAAACCATTTATTCCCGATGCATCGCTGCTTAAAATGGCCCCTACTGCTGTTCATGCCGCTTTGTCGTTATTGTTGGAAATGGTTGTTTTGGTCACGCTGCTATGGATAAAATCGAAAATGGCTATAGCCTCGCTCACAGTGTTCTGCCATCATAGGGGATGGCAGGGCATCAGATTGCTGTAAGGTCGCCTGGTGAATTGCATGTACAGTTTACGTGCGTTCAGAACCGCAGCGCCACCCGCCCGCTGCAGATGTGAAATGCTTTTATCTGCCGGTAGTTAATGTAATAAAAAAACTTACTATGTGAAATGTACTTTCATATGGTAATCCTTGTGTGTAACACAGGTAGTGAGAGCGTTAATAACAAAATTGAGCATCTTATTAAATTTGTACTTTTTATAGAGGGTGTAATCATTTATGTGTATGTGTGTGTATATATATATCTATCTATCTATCTATCGATCGATAGATAGATAGATAGATAGATAGATAGATAGATAGATAGATAGATATAGAATCTATTTCTATCAATGAACATATTGTTGCACTGCTATGGAGCAAATAGTTGTTAATTCATAAATATTAGTATTGTTCTTAACGCTTTCAATAACTGATAACAACAAAGCTCATCCCATGTAACCTTGAAACTGAAATGTAATGTTCCAGCTGCTCATGTGCGCAAATGGTCAAACAAATTTTCCCAAACCTAAAAAATGTACACCTACTGATGATTGTGGAAAAAATGTATAAAAGTCTATACTACTATGCACCCGGGCAGAACACTTGTACACAGCTGTTCATCATTGACAGAAGTTGCTTCAGCCCCAAAGCTCAATAGACCTTTTATTAATACTGAATTGTCAGCTTAGCATACTAATTTTTATTTTTTATTTTTTTGGTACGACAGGGGTTGAATCAAGAGTCTGATCATCAATTTTATGGGTCGGAAGAGTTTGATAGTAAAAGATATGGTGGAACTCAAATTGAACCTGTTGCAAAATCTAAAGAATCTACAAGTCAGATTTTGAAACGCAAGGCAAAGAGACAAAATATGGAGCAAAGCAAGAGAAAGAAAAAAAAAAATCAAGACCCACACCAAGAATACATGAGTGACGGTGCAGAAGAACAAATGACTGCTAATGACAACGCAAGGGAAACGCAGGAAAGAAATGCACGCTTCACTTTCAATGAAAACTTAGCTTTAATAGAGCATTTAATTCCTCACTATGATAGACTGCAAGGTCATCTTTTACCAAGTACAGATAACTATTGGAAGCAATTGAAATGGCAAGAAATTACTGATGCCGTTAATTCTGTTGGAGAGTTCAAAAGAGATTGGCGTACTGTCAGGAAACGTTTACAGGACATAAAAAGAGACGTCCGAAAGAAGATCACAATGGAGGTGAAAGAAAAGTAAGTATGCATTTACAACACATGCCATATCCTTACCTACCAGAAAGGGGACCAGAGTAGAAGAAGTATTTTCGAAAAGTAACATTTTTTTCGACATACCAGGGACTTCATCCAGCCACATACTAATGGATTGCTTCCAATGTTCTGTCCTCCGCTGCCTCCATCTACAAGAACTGGCTGCCGTCCCTGGCTTCATCTGAGCTAGTTATGCTGGAGAAGTTACCTCTCCTACAGAGATATGTAAACAGCGCATTGCAACTACAGTTACTAGCTCAGAGTGCTTGAACTGTAGCGAGTCAGCTTCTTATAGATGCGTGCAGAGGAGGATTGCGGCTATTGCATAGTCATAACAAATGGTATCAATTAGAATTGCAACCATTTGTAATCATAGTAATTTTTAGTTAATTACTCAGCAGGGTATGTGGAAGGCCTGAAGCTAAATACCTATGTTTGTATTGGTGTACGCTCATGAGCAGTGGTAGTATCTAACGTGATATTCACAATTAATTACATTTTTTAATCACGTTTCCAATTTAATTTTTTTTTTTTAGGAAGAAAACAGGAAATTGTGGAGCATCGGTGTACTTTAAGGATTATGAGAAACTGCTGAGACCATATCTTGACAATGATTCCATAGCCGGAATAGAAGAAGGGGATGATATGTTCGAAACAGAAGAAGGTAAGAATTGTGTAATGGATTTCTAGAACCAATATCATCTGTAAACCAAATACGGTAGGATCAGCACTGATGTGTACATTAGTCACTGCTCAGACAGGCTGAAATACTGTTTTTGATATTATAAGTGCTTAATTTTTGTGGGGGGGGGGGGGGGGAAGCCATGGGAGGAGGGTACACGTTTTACAAGTTTTTTTAGTGTTTTATTGGACTTGACCACTACTAAGGGGACAGTTTTGCAACAAAAAATGTAGTGTTCAAACTTCGTGGCCCAGCTGATTTTGACTGACATTCTATATGGGTGTTGGAACATTCAAGTAAGTACACCGTTTATTAACAACAATGCACTGTGTACACTGTGCTCACCACCGTAAGTTGTGATAATGTGTAGTTAAAGTTTATGATTTCTTTTTTAAACCTCAGAGAAAACCTCCCTCTTGTACAGATTCTTTTTCACTGCCGCACTTCTTACAATAATCATATTTATATCAACCATAAGCATAGCAAATCTGCAAACTTGCAACAATACTAAATGTTCTCTTGCACACACTGTGTCAGTATAAAAAGCAGACCACCTGCAGAAATGGGGGCTCATACACTACACACTCAGTACCCTGATTAACAAATGGTTAATTGCAATGGGAGTATCACTGAAGTATCTGATGTACACACTACAATTAAGCCTAAACACCACTGCTCATATGTACAAATGTCTCTATTGCATGTGGCTTGATAGCCCTGCTGCACACTTTTTCAAAACCTAAATACATAATAAAACAAAACACACTCACATGGCCGGTATTCTAGGCTATGTAATCTGCCTAGTAAACTCATACACTCGATGGTCAGAGGGACGGGCGGAGTATCATGGACCAATCGGCAGCTTTTGCTCAAGTAAGATTTGATCGAGTTTGTTGTACACCTACTACACAATTTTGTTACAGGGCTAGCAAGCCACAATACATTGACATTATCAAAGTGCAGTTTTTTTATGTGTACTTTAAGTGTGTGTACAACAGATATTCTGATAGGCGTATTGCATGGAAGCATTTGTTGAGCAGGGGAGTGACGGGGGAGTGTGTGAGCCCCCCATTCCTGCATTTGGTGAATTTTTTTCCCCTCGAACGTTGTGTGTGTGTGTGAGAGAAGAGGGTGTACTATAGCTTGGAAGTTATGTCTTGTTAATTGCAATCCTTATGGTTCCCAGCAGTCTGCATATTATTAGAAGTGCAGCAATGATAAAGTAGATGGTCACACTGTACTCTCGGGCTGAGTCAGGACTAAGGCAGCCACCTAAAAAACACACATTTCACTCAGTAAGAGATAAACAAAAGACACATCTAGCATAGATATTTACTTGGGTGCTCGGCAATGAAGTTTCACATGTCTATTGCAGCATTGGACATGCCACTTTGGGTCTCCCTAAAAACCGGCTACATCCGCCTCATTAGGAAGGTTGATGTACCCGGACCGCCTATTACCTTTTGGAGTTAAGTTCTGGGTGAGTGCTGTACAGTTGAAGAAACAGGGCATGTGCACAAGGGCTTACACTGCACACAGATGTAGTAAATAACAGATGTACTCACATTACAACTGGTGTTAGTGGATGGTCGGGATTTATGCATGTAAATGTTGTGAACTACTGTATTTATTTGCACAGGAACAGAGGAGCAATCCAAAAAGCAACCCCAGGAAACTTTAATGCTTTTCTCTGACAACATCGACAATGACCAAGACATGCTTTTGACACAGAATGATGAAAATCAAAGTCCTAATGATGAGGTATTGAGCTTAGAAGATATGGACAACTCTCAGGTGCTTCAATCACAATGTACACAACCTCAAGGTGAGATTAGGTCCACAAATGTTGCTGTGGGACGTCCACAACAAAGAGAAGTGCAAAACACGCCACGTGGAACCCGGGCCACTACTTCTGCTAAACAGCCTCGTTCAATTTGTCGTGCACGTAATGCGGACAAGGAACAATTTCTGTTCGACAAAGAGCAGTCACAAAAATTTCACAATGCACAACAACTGCATCGAGAATCCATGATGGAAAGATTGGATAACCTCACTCAGCAGTTTAAGACTCTGAATGAGAATTTAAATCAGTTTTTGGTAGCGTTGCAATTGCAAAACAACCAATTACTTATTTTCATGGCAGAAATGAAAGAAGTGTTGAAAACCTTTGTTTCTTGCTTTACGACATGCCCTGTTGCAGAAGGACAAGAAATTGTCTTGAACAATGTCCATGATGAAAGTAATTGATTGAAATGTAAGTTAACAATGGGTACAACCAAAGTATTCTGTGTGTTTAGGTACTTGGTAAAGTACAGTTGATGTTGTAATACTCACCAATTAGACCGCCTTGTGTGGTGTAATGCTCTGTTTGGTTTATTTTATAGTACATATATAGCATTACATGTTTGTAAAGAGAACCAGAGATGATGTCATCAAAAGATATTATACATACCTGGGCCTTCCTCCAGTCCTACACGCGCTGGTAGATCACATGCCGCCATCCAACGCTGACCGTATGTACCAGTACCAACTACCCACTATTGTGTGAGTTGAAACCAGTGTACCGTAGTAGTGGTGCACTATTTTCCTACCTCATAAGCCATGGTTGAAAAGATCCGTACAGTCAGCATATATATTGCAAGTCAAGTCTCTAATTTTCTCACTGACGTATAGTCGGTTCTTGTGCATGCTTACGGCGTGTGAACAATTAGCGCATATGGGGTTGGAGGAAGCACCAGGTATGTATAACAACTTGTGTTCACATCATCTCTGCTTCACTAGAATGTCATTTGCCTGGGTCAGTATCCTTTGTTTAATCTTACTACAGTTATGGTACTGTTAATACCATGTAATAGATATGTTCTTTTTCGGTGCACTTTACAGTTTCACAACTGCACTTATGTTTGTTGTTACACATAAGGATATTGGAAACAGTTAGAAGGAAGCCACATGTTGCGTGATTCGATAATTCACACAGTGTGGCCAATATTGCACTAACTATAGGAAACGTTAGCATCACCTTGAATGTGGTATACATTGTAAGTTTGTGTAATGGTGAGCTATTACGTGTTAACGTAAGATCTCTTACAATGGTCGTTAAGTAAGAATATTTGTATTTAATATTACTTTTAATTGCACTTAATTACTTTTCATGATCTTCATGATGTTCATGAGCGTTTATATGTTCAAGTTTAGCTATTTCTTTTACTAGGTTTAACGACATACAGACAACGTTTGTTTGGTGTCAGTTATGAATTACAGTGAATTGGAACCGCATTTCTAACAAATGGTATGTAATCCTTACATAGTAAGATGGAAGGCTCTGGTTTGTATAGACTAGAGCATTTTGTCTTATCTCTTTGTACTCTATATCCTGTTCCTGCTCAACACCGTTTACATCCCCCCACACCCCCCACAGGGTATTTTTAAGTGTTCATAAGGCATGTCCTCTTCAACACGTACGGCTCTATACTGCACACAAGTAAGCGTATTTACGCTTTAACAGTCCAGGGACGGCCTTCTTGATAAACACTAGGGTTCCCTTAAGACTTTGGAAGCTTTGTTCTGCACTAAAATTATTAGGATACTAAATTTTTTCAAATACTCCCAGTGGAGGAGCAAGTACTTGAACAAGGAAAAAAAAGGGGAGAGGTAAAGGAAAGGGTATCCTCTAATTGGGTTGTCATGTATTCTAACGTGTGGTTACCATCTACTTTAACATACAACTTTTGGTAACAATGTAAACATACACCACAATATATTGCACTTTTTACTTTTCTCAGTATATGTATATCATGCTGATTTGTACAGTAGCCTACACAAAAATTATACGTAAATATAGTGTTGATAGGTTTTTTTATTCAACTGTTGTCGTTATGTACGTAGAAAAGTACAAAAAACATAGACAACTGTGTAAACATGAAAAGGAAAATGGTACAGTAGTCTGAATGACATTTTACATGAAAGATCAAAATTTAGGCAGCAAAAACATTGACACTCACTACAATTGATATGGCATTGCAATTACGATTCTATAGTATAATTACCGATTGCATGCAATTGTGTCTTTGTTTTTACAAACTTCATAAAATGTAAGTAGTAGACTTTCAATTACAGACAACACACATAACTTTCCCACAGCTTGGTAATTTTTGGGTGCTATACTAACTGTGTAGTACAGCGATTATGAATAGTTAAATCCCATAAATTTGAAATTAACTGAACATACGTAATGGAAACAGTTCACATGGGTGGTACACAACTCACATGGAAGTTGCCTATGATTCATAGTAAGGCTTCACTTGTCCTCCTGTGAAACCCCAGCAATACAAACTGATGTCATGTACAAAAGTTAAAGGAATACTGTAAGGGTGTCGTAGGAACAATACTTGAACTTACCCAGGGCTTGTAATGGTCCCCCGCAGATATCCTGTGCCCGCGCAACCACTCAACAATGGTCTGGGCCCCCACGCGTGTCCTTTGCACGCGCAGCCACTCATTGATGCTCCGGCCCCACCTCCGGTTAACTTATGGAATTTCAGACTTTACAGTGTACAAACCAATGCGCACGCATTGCTTTGTCCGTGCTCACATTGATGTTCACTGGAGTGTATTATGCAGTCCAAGTACGGTCTATACCTTGGCACTACGCTCCTGGTGACGTTCATTGGAGGCAGGACACAGCTTTGCAGTCGTAGTGGTTTTCACAGTGTCAAGTATGACATTCCCGAAGTGAACTAGAGGCGGTGCAGGAGCACTGGTGAGTGGCTGCTTGGGCACAGCATGTCTGCGGCGGAGCATTAGTAGCCTCGGGTAATTTCAACTCATTTGCCTCCGACCACAATACATTATCCCTTTCATATTCACCTCCTTTGTAGCGCATGCTCTTGATATGCGTTACTTGGATACAGATAGAGAACAATCTCCAATCTCCATTGGATTACTATAGTTGAACGGTTTTACTAGGCTATTCCAAAAAATTGGCCCAACGAAGATACTTGACTCAAGCCTATCTGCATTACAACAGCTGCAACAACCCAGCTGCATGCAGACAGGTAAAATATTGCACATGACAAGAAGTTGAAACCTGTACGTTACATGGCCTGCAATGACACCACCTTCGGTCACAGAAGGACAAGGGGAGTTTTGATACGGTCCATAGGCTTGTCCTTAATGAGGTCTGCACCCTCCAAGGGAGTTTTTTGTCACTTATGATGTGTTTAAAAGATTATAATCACAAAACTTACATTTCCTTCTTTTGCCAGTGTATGTTCCTGAAGGATATGTAAGTAAATCATCAAGCACACTAGCTGATTTGACTTAGGCACTCACAACCTATGATAATACCATCATTATAGTTGTTCTATATGCAAGTGTAGTGCGCATACACAACCGTATAAGGCAGGCATGGTCAAACTGGGCCCTCCATCTATTACGGAACTACAAGTCCCACAATGCATTAGACTTCAGTCATGACTGTGCCAGTCAGACTCCAGAAGTGCATTGTGGGACTTGTAGTTCCTTAACAGCTGGAGGGCCCAGTATGCCCATGGCTGGTCTACGGCCTACATTCCTTCTAAATATAATGGGAAGTGCATTTCAAAAAATCTGACAGATAGTTAGCCAAGGAGAGGGAAGGATGAGGGTATTTTTCAGCCTTTCCCCTCCTCTCCTGGTCCCCTCATTACAGTGCTGTCTTGCACTGTTGCAATATATGACTAAAGTTATTCAACGGCTGAGTAGTAATCTCCTTCATTAGTCAAATAGTATGTTTGCTTGGTCAAAGGTGAATACAGAACTCTTCAGAAAGCCTGAATGCTCCTGAAGGAGTGGCCTGTATGGCGACTAAGCACGCACGCTCTGTTACACACTCACACCTGTAAAGTTTAGAGCAGCAAATGTTCGGCACGACACGGCTAGCGAAGACTTAAGAAAAACCCTTTCGACGGGTGATTGAAAGGTGGGCGGGGGGGGAAAGCACAGTATAGAGAGCACCAACAGAGGAGACAGAAGGCTCCATGAGACCCAGACCCTTCAGTCTACTTAGGTAAGTATTCTTTTTATTATGTAATTTCTATCTCTGTGGTTCACATTCGCTGTAATAAAGGTATGTCTTTTCAGCTTCAACAGCATTCCTTGCAACCAAAACTCATTACTACCACCACCACCTCCACCCCCCCAAAAGGTACAATCATAGTTCCGTAAAGGAATAGACAGTTGGAATGCAATAGCATCCAAAATAGTTAAACTTAATAAGAAAATGATAAAATGGTACAGATGTTGTAAGAACATACAACATGTGGACCACCATTAACAATATGGGATATGTTTGTATTATAGTTTTTGCAAAGATGTTTCAGAACATATGGTTCTTGTAAACAAGTATGGCAATGGGTCATAATTGCCAACAACTGTCTTAACTTAAATGGACAGTTAAGTAACAAAAAGAAGAGTTTTACTCACCTGGGGCTTCCAATAGCCCGCTGCAGCTGTCCGCTTCCCTCGCCATCTCCCTCCGATCCTCCTGGCCCCGCGGGCAGCCACTTCCTGTTTCGGTGACAGGAGCTGACAGGCTGGGGACACGAGTGATTCTTCGCATTCCTGGCCACAATAGCGCCATCTATGCTGCTATAGTATATATCATATAACTTATAGCAGCATAGAGGGTGCTAATGTGTCTGGGAACGCGAAGAATCACTCGCGTCCCCAGCCTGTCAGTTCCTGTCACTGAAACAGGAAGTGGCTGTCGGCGGGGCCAGGCGAATCGGAGGGAGACAGCGAGGGCACCGGACAGCTGCAGAGGGCTAATGGAAGCCATAGGTGAGTAAAACTTTTTTTTTTTTTTGTTTGACCAAGTGTCCCTTTAAGCATCAGGCACTTTAATGGAGTTCAATGTAAACGTGCAATGGATAACACACCTGTCGTAAACCAATACAAATAACTTAATGGGAGGGTAGTTGTGTTATTTTAGTGCCTTATGTATTCAGAGATGAGTAATTTGGCTTTGTACCTTATGTTTAGGCCGTGTTTGGGCTAAAAAATAAACTCTCATAAATGACCACTGCTAAATGATTCAGGTTTAAGTACTTTGCACATTACACTTTCAAAGTCAAATTATACATCTTCCATTACAGAAAGAGTACAGTTAATGTAAGTACCAGTTTGCACATGTGCAAAAAAAGCAACACATTTGGGTTAATGCACTGTGTACAGCAGAGGTACAATTACAGTGGATAAAACCAGCAGTACTAGTGTTGGAAACGTTTTCCTCTGTATGTTCCATATGCTAGATCCGTTGCAGGTAACCATTGCACCAAGTACACTCTGATGTCCAAATTACTTCCTGTAAAATAAAAAAAACATAATTCTATGAAGCTGTGCACAATGAGGAATGTCAAATATGTTTACATTTGTTCAATAAACAAGGTTTTTTTGTTAAGGGATGGTCTGGTTTTTAATATGAGTAACATTATTTCTTACTATTTCCGACAGGAAACATCGGCAGTATAGTGAAAAACTGATTGTCGCTAGTCTGAAGCTTACCTGGCAGCCAGTTAATAAACTTTCTCAGCATCGCAACACCCATACTGTACTCACCACTCCCCACGCTACCTTCCTTCAAGCAGAAGCTACGCCGCAACACAGTATAGTTTGTGGCGTACATTCCAATTGCAGGAAGTTAGGAAGGTGGCAATCAGTGTATGTGGGGGGGGTGGGGGTTGTTGGTTGAGGCTATGCTCGGAAAAGTAATCACAGGCTGCCAGGGCAATATCACAGTAGTAAAAAACATTGTGTCACCAGGCTCCCAATCTATTCAGAGGGGCATAGCAGACCCCGGATAGGGGGTTTGAAAGAGGGGGCACTACTTTTGGGGCCATTAAAGAGACACAGGCCTGTGACTATGCACATAACATGCCTCAGTGTCCTCTAAAGTAAAAAAAAAAGTGTTTTATTTAAAGGGATACTGTATGGGGGTTCTGGTGAAACAGTTAAAGTTATCCGGGCCTTCTAATGGTCCCCCGCAGACATCGTGTGCCCGCGCAGCCACTCTCCGATGCTCCGTTCCCGCATCCATATCACTTCTGAAATTTCTATCTTTTAAAGTCAGAAAACCACTCCGCCTGCATTGCCGTCTCCTCGCTCCCGCTGATGGAACCAAGGGGCATACTGCGCAGACCAAAGACCATACTGGACTTGTGCAATACACTCCTGGTGACTTCAGGCTTTACTTTAAAGTCAAAAATTACAGACGTGAACTGGAGGCAGGGACGGTGCATCGGTGAGTGGCTGCCCGGGAACAGGATGGCTGCGGGGGACCATTAGAAGCCCCGGGAACCTTCAAATCATTTTTCCCTGACCCCCCCCCCCTACAGTATCCCTTTAAGGAAAATGACTCAATGTACAGGTAACGTGCTGCGGAGGGATATTACAGGTGAGGAAAATAAATTACGTTACACACTGGCCCACAAAAGGAAGTTCGAGCAGTCAAGTGGGCTGATTGGTAAAGGGATGCCTTTTGTGCATCCAGATCATAACAACTTACATCACAGTGATGACAGTATCTGCATATTACCATGACAACATGTAAAACTATTGATCCTTGAAAGAGAAACAGATTTCACAAAATTGATAAGTTGTACGTTCATGGTGCTTCATCCACCAAGTGCAGCATTATTGTTCGATAACGCACCCCATCCTCCTCTGCCCGCAGCGACAACAACCAGCTACCCACTGCTCATTCAGTCGCAGCCACAATGAAAGGTAGAGACGGTGCTGTTTGCGTTGTCTCTGCAGCTGTATATGAAGAGATACAGAGAGCACACTTCTCCTGCATCACTGCTTCCAATGATGTCAGGGACGGGCTCCGATTCTCGTAGCTGAAAGCACAGGTGGATGACGGGGTGGGATTACGTATGGTGGTGGTGGAAACCCCAGGTGGGTATAATATTTTTCATAATTTTAATTTCTTTTTTCAACTACGATACATCTGTTTCCCTTTAAAGGACTACTGTAAGGGGATCTGTGAAAACTACACATACCTCATACGTCGCTTTTAATGGTACAGCACACCTATCTTGTGACTGAGCAGCAACTCAGTAATGCTATGACCACGCCTCAGGGTCTTTTTAGTAATGAATATGCATACTTTGAAGTCTTACAATCCCTGCCCCTGTTCACATGTCCTTGTTAATGCTGCTGTTATCAGGAACCAAGCTTCACATAAAAAATGAAGCAACAAGGACCACGCTAAGCAGGCGCATTGATGTTTAACTTTACATATGATATATAACAATTACCACAACCATGAGTCACTACAACAAGGAGTGGCTGCACATGCACAGGACCGTGTGCATATGGACTAAAAAAACAAACAAAATGAATTCAAAATAATTGCAATGTAAGTTTTTTTTTATTAATTTTATTTTTTTTAAAAAAATAATGTACTTACAGCCAAAGAAATTGGTAATTAATTGCCTTCGAGCTTCATTGCCCCTTGTCTCTGATTCCGAGATCTCAATTGGAATTTCATCTTCCTCAACCATTTCCTCGTTAGTAAGCTCTAAGCCAGCCTTCCTTGCCAGATTGTGTAGTACGCAACATGCAAGAAAGATTTTGGCTACCTTAGCTGGCGAATAATGTAGAAAACCGCCAGAATGGGAGACAGCCCGAAACCTTCCTTTGAGAACTCCGAATGTTCTTTCAACAACAACCCTTGTTTTTGTATGTGCTTTGTTGTATGCTATCTCTGCTGCAGTGGTTGGCCTTAACACAGGAGTAAGAGTCCAAGGTAAGCACGGGTAGCCAGAATCACCTGTAAAGGTACAGATGACAATTATTTAAAAAGACTGCCTTACACCAATAAAAACCATACAGCATTATATCACAGGTACATTGTGGAAATTTATGGCCTGCAACGTACTGAATTCTGCTAGGCCGCAACAACTCACACAAATAAATCTCAGGTGCACACCAGTGGAGTTTTTCTGAGCGTTTTTAAGTTTCTACATCTGCTAATGTTAGCCTGTTTGTATCTGTGCACAATGGAGCTATGAGGGTTTAAAAAAAAAAAAAGAAATAAAAAAAATTACATTAGGAAGAGCTTTAGTAACCTCTAAAAGCTCTTCACAATGTAATGCTATGAGGTTTTGTACAAAACCTCATTGCTCGACTGTGTACAGATACAAATAGGATACCATTAGCAGCAGATATAAAAACTCTCAATAGTATGAAAAACTCCAATGGTGTGCACCAGGCCTGTGTGGACACGACACTGGCCCTGCGCTAACACACCACAACATAAGCAATGTATATTGCCTATTACATCCAATCTGATACATTTAAGTCTGAATAATGTTATTGGATATACAAAAAAAGTTTTCCATTGTCTGTCCGGGAGCAAAAACAGCCAAAACATTTCTGAAAATAGTCACCCATGTAGCAGCGGTAACGATACACTCGACACAGGAGTATTGTCAATTATTTTAAGGGAGGCCATTCAGAGTAACTTAACGGTGGACAGGTGAGGGGAACCCCATGCAGACCATGCGGCTTCCCGCCTACAAAGGTGAGTAACCCCCAGAAATTAAATTAATTGTATACATATTAACTTAACACTACAGACATGTGACATACATGTGTGTGTACAGACCCTACGAGAAAAAAAAAATCTACAACGTTCCATTTGTTTTTGTCATGTGTGATCTATTTAAAATTCCACAATATACGTTTTTGATTAATTGAGGACACATACGTAAAGTGACTTCCTGGTGACCCTCACTGAGAAGAAATAACATATATATTTCCTGCTCGCAATATCACGTTTCTGCTAAGAAATTGTTTCATAAATGCACTTGATGAAGAATGATGGTCACATTAGTCAATTCCTGTCTGAGCCAACCACTTACATACTTGAAATTTAACTGCCACTCAAAAAAATTTCTAAACAAGGAACACAGTATACTTTGTACAGTGCTAGCCACTGTACATACACATCGCAATCTCATCCTGTCACATCTCCTTTCATGGATCCATTACAGGTAAAATCTACACACATTAAAAAAAAAAAAAAACAAAAAAAAAAAAAAAACTTACGTCTTCATCTACCTCAGGCATGGGCAAACTTGGCCCTACAACTGTTCTGAAAGTACAACTCAAAAATAAAAATGCATTGTGGGATTGGAAGTTCATTAACATCTGGAGGGCCAACTTTGCCCATGCCTGACCTATCTCCTGCAAGTCGATTGTTGGCCTCGACACAACTCCTCTCCCTCCTCAACTTCTGTACTTCATAATGGAAACCACATGTTGTCACAACACCACATGACCCCCTATACTCAAGCACACTGAATCCAACCGCAACTGGCCATATTGACTTCACCACTGGATGCAGCGCGGCAGAGAAGATGCAGCAGCAGCAACCATCCACGGCCCACAGTTGAAAAAAGCACCAGGTAACTGCAGATTGGATATTATTGTGCAAAGAACTTACCTTTAAAAGGAAGGTTCAGGGAATGGGGTTAAAAAATAGAATTCAAATTTCTACTTACCTGGGGCTTCCTCCAGCCTGTGGCAGCCAGGACGTGCCCTCGGCGCCGCTCCACAGCCTCCCGGTCCCCTCCGGTGGCCGACCCGACCTGGCCAGGCCGGGCTCTTCTGCGTTTCAAATTGCGTCTCACGTCATCGGACGTCCTCCGGCCTGTAGTTCTGGCGCAGTAGTTCTGCGCATGCGCAGTACAGCCCGGCTGACGTCCGATGACGTTAGTGCGCCGGCGTGGGACGCAGAAGTGCCGGGCATTGTAGCGCAGAAGAGCCCGACCTGGCAGCAGGTCGGGTCGGGCACCGGAGACCAGCGGGAGCCTACGGAGAGGGCACCTCCTGCTTGCCACGGGCTGGAGAAAGCCCCAGGTAAGTGTAAATGGATTTCTATTTTTTTTACTCCCCTCCCTGAACCTTCCCTTTAAGCCCACAACCCGTAACACAATTTCATAGGCCTACGACAACTGCCCCCCGTAGAAGTCCATACATCACCACATGTGCAAGCACCCCATAGGAAGACTGACAAGAGGCAGGACTAAAGTTCATTTGTCACTACCACTGAGATGTGTATATGTGCTTTAACAAATCATTTCTCATTGCATAATTAGAAATTTGATATAAAATATCATGGAACACAACAGAGCGTGTACACTGCAAGTCATCACTTACCTAAAAGCCACCCACTAGGCATTCTTCCCGCATCGAAAGCTTGAAACAGGCGGCAGTTTCTATATATATGTGCGTCATGCACACAGCCGGGATAACCGGTAACCACATTCCGTATAACCATATCCGAATCAACAACGACCTGTATGTTTGTTGAATGATAGCTCTTGCGATTTCGGTAGATGTGTTCTTTAAGTTTAGGGGGGATGAGCGGTACATGGGTACAGTCAATTGCTCCCAAAACATTTGGCATCCCTGCAACATGGTAGAATTTACTTTTTACTTCATTCCACTCAGACCGTTCTTTAGGCATGTAGATATGTTGCGCTGCTATGGAACAAATAGCTCTCACAACCTGTGTTAAAAACCGAGAACAGGTGGCTTGAGAAATGCCTATAACCTCGCCACACACCTGTTGAAAAGACCCTTTTCCAAGGAAATGCAATGCGCATAACAACTTCACCAAACCTGAAACAGGCCTGCCACGCTGATCAATCTTGTGTAATTGTGGCTCTATAGCTGAATATAACTGCATTATGACCTCTCTTGAGAGACGAAAACGCACCACCACCTCTCTGTCATTGAAGTTATCCAGCTCAGTACGCGGGCGGAAATAACGAGGAGATATTATAACCACCCTTCTCCTTTCTGCTCTTCTCCTCTGCATCATTAAAAATTCAATTAAAAACAGCTCAAAAGGCTCCATCTTATACAGCACCTCTTCACAGCTGTATTTCGCATGACCCTTAGCAGGTGAAAAGTCAGGGGTAATTTTCGCATGGTATTGCCCCCTTTTTTCTTTCATGAATTCACTTCTATTCATTTCACCGACACAAAACTCGCTGAAAATACCGCTCGATTACCGCTGACTTTCCGCACTAATTCCGCATGAGGTAATCGAACGGTAAGTTACGCGTACATTACATGAATACTGACTTTTAAAGGTCGCATGCGGAAGTTACAATACAGGCGGCTCCCGCATGCGCAAAACGTTTATGAATCGAGCCCAATGTGTTTGCATTGTTTTTTTATTTCCTGCATTTTTAGCTGATAGGTGATGTGAGTGTTGTGAGGAATGTATTTTTTTTCTGTAAAGATTTGCATTAAGATCACTGTCTGGCATATTCCAGTTTCCAAGATGGTGACACAGCTCAGGGAAGGGCCGCCCCAGAATTTGTGACGTGGTGTGAAGTTCACGTAGGTGAAAGGGAGGTGCTGGAATAGCCTATGAAAAGGCATGCCCTCAATGCTCATAGAAGCTGGCAAATTAACATCATGTCAGCAAGCCGAGGGTGGGGGCCGTTTTGCTGTACAAACGGTGCATCTTCCACGAAGCAGCTGATCTGGAGATCCATAGAGGCCATTTATAAAGATATTCTACAGAGTATCTGATTCCAGATTATTTTTCCAGAGTCTGAGCACAAAGCATAAAGAATGTCAGAAATGTGAAACAAGCAGTGGCTTTGAGTTACTGAAGTCATAGGAAGTTTTTGCATGAAAGATTTGCAAGAGCCAATCAAATCAGGGTGGTATCTGGAGATGGTTACTTAAAGTGAACCTCCGGACTAAAAATGTACTCAGCAGAACTGAAAAAGCTTTGTGTTTCTTTAACAGTTTCACAGCATCAGAACTTTGTTTTTCTTACCAAAGCATCATTTTTAGCTGCATGTTAAGCTCCACCCACCAAAGAAAACTGCCCAGGCTTTTTTCCCCTGATGCTGTGCAAAGCATGATGGGATTTCTTATGTTGTTGCTCACGTTGCCTAGCAACTGGGAGAGGTGATCAGCACACAGGACAGTTGGAACTGTGTCTCATGCTCTGTCACCTCCTTTCAACCAAAAAGATGGCTGCCATCATGAAATCACAAATATTTGCCTGTTCTTTTAAAACAGCGTGGGTAAGAGATTATATTACCTATCTATTTTAATTAACATAACTAATGTAACTTAATGACAGTATGTTTGTTTAGGCTGGAGTTCCTCTTTAAGGGATTATTCCTTTAAGTGATGCATTTTGAACAGCAGTGCAGCATGAGTTCCCAATAGAATAGGGGTGGAACAGAAGAGAAGGGTGTGCAGGACGTGGAAAAAAGGAGTTGATCAATCTAGGTGTCCGTCGCCGCGGCTGCAGAGCGGTAAACATTTTATTTTCCATTTTTTTTTTGTCATGGACAGGGTCAGAGATTGATAAAGAGGTGGACTGTTTGTGTGTTTGTTTTTTTCCCTCATTCACTGATTGGTCAAATATATTTTTTCCAGCTCTTAGCAAGTTAAGCACAAACAACAGAACTGAAAGCAGTTCAAGGGGCAATTAGAAAGATGCAAGGAATTGGCATTTACAGAGTGACAGTGTATTGGTAGAATGTTTGCCATAGGACTACCTACTTAGTGAGCATTCAGAGATTCTCATGCAGGCATATGAAGCTGGCATGCGTAGCCCTGAACCCTGTGTAGTTGAAGTGAGAAGCACATCCTCCTACAGGGTAGCAGTGTTGCCAACTTATCCCTTTAATTACTGACACATATGAATTATACAGGTTTTGTGGCTAGTTAGATGCAGTTCAGGCACTGAATATGTGCAAATAGCCCCAGAACCTGTATAACTTAGATGTGTCAGTAATTAAAGGGATGAGTTGGCAACACTGCCGGGTAGCCATTTTTAAGCAAGTATAAAGGTAGTAGCATTGACAAACATTGGTCAGAGGATACAATAAACAGGACTTCTAGCAGAGCTGGTTGCGATAAATGAAGTTCTAGGTAAGTAAATGACGGAGGGTAAGAGCTTACAAAGGTGAAGTCCGGGAGACCATATATTTTTGAAAAAGGTAAGTACTTATGACATTGTACATAAGGTAGTGGAGAGGAGTTTAGCTTCATTCTACCAAAAAGAGTAAACAAAGTTCAAGAGAACTATAAAGAAACAAGATCAATTATGGTATATATTGATCCAGTGGCGGACAAAGCCAGCGATGGGCCCCTGTGCAAAATAAATGAAGCGGGCCCCATGTGAGTGGTCATAACAAATCATGGTTGGATCCAAACAATGCCGATAAGATAAAAGTACATGAACCTAGGTCACATTCTGTAGGCACTGTATCGATGTAGCACACATTCTAAACTTGTGTATGACTGGGACACAAGTTATTAACAATGTTTCTCTTGAGTTTCAAAGAGAAATGCATGGAGAGAAGCCTAGAGGATAATCAGGCCTTAACTGGTGCAACTGCATGGGCCCTAGAGGACATGGGGCCCCTGTGTGACTGCACAGCCTGCACGGGCTTATGTCCGCCTCTGTATTGATCAATCTAAGGTGTACAAAGTAAAAAGCCTGCAGGGCAAAACCCAAATTATTAATAAGAATTGATTTATTTGTATTTTGGTTTCAGAAGTTTGGCGATGTTGAATCGAGAAAGCTGAATGGCTGACAGCAGGGACAGAGACAGACATGTCAGTCGGATAAGCGAAAGTTTCCAGAGGCCTATCCTGGTTAGGAGAACAGCGAGATTTGCAAGATGAAAAAGAGACTAAAAAACCTGACTGAGCAAAGCATAATGCAAATTGCTAATGTTTTTCTTTCCCAAGGAGGTGCTCTCATAATGAAGAGTACCGTGCTGATGGTGATCCTAAGCTGCCTTTCCATCCTAGGAGATTGAGGAGAGGACATTCTCATGGACAATACGGCTCTGAACCGATCATTGATGAGCCGGTTACTATACCTTAGAAGACGAGCTGTGCGGACGTATAGCTGCCGGCTCCCGCTGTCTCTCCCCACCTGCCTGCACCTATCATCCCTCACCTAGGCTGGCACCTGGTGCACCCATGGGTGCACCAGGTGCCAGGCTACGTGAGGGTGACAGGTCAGGAGGCGGGGAGGACAGCGGGAGCCGGCACTATGCGTCAGCAGGACGCATTCTAAGGTATAGTATAGGTAATTGCCGTGGGAGATCTTCAATTAACTTAATTGAAGATCGCAAGATTGGAGGATACTGTATACGTTGGATCATGTCCGAGGATATGGGCGTGGGAAAACATTTTTAAAGGTACAGGTAAGTATTTCTGGTTAATTAAGATTATTAAAGGACTTTTTTCATGGTTGTGTTTTTATTTCATTTAATCCTTTTTGGAAATGGGTAAGGGGTATTTTGTACCCCCTATACTCATTTCTCCTGGGAGGGGGTGGGCATCTGGGGTCCCCTTTTTAAAGGATGCCACCATGAACCCCCCCAGGGAGTCATCACCCCCATCTCCTCCTGGGGCACTGGAGGTGGGGAAGAGCTCCTTGTCCATGGATTGGACAAGGGCTCGGGGAAGAGGAAAAGGTTTGGCCGCCCCTCTCCCCCAGAGCCCCCCATACCATGGACCATGCGGGCTGGTATAGCTCAGGGTGCAAAGCCCCAGTCGGCCGAGGCTCCACATTCTGGCTATCCCAGCCTGCATGGGGGACAAGGGGTTACAGAGGCTCGGGAGAGGGGACCCCACGCCATTTTTTTCCCCAGATTTCCCACACTCAGAACATTCCCCCCCCAAAAAAAATTTGTAATTTTTTTTTAAATATTGTTTCCCACTATCTTTTTAACAACTCCTGCAAATCTGGTGTTGTTAGGATGTAAGGTTGCCTTTGCTATTAACTGCTGGGAAATATTTCCCACGATCTGTCATTGACCGGCATTTAAATGTATTGTTTTTTTCTTTGAACATTTAAAATCTATTTTCTCAAAAAGTATAAGGTGTTTTTGAAAAACAAAATGTCCCCTTGCTCCCACTTTCCTTCTTAACATAACCTGCAAATTTGGTGATTCTGGCATTTAAGGGGGCTTTGTAATTAATCCTTAAAGTTGGCAGGTTTTAAATCACGAATTCGTGACCACGGCCAAATTTTCCCCGAAACCGAATTTGACCCGGACCCGAATTCGAATGTACTCGAATCGAATTTGGGTACATTCGAGCATCCCTGATGCTTCTCCACAGCTGCGTGACTTGTACTGCATTGAGCAGAGCAAAGCTGGTGATCTAGGCATGTGTTGGTAGCCAAGGGGAGGTGCTTTGCCCAGGCTGGATTGCTCAACTTCTGAAGGAACTTCTTATACTGGTGGTCTACTGCTATGTAATTCTGTACAGCCATCCTGATATCCAGAATTACCTATCTTATGCCAGCTAAGCGGTTTTGTGTATATTATATTTCAGCTACAAGCTAAGGTTTTATCCTTTTGCAGTAGAATTCTGGCTTTATTGACACATAATGCGCTTTGAGTCCTATGGGAGAAAAGCGCTTTACAAATGTTATTGTATTGTATTGTATTGTATTGTATTTTATAATGGATGGCAACAGCTCTCAACGTGTGATTTAACCTCCCTGGCGGTAACCTCAAACGTAGTTCGGGGTAAGCCGCGCAGGAGGTTTTCTCAGGCCCTGCTGGGCCGATTTGCTTAATTTCTTTTTGCTGCACGCAGCTAGCACTTTGCTAGTTGCGTCAGCACACCGATCACCGCCGCCCCGCGCTCGATCGCCGCTCTCCGTCGCGCCGCACCCCCCCCCCCAGACCCCGTGCGCTGCCTGGCCAATCAGTGCCAGGCAGCGCTGAGGGGTGGATCGGGACTCCCAATGACGTCACGATGTGGCGACGGGTGAAGCCCTCCAGGAAATCCCGTTCTTTGAAGCGGGCGGGGGGATGCCGCTGAGCAGCGGTTATCATGTAGCGAGCCCTGAGCTTGCTACATGATTTAAAAAAAAAATGCTGCGCTGCCTCCTGGTGGAATTTATTAGACTGCCAGGAGGGTTAAAGCATACAGTAAATGTAATTTTGGTGCACCTGTAACTATGTCTTTGGAAAATAGTTAGTGTACTGCAAGTATCTCAATATTTGATTTCATATTTTCTTCTTGTACAGCAGCCTACTATGGCCACTATCATAGATTTCCTGAAAGGCGAGAGACAAGCTTCCTATGGACCTAAATGAGCAATTTGTTTTCTTTCTTTCAATAGCCCCTTCTACTGACAGAAGAGACTGTTAATAAGCTTTGGAAAGCTGAAGGCGCATATTTTACAGCTGAAATCTCCATTTAATGTTGCCATTTTTTGGTTCCACAAAACCCTAATTCGAGCAGCCATATTCAGGTTGAACTTAACCTTGATCCGAACTCAACCACCATCAACCCTATTACAGATATGCATGGCACCTGCAGTTCTCAGTGTTGTGGTGCTGACCCCATTGAACTTTATTGACTGGGACAGTACTGTGTTGAGCACACAAACGCATGCAGCAGTGGATTGTCAGAATACAATGCTGCGCAGTAGGGATGCTCATTGGGATTTTGTGGAATAGAAATTTCTGCATTTCGGAAGTTGGAAAACAAAACTGGAAATTGAATTTCTGCAGAAATATTGCATTACCACAATTTGCTAATTTTAGGCCACAGAATTCAGGAGCAGTGAACCAATCAGAGGATGCAGAGTCAACTCGGAAGTATTTGGCCAATCTGTGAATGCAAAAAGTGACAAAAAATACTATTCGGAAATCGGAAAACGAAAATCGGAAATCCGAGGAATCAGTAATTGGTGGCATTGGTGGAAATCGGAATTGACGCAGAACCCGAAATTGACATTTCCATCCATCATGCTGTGCAGTGCATTAGTGCGCCCATGTCATTGCGTATCACATACTGACATGCGCTTCTGAAATCAGCTCAGCCATGCGTAACTGCTCAGGCCCTAAACATACCAATATTGAAAAAGCTATATATAAATTATTGCACATAAATATTTCATATTTACAAACATGTGGCCAGTAAGTGGATCTCCTGTGCATAACAACTCCAAACCGCAGTTTACTGTGCTGTGCTCTGAGATCATTTTACAATGAACAGTTGATTGGGTTGGAGAGTGCTGAGAAATATGCCATCTAGCAAACCTGGACTGGATTTTTAATAAATGTCTTGTATTAGGTGACAGAAGATTGTGTCATATCATATCAGACCATTGTTAGGGTTGTTGAAAAAGTATACAGTTATAAGATTGAAGATTGCATTTTTCCATGCTGTCCTGATGAAAAGTATATTACACCTACAAAATACATACATTTTTAAAGTAAATACACATCATTAATAAAATTACACTTCCAACCCTCCCCCCCCCCCCCCCCCCAAAAAAAAAAAAAACACTTGTAAAAAAAAAAAATCAGCTTAAAAAAAAAATAAATATTTGCCTTAGGGACTCAGCTTTTTTATTCTATATTTTATGGGGGAAAATTAATTTTAATGTATTACATAGGGGTTTGTAATTATGGCCAGACAAAAAAACAGAACAGAAAAATAACACTTATATTTCAAAATAATATACTGTCGCCATACATTGTGATAGGGACATAATTTAAACGGTTTAATAATCGGGACAACTGGGCAAATATAACGTGTTTGTTTTATCCACAGGAGAATGTTTAATTTTAAAACTATAATGGCTGAAAACTGAGAAATGATTTTTTTCTTTTTTTTCCCTGTTTTTCTCATTAAAATGCATTTAGAATAAAAAAAATTCTTAGCAAAATGTACTATCCACAGAAAGCCTAATTGGTGGCGGAAAAAACGAGGTATAGATCATTTTATTGTGATAAGTAGTAATAAAGTTACTAGGGAATAAAAGGGAGGAGCACTGACAACTGAAAATTGCTCTGGTCCGTTAGGATAAAAACCCTTGGGGGTGAACTGGTTAAAACCTTATCTCATGCTGTCTCTCACTGTTTCTTGGCTGTTTAAGTGGTTCCGAGAACAAGACTGTATTCGACCCAGTGTTTTAATTAGCCCAGAGAAGCTCTTTTGCATAGATAACAGCTAAAGTTTTTTTTATTTTTATTTTTTTTACTCTTCCTGTACTGGAAAACAATATGATATTCTTATCTTTGCTTCTGAAATTCTATTTCTTAGCTGTACTACACATACAATTCATGATCTCATAAGTTTATTTTCACTTGAGGTTTGGTGTAAATACAGCATCTGTGTAAACTATTGTAAGTAGTATGGCTGGTCCATGCATTTCATATTTATATTTTAAACAAAGCTTTAGCACAATATATTAAAATAACATAAAATACCACTTATTTCATTTATGTTTTACATATTACATATTTTTACATATTAACTAAAAAAAAATCATCCGATAAGAAATGACTTAATTAGCTACCTAGCCTGTTGTTTTTAGTGGTCATTGACAGATTTAAAGGAGAACTGTAGTGAGAGGTATATGAAGGCTGCCATATTGATTTCCTTTTAAGCAACTGTGCCTGGCTGTCCTGCTGTGCTATCTGCCTGTAGTATGAAGTAGTGAAGTAGTGAATCACACCAGAAACAAGCATGCAGCTAATCTTGTCAGATCTGACAATAATGTCAGAAACACCTGATCTGCTGCATGCTTGTTCAGGGTCTATGGCTAAAAGTATTAGAGGCATGCGATCAGCAGGGCAGCCAGGCAACTGGTATTGTTTAACCACTTAACAACCGCCCCCAGCCGATGGGCGGCGGCAAAGACCGGGCCCAAACGACCGCAATACGCCCATCGGCGGGGGCGGCTGCGGGAGTGGCTGTGCGGCGATCGCGTCATTCGTGACGCGATCAGCCGCCGGGGACTGGCTCCGCCCACCGTTCGTTGTAACCCGCCGGCCGTTCGGAAGCGCCGGCGGGTTACTAGCACCCGGATCGCCGCATGTAACAAGTATAATAGGCATTGTAATGTATACAAAGCCTATTATACTGGCTGCCTCCTGCCCTGGTGGTCCCAGTGTCCGAGGGACCACCAGGGCAGGCTGCAGCCACCCTAGTCTGCACCCAAGCACACTGATTTCCCCCTCCCCTGCCCCCTGATCGCCCACAGCACCCCTCAGACCCCCCCCTGCCCACCCCCCAGACCACTGTTTGCACCCAGTCACCCCCCTAATCACCCATCAATCACTCCCTGTCACTATCTGTCAACGCTATTTTATTTTTAAGTCCCTAATCTGCCCCCTACTCCCTCCTGATCACCCCCCCACCCCTCAGATTCTCCCCAGACCCCCCCCCCAGACCCCCCCCGTGTACTGTATGCATCTATCCCCCCTGATCACCTGTCAATCACCTGTCAATCACCTGTCAATCACCCGTCAATCACCCGTCAATCACCCCCTGTCACTGCCACCCATCAATCAGCCCCTAACCTGCCCCTTGCGGGCAATCTGATCACCCACCCACACCAATAGATCGCCCGCAGATCCGACATCAGATCACCTCCCAAATCCATTGTTTACATCTCTTATCTCCTCTAAACACCCACTAATTACCCATCAATCACCCCCTATCACCACCTGTCACTGTTACCCATCAGATTAGACCCTAATCTGCCCCTTGCGGGCACCCAATCACCCGCCCACACGCTCAGATTGCCCTCAGACCCCCCCTTATCAATTCGCCCGTGCAATATTTACATCTGTTATTCCCTGTAATAACCCACTGATCACCTGTCAATCACCCATCAATCACCCCCTGTCACTGCCACCCATCAATCACCCCCTGTCACTGCCACCCATCAAACAGCCCCTAACCTGCCCCTTGCGGGCAATCTGATCACCCACCCACACCAATAGATCGCCCGCAGATCCGACATCAGATCACCTCCCAAATCCATTGTTTACATCTCTTATCTCCTCTAAACACCCACTAATTACCCATCAATCACCCCCTATCACCACCTGTCACTGTTACCCATCAGATTAGACCCTAATCTGCCCCTTGCGGGCACCCAATCACCCGCCCACACGCTCAGATTGCCCTCAGACCCCCCCTTATCAATTCGCCCGTGCAATATTTACATCTGTTATTCCCTGTAATAACCCACTGATCACCTGTCAATCACCCATCAATCACCCCCTGTCACTGCCACCCATCAATCACCCCCTGTCACTGCCACCCATCAATCACCCCCTGTCACTGCCACCCATCAAACAGCCCCTAACCTGCCCCTTGCGGGCAATCTGATCACCCACCCACACCAATAGATCGCCCGCAGATCTTCTCTCCTCTAAACACCCACTAATTACCCATCAATCACCCCCTATCACCACCTGTCACTGTTACCCATCAGATTAGACCCTAATCTGCCCCTTGCGGGCACCCAATCACCCGCCCACACCTCAGAACGCCCTCAGACCCCAGCCCTGATCACCTCGCCAGTGCATTGCTTGCATCTATTTCCCCCCTCTAATCACACCTTGAGACACCCATCAATCACCTCCTGTCACCCCCTAGCACACCTACCCATCAGATCAGGCCCTAATTTGCCCCGTGTGGGCTCCTGATCACTCGGCCAAACCCTCAGATCCCCCTCAGACCCCCTTCCGATCACGTCCCCAGTGCATTGATTGCATCTATTTTCCCCTCTAACCGCCCCCTGAGACACCCATCAATCACCTCCTGTCACCCCCCTAGCACTCCTATCCATCAGATCAGGCCCAATACATCCTGTCATCTAAGAGGCCACCCTGCTTATGACCGCTTCCACAAAATTTGCCCCCTCATAGACCACCTGTCATCAAAATTTGCAGATGCTTATACCCCTGAACAGTCATTTTGAGAAATTTGGTTTCCAGACTACTCACAGTTTTGGGCCCGTAAAATGCCAGGGCAGTATAGGAACCCCACAAGTGACCCCATTTTAGAAAGAAGACACCCCAAGGTATTCTGTTAGGTGTATGATGAGTTCATAGAATATTTTATTTTTTGTCAAAAGTTAGAGGAAATTGGATTTTTATTGTTTTTTTCACAAAGTGTAATTTTTCACTAACTTGTGACAAAAAATAAAATCTTCTATGAACTCACCATACCCCTAACGGAATACCTTGGGGTGTCTTCTTTCTAAAATGGGGTCACTTGTGGGGTTCCTATACTGCCCTGGCATTTTAGGGGCCCTAAACCGTGAGGAGTAGTCTAGAATCCAAATGCCTCAAAATGACCTGTGAATAGGACGTTAGGCCCCTTAGCGCACCTAGGTTGCAAAAAAGTGTCACACATGTGGTATCGCCGTACTCAGAAGAAGTAGTATAATGTGTTTTGCGGGGTGTATTTTTATACATACCCATGCTGGGTGGGAGAAATCTCTCTGTAAATGGACAATTGTGTGTAAAAAAAAATCAAATAATTGTCATTTACAGAGATATTTCTCCCACCCAGCATCTGTATGTGTAAAAATACACCCCAAAACACATTATACTACTTCTCCTGAGTACGGCGGTACCACATGTGTGGCACTTTTTTGCACCCTAAGTGCGCTAAGGGGCCCAAAGTCCAATGAGTACCTTTAGGATTTCACAGGTCATTTTGCGACATTTGGTTTCAAGACTACTCCTCACGGTTTAGGGCCCCTAAAATGCCAGGGCAGTATAGGAACCCCACAAATGACCCCATTTTAGAAAGAAGACACCCCAAGGTATTCCGTTAGGAGTATGGTGAGTTCATAGAAGATTTTATTTTTTGTCACAAGTTAGCGGAAAATGACACTTTGTGAAAAAAAACAATTAACATCAATTTCCGCTAACTTGTGACAAAAAAAAAAATCTTCTATGAACTCACCATACTCCTAATGGAATACCTTGGGGTGTCTTCTTTCTAAAATGGGGTAATTTGTGGGGTTCCTATACTGTCCTGGCATTTTAGGGGCCCTAAACCGTGAGGAGTAGTCTTGAAACAAAATTTCTCAAAATGACCTGTGAAATCCTAAAGGTACTCATTGGACTTTGGGCCCCTTAGCGCAGTTAGGGTGCAAAAAAGTGCCACACATGTGGTATCGCCGTACTCAGGAGAAGTAGTATAATGTGTTTTGGGGTGTATTTTTCCACATACCCATGCTGAGTGGGAGAAATATCTCTATAAATAGACAATTGTGTGTAAAAAAAATAAAAAAAATTGTCATTTACGGAGATATTTCTCCCACCCAGCATGGGTATGTGTAAAAATACACCCCAAAACACATTATACTACTTTTCCTGAGTACGGCAATACCACATGTGTGGCACTTTTTTGCAGCCTAACTGCGCTAAGGGGCCCAAAGTCCAATGAGCATCTTTAGGCTTTACAGGGGTGCTTACAATTAGGCACCCCCCAAAATGCCAGGACAGTGAACACACCCCACAAATGACCCCATTTTGGAAAGTAGACACTTCAAGGTATTCAGAGAGGAGCATAGTGAGTCCGTGGCAGATTTCATTTTTTTTTTGTCGCAAGTTAGAAGAAATGGAAACTTTTTTTTTTTTGTTGTTGTTGTCACAAAGTGTCATTTTCTGCTAACTTGTGACAAAAAATAAAATCTTCTATGAACTCACCATGCCTCTCACTGAATACTTTGGGATGTCTTCTTTCCAAAATGGGGTCATTTGGGGGGTATTTGTACTATCCTGGAATTTTAGCCCCTCATGAAACCTGACAGGTGCGCAGAAAAGTCAGAGATGCTTGAAAATGGGAAAATTCACTTTTGGCACCATAGTTTGTAAACGCTATAACTTTTACCCAATCCAATAAATATACACTGAATGGGTTTTTTTTTATCAAAGACATGTAGCAGAATAACTTTCGCGCTCAAATGTATAGGAAATTTTACTTTATTTGAAAAATGTCAGCACAGAAAGTTAAAAAAGTCATTTTTTTGACAAAATTCATGTCTTTTTTGATGAATATAATAAAAAGTAAAACTCGCAGCAGCAATCAAATAGCATCAAAAGAAAGCTGTATTAGTGACAAGAAAAGGAGGTAAAATTCATTTAGGTGGTAGGTTGTATGACCGAGCATTAAACCGTGAAAGCTGCAGTGGTCTGAATGGAGAAAAAGGCTCTGGTCCTTAAGGGGCGAAAAGACTGTGGTCCTGAAGTGGTTAAAGAGGTACTCCAGTGAAAATAATGTAGTAAAAAAAAAGTGCTTCATTTTTTTACCATAATTATGGATAAATTATTTAGTCAATGTTTGCTCATTGTAAAATCTTTCCTCTCCCAGATTCACATTCTGATATGTATTACATGGTGACATTTTTATTGTGGGCAGGTTATGTAGCTGCTCCTAGCTGTTTTGGCTGTTAGAGACAGCTGTAAACAGCTAATTCCTGTCTGTGAACATTGTTACATTGTGGCACTTTGCCCAGAGTACCGCGGTACTCAGAGCTTCTTGTGGGAGGGGTTTCAGCACAAAATCAGTCATACAGCGCCCCCTTATGGTCTGTTTGTGAAAATCATTATATTTCTCATGTAAAAGGGGGTATCAGCCACTGATTGGGATAAAGTTCAATTCTAAGTTGGAGTTTCTCTTTAAGGCTGCTTCCACATAGGGACGTTACAGACGCACGTTAGTGCAGCCTGTAACGCTCCCTAACTCACAGCAATACAAAGTCAATGGGGCTGTTCACACTGCCCACGTTACGTTACATGTAACGCTGCACATTCTTCAGAACTTGCAGCATACTATAGCGTTCCAGCGGCTTAAGCCGCGTTAAACTGTCTGCACATGCTCAGTGTTGGGGCGGAGAGAAGGCGGGGAGAGGCCGCTATGTAGCCGCGCACATGGTTACTCAATATGCACTGCACTGGTGGGCGCTGAGTGTTTCACTCCGCATCACGTGGTCCCGCCGGCCAATCAGCACCACTCTCACTGCCCTAATGCGGAAAGAGACGCTTAACGCGGCTCACTCAACGTCCTCTACCAACACCGGCAGGCACTGCGTTAGGGGACGTTATGCGACCATAACGTCCACTATAACGCAACGTCCCGGTGTGTAACTAGCCTAAAAGGAAATAAACATGGAAGCCTCCATATCCTCTCACTACAGTTCTCCTTTAAGAGAAATGTGATATGTAAAAAAGAAAATAATATTTCTGCTGGTTTCCATCTTTTCTGTTTCTCTGTGATGCCAAAGGTGACATCACTTCTGCCCTTTTTTTGTCCTTCCAACCCAACTCAGTGTTCATTTTCCATCCCTACTGCCACCTTACTGTCACTCCCTCAGCAAACATTACCTAGACAACAGGCTCACATCACTGTGTAAACTCTTCAGAGGGATAGAGGGATTTAATTACTTTTTGTCATAGTGTCCATATATTATCCAAAATAGAACGCTTTCTGTTATTTTCATGGTTAGATGACCTTAATAAGCAACAAACAAAAACAGAAACAAAAAAACATTTCTCAGGCAAATGCACCAAGACCAGGTGAAAAGAAAGAAAATGGGAGACATATAGGGAACTTTACATATACAGTATATTAGAGAATTAGGGGCACTAACAATTTTTAGGGCATTTTTTTATTTTTGGATTCTAAAATCCCCTTTAACCTTTTAGCAGCCAAATAAAGTAAAACTTTTTTTTAAAGACGCTAACGGGTTAAAGCATGATTTTTACATTAGATTTTTACTTACTTGGAGCTTCTTCCAGCCCCCTGTAGTCTTTCAGGTCCCCCGTGTCCTCTGGGTTAGAGTTGGGCCGAACGGTTCGCCGGCGAACGGTTCCTGGCGAACTTCGGTGGTTCGCGTTCGCCTCCCGCAGGCGAACGTTTGCGGAAGTTCGCTTCGCCCAGTTCGCATCAAAAAACAAAATTTTTACCCTCCATTTCACTGTCAGCAGACATGTTATGGTCAAACACACTGCTTGAGGATCCACCCACCCTCCCTTCAAGCTAGGTCTTTTATACCATTTGACTCAGTTGTCTGCCTACACTAATTAGTTATGGGACAGCTGCTACACTCTCTGCTAGTGAGATTTTAATTGGCCTCCCACCACCCACCTCCCTCCTCCCACCTCCCACCTCCCTCCTCCCTCCTCCCTCCTCCCTCCTCCCTCCTCCCTCCTCCCTCCTCCCTCCTCCCTCCTCCCACCTCCCTCCTCCCACCTCCCTCCTCCCTCCTCCCTCCTCCCTCCTCCCTCCTCCCTCCTCCCTCCTCCCTCCTCCCTCCTCCCTCCTCCCTCCTCCCTCCAACCCTTCAACCTATTCCCTCCTCCCTCCGGGAGGAGGGTGTCTTCTGGCAGGGAATTATACTTTTTTAAAAGCCAGTATATATCATACCATAGCTGGGAATCGAACCCAGATCACACTGCATGGTGGACACGTCAGTGCATCACCCTAAGCACTGTACCACTACAGTAGTAAGTGAAGCTACCGTAAAATGTACCATTAATGCTCAATGCAATAGAACCATTAGGTTGCTTAAAGGAGAACTGTAGTGAGAGGTATATGGAGGCTGCCATATTGATTTCCTTTTAAGCTATACCAGTTGCCTGGCAGCCCTGCTGATCTATTTGGCTGCAGTAATAATAATAATTATAATCCAAACATTTGTATAGCGCTTTTCTCCTGTCAGACTCAAAGCGCTCAAGAGCTGCAGCCACAGGGACGCACTCAAGAGGCCACCCTGCAGTGTTAGGGAGTCTTGCTTTGAACTCCTTACTGAATAGGTACTTGACCTAGCCAGGATTCAAACCCTGGTCTCCCATGTCAAAGGCAGAACCCTTAACCAGTACACTATCCAGCCACTGTCGTGTGAATCCCACCAGAAACAAGCATGCAGCTAATCTTGTCAGATCTTACAAAAATGTCAAACACCAGATCTGCTGCATGCTTGTTCAGGGTCTAGGGCTAAAAGTATTGGAGGCAGAGGATCTGCAGGATAGCCAGGTAACTGGTATTGCTTAAAAGGAAATCAATATGGTAGCCTCCATATACCTTTCACTACAGTTCTCCTTTAAAGGGAACCTTAACTGAGAGTGATATGGCTGTTTCCTGTAAACAATACCAGTTGCCTGGCAGTCCAGCTGATCTTTGTGACTGCAATAGTGGCTGAATCACACCCTGAAACAAGCATGCAGCTAATCCAGTCTGACTTCAGTCAGAGCACCTGATCTGCATGCTTGTTCAGGGGCTGTGGCTAAAAGTATTAGAGACACAGGATCAGCAGGCGATTCAGGCAACTGGTATTATTTTAAAAGGAAAAATCCATATCCTTCTCCGTTTAGGTTCCCTTTAAGGATTTGTAGCATAAAAGCCAACTCACATTGGCTGGGATTCGAACCTGGGTCTCACTGTATGGTGGACAAGCACACTATCCACTATACCAACTGAAGCTGGCCTGAAATTGCTGGCCTGAAATTGCTGGCCTGAAATTGCTGGCCTGAAAACAAGCTGCATCACACCCTGAAACAAGCATGCAGCTTGTTTTCAGGCCAGCAATTTCAGGCCAGCATTTTCAGGCCAGCATTTTCAGGCCAGCATTTTCAGGCCAGCATTTTCAGGCCAGCATTTTCAGGCCAGCTTCAGTTGGTATAGTGGATAGTGTGCTTGTCCACCATACAGAGAGACCCAGGTTCGAATCCCAGCCAATGTGAGTTGGCTTTTATGCTACAAATCCTTAAAGGGAACCTAAACGGAGAAGGATATGGATTTTTCCTTTTAAAATAATACCAGTTGCCTGAATTGCCTGCTGATCCTGTGTCTCTAATACTTTTAGCCACAGCCCCTGAACAAGCATGCAGATCAGGTGCTCTGACTGAAGTCAGACTGGATTAGCTGCATGCTTGTTTCAGGGTGTGATTCAGCCACTATTGCAGTCACAAAGATCAGCTGGACTGCCAGGCAACTGGTATTGTTTACAGGAAACAGCCATATCACTCTCAGTTAAGGTTCCCTTTAAAGGAGAACTGTAGTGAAAGGTATATGGAGGCTACCATATTGATTTCCTTTTAAGCAATACCAGTTACCTGGCTATCCTGCAGATCCTCTGCCTCCAATACTTTTAGCCCTAGACCCTGAACAAGCATGCAGCAGATCTGGTGTTTGACATTTTTGTAAGATCTGACAAGATTAGCTGCATGCTTGTTTCTGGTGGGATTCACACGACAGTGGCTGGATAGTGTACTGGTTAAGGGTTCTGCCTTTGACATGGGAGACTAGGGTTCGAATCCTGGCTAGGTCAAGTACCTATTCAGTAAGGAGTTCAAAGCAAGACTCCCTAACACTGCAGGGTGGCCTCTTGAGTGCGTCCCTGTGGCTGCAGCTCTTGAGCGCTTTGAGTCTGACAGGAGAAAAGCGCTATACAAATGTTTGGATTATAATTATTATTATTACTGCAGCCAAATAGATCAGCAGGGCTGCCAGGCAACTGGTATAGCTTAAAAGGAAATCAATATGGCAGCCTCCATATACCTCTCACTACAGTTCTCCTTTAAGCAACCTAATGGTTCTATTGCATTGAGCATTAATGGTACATTTTACGGTAGCTTCACTTACTACTGTAGTGGTACAGTGCTTAGGGTGATGCACTGACGTGTCCACCATGCAGTGTGATCTGGGTTCGATTCCCAGCTATGGTATGATATATACTGGCTTTTAAAAAAGTATAATTCCCTGCCAGAAGACACCCTCCTCCCGGAGGGAGGAGGGAATAGGTTGAAGGGTTGAAGGGTTGAAGGGTTGGAGGAGGGAGGTGGGAGGTGGGAGGTGGGAGGAGGGAGGTGGGAGGTGGGAGGAGGGAGAGTAAAAACTCCCTAGCAGAGTGTGTAGCAGCTGTTCCATAACTAATTAGTGTAGGTAGGCAAATGGTATAAAGGACCTTGCTTGGAGGAGGGTGGGTCCTCGAGCAAAAGTGTATTTCACTCAATTAGGTGTGACTCCAGGCATTAGAGCTTTTGAAACATGTTTTCTATCATTTTTGCAGTGTATAGAATTTTTTAAAACTTTGAAAGTTCGCCTCCCCATTGAAGTCTATTGCGGTTCGCGAACTTTTTCGCGAACCGAACCTTTCGCGGAGGTTCGCGAACAGGGTTCGCGAACCGAAAATCGGAGGTTCGGCCCAACTCTACTCTGGGTCCCCTCCATTGTGCTGCTGCCCCCTCCATGGGCGTAACAATGGCTCCTGCAACCCCTGTGATTGCAGGGGAGGGGGCAGCAGTGTGGTGCCCCTCCTCCTCCCATCTTCATGGAGAGTAGCACAGGGAGCATTATATTTACCTGCTTCCAGTGCAACAAATCTCCATGCATCACAGCATTAGCATTCTCTGCTGCGGTTCGCAGAGCTCCTGATCACATGACTCACATTGGTCATGTGATAGGAAGCCAGCCTAGGGCAGAGAGTGCGTGCTGTGATGCACAGAGGAGATCCACAGCATTGGAAGCAGGTTATATTACATGTGCTACTTTGCATGGTGGGAGGGATGGGATTTTTATTTACCGGCTGTCTACCTAGTCCCTTGGGGGGGGGGGGGGCTATGAACCTAGGGGGCCCCATGAAATTTGATTCTGCAGGGTGGACCCATACATGGTAGTTACACCCCTGGCCCCCTCCAAACATCTGTGACTGGTACTCCAGTTGCAGCTCCTGTGCATGCATGGTCTGGCACGCTCGTGGCCAGGAGCATTCTGTGCATGCAGAGTTTGTATAGACTTGTAACTACACATAGTCACAGCCATGGGAAAGTGACCAAGGAGGTGTGGGGATGGGATGTTTGCACAGTAGCCCCGACTAGAGTTCCAGTCGCAGATCTTTTGTAGGGGGCACAACGCAGAACTACGGGAAGGGGGGGGGGGGGTCGCTTGGTCCGGAAGAAGCACCAGGTAAGTACAGATCCACTTTTTTGTTCCAATTCATAAGTGCTTTACAGGAAATAAAGAAATGAACTACACTGACCCTAAGAGATGCACTGCTATATATTTCCATAATACATGTAATATGGAAAGTAAAGCAGCTCTAGATCTAGAGAGCATATGATGCATCCTTTTTCTTATCCAAACTCTCTAATCATTTAGGTCCCCTGTGATCTGCAGATGGTCTATTAAAGGGTGCATTATGTGTACAACACAGCAGATATCCCCTAAATCCTTCCACCGATGATCTGAGATCGATCAAGATTAGGCAGTTTCACCCTTATCCCGCACTAACGAATGTGAGATGAAAGTCTAAAATCAATATCCCCAAGCCATGTCTAATAAATCAGTCCATTCCTGTGTACCTGATGTGATCTTCCTTATCAATGTAATAATTGCGCTGTGTTCCTAATGATTACGTGATTAGCACTGGTGGCCCCTAGACATGCAGTCATGGTAGCACACATCCTGCAGGCTACGCCACTCTGCCTGTCATCTGCACAGAGGCAGACATGGAATGGTTTCAGGTTTCTCTGTTTTGAATCGGGTGTTCTATATAATTGTGGATTCTTTCTGTTCCATGTTTAATACATCTATGTTTTCCTTTTGTGGTGACTGTGTTAAAGTAGCTTTCTCCCTGGGGAAAAAGGAAATCCCATTCATAGCTAGGAAAGAATTTCCCTGAGTGCCTAATCAGCTTATTTTCTGTGATGTAATAGGAAACTCTGAAAACTGAGCCCTATGCAGGAGGCTATTGTATGGCAACTATCAGAGCCAGAGGCATATTAGCATATTAGGAAGAGGCAAGAAAGGCTGCTACCTTGGGCAGAGAAAAAAGGCAACTATGCTGAAAAGTGGACTGGGCTGCAGCATGTATTAAAGTGAACCTCCAGACTAAAAATCTACTCAGCAACACTGAAAAGGCCTGGTTTTTCTTCAACAGTTTCCCAGCATCAGAATTTTGTTTTTCTTACCCAGGCCTCATTTTTAGCTGCACAGAAGAAAACTGCCCAGGCATTTTTCCCCTGATGTTGTGCAAAGCATGATGGGATTTCTGATGTTGTTGTTCTCATTCTGCTGTTTTGGTGCATTTTTTTTTTTTTTTTTTTTTTTTTTTTTACATTTTGAATTTGAGATTTGAAGCCTAGCGCACGCAGCTAGGAGGGGTGATCAGAACACAGGACAGTTTGAACTGTGTCTCATGTTCCCTGTCACCTCCTTTCAACCAAAAAGATGGTTGCCCCATTAAATCACAAACATTTGCCCGTTTTTTTAAAACATCTGGGTAAGAGATTATGTTATTTATCTATTTTAATTAACATAACTAATATACTGTAACTTAATGACAGTATGTTTGTTTAGGCTGAAGTTCCCCTTTAAGGAGGTGTGCTAGACTACAGTATAAAACTTATAATGGGACTGTGCCATCCTTTTTTTGGGGGGGGGGGGGGGGGTTATTGCTGTTTGTGTTCCCAGGTGGAAAATTTCCCTTCACATCCTGTGTTAACTGAAGGTGGATATACAGTATCAGGATTCTGAAATCTATTGGAAATCTGTTCCTAGTGTGTGGCACACATCAGATACATTCCTGTCAGATTCGACCTGACAGGAGTCTGACAGGAATCTATTTGATGTTCGAATCTGCTGCAAATCTATAAGTGTATGGCCACCTTAAGTGTATAAATTTATTAGAAATACAAGTCAACAATACCGTAAACAAAAAAATATATATAATGGAATTCCTTAAGGAAAAACATAGACGCATTCAGAAGATAGCTTCAGGGGAACAGAGATTATAAAAGGGTGTTGACTAGTGCTGCTCGGATACCACTTATCACTATCTGGATCTAATTCGGATGTGGATAACCAAATATCCGATCCGGGTCGGATATCCTAGTTTAAAATTTTCCAATCCGGATCCGAATTGGATATCCGACCTCAGTATCCGTCCGGATTTGGATATCCGGTTAGAAAACCGGAAGTGACCAGAAAATTGCAACAAAAAAAAAACCCTTTCGGAGGTCTCTCTCTCTCTCTCTTGGATTTGAAAAAATATCCAAATTGCTATTCAAAGTTCGAATAGTGGAAAAAGTTCGGATTACCCTTGTGCTGACTACCACACCATAAATGCTTATGTGGCATTGTATAGGTCAATAATAATAGTGATAAAATGGCAGTTAGCTGCACCCCTTCCATGGGATCTTTTACTCATACACCCATGATAAAATGGTTCAAAATGGAGGAAAACACACATTCAATGTTTAAAGTTCTTTAATTATGCTTTAGATAATTTTCTTAATCAATTGTTCTTTAGGGGTACTTGCTTTTTGTATTTTTTATTGTAAATGTTTTATTGTATTTTTTTTTTTGTAAAAAAAAAAAAAATTACTGAAGGCCAGTCACGCTATTGGTACATGAAAGGAACACTGATGGTTTGCACAATAACAGGACATAGCATACTGGGAAAATTAGTGTTAGGGTAAGATGTACTTAATTATATGAATTATGATTAGGGGGGATAACTAACTATTAGGCATACAGAGTAAGGGCTGTGTGAATTAGTGATAGGAAGGCTTACAAGAAGCAGTGTTGCTTGTGATGTTTTGCCAAAGTAGTTTTTGCATCAGAAATCGTATTTTAGATTCGAGAACATTTTTGCAAAAAGTGCTTACATTTTGGGTTTTTTGGGTTTATTTGCAAAAATGCAAAAATATGGTAACAGAAAATTGATATTTTTACAGTGAAAACTATATTTTTACTGCTAGTATTTTTCCCCAAAAATGCAAAAACAACATTTTAAAATATTGTTTTTGCAAACGTTTGTGAAAAATGCAAAACATAACAATTTATTTTTGATGGAATTTTCGCTCGAAAATCACATTTTACATTATTTTTGTGAAAATTAATTTAAAAAGAATTTAGGCAGTTTTGCTCAGCACTAATAAAGAGGTCTGTTCAAATTAAGGGTAGGAGAAAAGGGTTTTAATGGAATTAGGGATAGGAAATTTAGGGCTAAATTGAAGTTAGATGAAGCAGGGCTAAGAAAATAATTGGAAGGGGAAGTAGGTTGAGGGGAAATAGCACTGGTGTATTAAAGCTATAGGAATAGGGCTAAAATAGAGGAAGTAGATTTTGGAATACTAGGACAAGGAGAATTAGGGTTAGCCTAAATTGGCAAATAATGGGATGGGATTTTTTCACTCTAAAAATAACAAAAGCAAGCATGCAAATAGGCAAATTATTTGGCTGGGTTTTTTGTGCTGATTAAAATTCTTTACATACCAAAAGTGTGAAATTGTGTAAGAATTTTATTTTTGTTTATATTTTGCCAGTTAACCCTACCCCTCCCTTACATATTCTCCATGCCAAATGACACTCCTGTCCCATTCAGTTCCGAACAGCTGAAAGGCATAGACAGGCCTCCTACCGTTCACATCTACTGCGCTGTGCAGCAGTACGATGCGCTAGGAAGCAGTTGCGTACTGCTGCCTGCATTTTGCCCGGAAGTGCAGAGTTGATCCCATCACTGTCAATGGATGGGATCAGCAGTGCAGCGTGCAGCAGCGCAGATGGCGTGCGATCATATGCGTTGCGTTCGGATCGCACGGCCATCTGCGCTAGCTGGATGTAAACGAGGCCTAAAACTGCAAAACAGAGACATTGTAAACTGCAACCTGAGATAAATGATTTATGTAATAAAGCTTTAACAAAAATCATTAAAAAAATAAAAGAAGCAGTGGTGTAACTAAGTAGCTTGGGGCCCTGGTGCAAGTTTTACATGGGGCCCCAAGCACTCTATTGATATTAAGCCATGAAACCTACCATGGACAGCAGCAGAGTCAGAGAAGCATAATCAGAGTAAGAAAACAGTTTGTTAAGGATTACTACTATGCAGTGCACATATAGAGGTGATTATTATCAGCATTGCGCCAAAAAAAGCGAATCAAAAGAATAAAGGAAGGCCCTTAGTGGGGCCCCTCTGGCTCAAGAGCCCTGGTGCGGTCGCAAACCTCTGTATCCCCTATTGCTACGCCGCTGAATAGAAGCCTGCAGTTCAAACTTACAAAATATTACAAAATAAATACATAATACATGTAAAATAAATAAATAGATGTACAGCTGTAAAATGTGTTTCTCTATGACTTTCTCTGACAACACATGTACTTTATTTATTTATTTTACTATGGAATAGCCTTTAGTTTCCTTTGTTATGTTTGCTTGGAAAATCTAGTGTCTTGACACTACTTAGCATAAGGCTTTCTTTTAAGCAGCAGCTTGTTATACCTAAATGCAGAATAAAAGAAAGGAATATCCAACAAGAAGAGGATACAGTACTTCTCTCTCTGTGTCTCTTAGAGGATTAATGTTAATGTATCCTGTACTGTAGCGGTTACTTAAAATCCAAGAGACTTCTACTCATTCCTTCAACTCACAAAGTAGTCTTTGATCCACTGTAGGGTCAAGAGGTGTCTTCCCAGAAGACCTCAATTGAGTAACCACCTATAATTATGCCAATAAGTCCACAGCAAGTGTTGATCTGAAGTTTCCTCCAAGGGCCTTCTCAAATGTAGAGTGTAACTCCCTAAGCCGGATAAACCCTTTGGAGGAAAGCCTTCTCCAGCCAAAAAGCCGTAGATTTCACCAATATGATTTAATTCAATTATTTAATTTGAAAACAGAGTCAGAAGGGAGACTGAAGGAAAAAACAAGCCTTATAATTAGGCTCTCTAATGTGTTTTCCTGAAACCTTTGATGAAGACAACCTGAAGTTAGTGTTAAATGAAACAGAATATATACTAAGATAGATAGATAGATAGATAGATAGATAGATAGAGAGATAGATATGGATATATAAATATAAACACACATGCAAACATGTAAGGGCTTTTCTTAAAGAGTCACCATAATGACATATAGTAGAACATACAGCAGAATGTCGGATTATAATGTAGTAAATTATTCAGGATAACCACTTTTATGTTAATTATCCTGTTGTCAGCATCAGAAACACTTCCTAAATGTATATATTGTTGTATATTGGTATGTAGCCCTTCCCTCCCAGTGATGTCACGGCCTAGGCTGTTTAGCTATGCAGAATTCTCCCAGAGCGTTTTTGGAGACCAGGGCCCATATGCATTTACATTTTTCCCGAGTTTTCTCCTAACAGAGAATATTTTTAATCTTTAATTTTAAATTACTTTTCAGCAGTTTGCAATTGCAAAAGTACAAAAAAGGTGATGAAAATGTACTATCAAAATTATTTTGGGTATTTTCTTGCTTGCAGGTGGTTTAAAATGCATTTTATTGACACGTTTGAAAATACCAGGGGCCATATGCAATTCACTTTTTCTCCTGAGTTTTCCCCATAATTTTTCATTTTCTATTTAAAATAACTTTCCAGCACCTTTTAACTAAAAAAAATACAGAAAAGTAAATAATAAAAAGTACTATCAAACTTACTTTGAGTGTTTTCTTGCTTTTCAAAAATATCACCTAGGAGAAAACTCAGGAGTAAAAGTTAATTGCATATGGGCCCTTGTCATCAATAAAATTGCATTTAAGCCTCAAGCAAGCAAGAAAATACTCAGAATAATTCTCACAGTACTTCTTCACCTAATTTTGGTACGTTTGCAGATTGCAGAAAAATTATTTTAAACACAAAATGAAAAATTACCTCCTAAAAAAAGAAGTAGAAAAAAATTAATTGAATAAGGCCCTAAGAAATACTTCTTCATCTTCTCCTTTAAACAACTTTTCAAAACTTATTGAGAAAGTGACAAAAAGTCAGTGAAAAAGTACTATCAAAATTATTTTAAGTATTTACCTGCTTGCTGGTCGTTTATAAGGCATTTTATTGACAAGGTGTGAAAATATCAACATGGGGAAAAAGTTAGTTGCACACGGGCTCCGGTATTTTTCTAATGAACACAGAGTAAAGAAACATTCTGCATAGATGCACCTGACAGCACTGAAGATGTTGCCACCTGTGATGAAGGTCAGCATGTAAATCAAGGAGGGGAAAGGGTGAGGAAAAGTTTTACAATGGGCAAACACTGACTAAATCATTTATAAAGTAATGTTTTTTTTAAATAAGCAATTTAAAGAAGGCATTATTTTCAGCTCTTCAATTCTCACGTATGCCATGATTTCAGGATTTTTCAAATAAAACAAAAGTACCTAATAGGTTACCTGTAATGATCTGGGGTCGATTTCCACAGTCAGCGCACACCAAGTGCGCTGAAGCAGATGGGAATCCCCACAATCACAGAAGCAGAGTACCCAGTATATGAAAATATATTTGTAGAGAAGAATTCCAACCAGCAGGTGGAGCTGTGGAGCACAGAGGAACAAGTCTTCTGTACAACCACAGATGCCAGGTTGAAATTGCATGACGTGAAGCAGCACTGGGCAATATCAACAAGGTAGCAACTCAAAAGAGTGCAAGAACAGAGACAGACTATATGAATGTCTACCAATCTAGTCGCCACCCGGCGATGGTAGACATATCACAACTGAACAGACCAGAATGAGAAAGCCAATCGTAAGAGAGGCGATTGCTATCAGAAACAAAAGACTGAGCAAAGACAGAGCATGAATTGAGTAAAGGAAGACACAGCAAATAACTACAATCCGAACGCCAAGGAAAATAACAAATGCACTAACTAAACGCAGTCACCGCACATTATGCGCAACAGTGACAAGCGCGTTAATTGCACGGTCACTGCACGTTAAGCGCAGCAGGGACAAACGTACCAACCCTGACTAAATGTTGAACATGGAAAGCAAAGACAAACAGATAGCGGGAACGATTGCTAATCGGTTGCCTAACACCAGACAACAGCAAGCGTTCGTTCCAGACAAAACAGACTGAAGGAGTAACCAGTAGCAACCACTGCCAAGGTTATACTCCAAGACACAGACAAGGGAGATCCACCACCTCTAGAGCTAGGGCGAATGCGATCAAGAAACAGAACTGAACAATTCACTATCAGCCACCGCTGGAGATAGTGCAATCGTAAGGACAGGACAAGACAAGACTAGGCAGTACAAATAATACACAAAAACTGATTGCACTAGTAGGAGTGCAAAATGCACTCCCCAAGAATTAACTACAGTAGGATGTGTTAGCAACAAGATACAAAGAGGCTGAGGCTCTAAGGCCTGGTGCACACCAAAAACCGCTAGCAGATCTGCTAAATGCTAGCAGATTTTGAAACGCTTTTTCTTCTTTTTCTGTAGCGTTTCAGCTAGCATTTTGCGGTTTTGGGAAGCGTTTTTGGTGTAGTAGATTTCATGTATTGTTACAGTAAAGCTGTTACTGAACAGCTACTGTAACAAAAAACGCCTGGCAAACCGCTCTGAAGTGCCGTTTTTCAGAGCGGTTTGCGTTTTTCCTATACTTAACATTGAGGCAGAAACGCATCCGCAATCCAAAATCTGCAGCAGCCCGGGAGTATGCGTTTCTGCAAAACGCCACCCGCTCTGGTGTGCACCAGCCCATTGAAATACATTACCCTAGCGGATCCGCACCCGCAAGCGGATCGCAAACCGCAGCAGAACCGCTCTGGTGTGCACTAGGCCTCAGGTCAGTCTCACAAAACAGAACCTATGACGAGCAAGGAATTCTGGGAGGAGGTGACATTTATACTGAAAACCTTCAAGGGAAGCAGAAATGCAGTTTGCAAGATAAGTGGATACAAATCAATCACCACAACAGCAAGCCTCCCGAATCTTGCATGCTGACAAAAAGGCCTCTTTTCCCTGGAATATGCAGCCTGCATATGAAACCAACAAACTGTCCAGAGAAATAAGGCCAGCAGAGCGGATTCTGAAATTACCTCAATTCTTGAAGCAACACTTATTTCCTATAAAACACCTGTACAAATTACCACTGCGTATCTCCTACTTCACTCTCTTTCTTTAACCTCCTTGCCGGTTTTCCCGACCTGAGCTCGGGGTAGAAAAAATAAGCTGTTAGCGGTGATCCCGAGCTCAGGTCGGGGTAGGCATTGCAGAGCTTTACCTGTAGTTTTGGAGTCCCGCGCGCGATCTCGCTGCGCAGCGGGACTCCAGCCTCTCTCCCCGGCAGTGTGGGGTCTTTCCCTGGCCGCCGGGATCCCCCATCCCCGCTATTCTTCCGGGGACCCGGCAGCCAGTTGGAGCAGCGCAGCCGTGGTGGCAGCAGCAGAGCGGTGGTGGCAGCGTGACGTCATCGGGGGCGGGGCTAATATTGAAAACGAACTTCTCTATATTAGAGAAATATAGAGAAGTTTGTTTATATGTATATTAGCGCCATCTTGTGGGCAAAGAGAAAACTGCAGCACAGGAGCCCAGGAAAGTACTTTTTTTTTTTTTTGCTGCAGATCTCCCTGCCAGAATGATTTTTTTCAGGTTTTAGGGTCTGAAAGAGTGGAAAAAAATTGCACCGCTTTTAGACCCTAAAATCTGGAAAGAATCAGACTGCCAAGGAGGTTAAATGTCTTGCCTTTCTTTAGGTAAAATGTACTTTACAGTACATTCCTTTTCCCACCTGATCTTTGGTAGAAAATAATAGTGGTAGTTGGTCTATTGTCAAATAAATACTGAGCCTTGTCCAATGAGCACACATACATACACAATTGAGCACACATAAGGATTAAAAGAGTATCAAACATTTTAAGCCCCGCCTACACGATACAATTCCATGTGCAATCGATTGAATTAAATCGGATCTAATTCGATTCGATCGATTTAATCCGACATGTCCGATGGGGACTCTATTAGATAGTGTGATTGATTTTGGTTAGTTATCAATGCAAAATCGACCACACTATCGATTGAGTTCCGATCGGACATGTCGGATTTAATCGATCCAATCAAGTTTGATCCAATCGAATTTGATCCATCACACGTGGAATTGTATCATGTAGATGGGGCTTAAAGGATCCTCCCTATTTCAGGCCCCTTAGCAGCTGGCCAGCTGCTGTGAGTATTGGTATGCACCTGCTGCTAAACAGGAATAGTATACATACTTATGGTCCTTGTGTTCTGTCAGTAGATAGTTTGCCTGTTTCACAAGAGCATACCTAAAAGTATTTTTGATTTTCATATAACTTACTAATTACCATGTCATGTTTACCACCTAGTTTACCATGTCGTGTTTCTAAATCACTTTCTATGTGCTTTAACCTCTTAAGGACCGTTGGCTTACACCCCCCCTAGTGACCAGGCTATTTTTTACAATTCAAGCCACTGCAGCTTTAGGGGCTCGCTGCAGGGCCGTACAACTCAGCAAACAAGTTAAAATTCCCCCCCCCCTCCTTTTCTGCCAATCAACAGAGCTTTCTGTTGGTGGACTCTAATCTCTCCTGGGATGTTTGTTTATTTCTTTTTATTTATTTGGGGTTTTTTTAAACACATTTGGCCATTTTTTTTTAATTATTTAATTACCCATCCTCCCTCACTCTCCCTGGCAGCCAATCCCAGCGATCGGTTCTCATAGACATTAACCTATGAGAGCCGCTCACTCTCTGAGCCTTCCAGGGGGACAGCTGAGTGTCACGGCTGTCCCCAGTACAGCGCTGGTGGTTTTGGAGGGGATGGTTCTGTAGAAGCGGCCACCCAATAAGAGAAGGTAGAAGGGATGACTGCTGGGGGCTTAGTATTGTGCGAAATCCTGATGGCCCTGGTCCTGAGTCTAAAAGTGGTGAGAAAGTCCAATGTTGGCAGAAGTAAGCCGACGACCCTTTCTGTGGCGTTGATTACTTTTTGGCGCTAGTACCTATCACAGCTGCACCTGTGTACCAATTTGATAACAGAGGATGAACAGAGGATGAATTTGATAAAATAAACTCAAACTGAAGGTAGACAAATACAGTGAAAATACCAGTTTGACATGTCTTTCCTGCTAAAAGATATATTTCTATCCATCTAGTTTTGTGACTAAGATAGCCATTGACTTTCCTTAGAAAGACTACAGCCAGCATCCTGGACTTTTTCTCCATTGCACGAAAAGACAACATAGCCTGGTCATGAACACACCCACAATGAACACTGTACAGTGAACTAGACAGCAACAGTACCGCTGTGAGGTTTTATGTGTTAATACAGTCTGGAGTTTTGTGCTTTACTGTGTCATAGTAAAATGTAGGTAACATTTATTGTTATATCAAAATGAAAAAAGGTACACAATCTCAAATATGTACTCTCTGCCTGGGAATAGAAGAGGGGACTTCCTGTTAAACTTCCCCCCTCCCTTCTCCCCAGTAAAACAAAACAACAACAGCAAAAACTATATGACAGTAAGACATCATGTAAGAAGCCTTGCAGTGCTCAGATTGCTGCTTTAATGTCATAGAACTTTTCTATTGGCCCCCTTCATTTCTGAATGCCTCACTGTGACATTTGTGTGTACACATTCGTTGGTGCCATTGCATGTGGCATGCTCTGGAAATGCTAAGTGTACCAGGCTGTTGGGACACTCCCACCTTCACCAATTTAGAGGGTAGGAGAGGTCATGCGAGGGGAGGAGCCACATAGGGGGAGTATAGAGAGGAGTGACACAGCTGCAGTGAATGATCAGACACTCCTAAGGCTGTGGCACTGTAGAACAAGGGGACAAATAAAATGAAAAAAGTTTTATGCTGGGTAAGTATGCTCTGTGCTCCATAATATTACATTTGCCTTAAAGTGGATCCGAGATAAACTTTTACTCATTGCATAATTGTGTTCCTTTCATATAATTTATAGGGAATTCCTCAAGCCAAATACTTTTTTTGTTTATTTTAATACTCTAATTCCCTATAAACTAAACAAGCCTCACCCCCACAGCTCCTTTTTGTGCCTTGGCACTGTAGCGAGGGCTTATGGGAGCTCAGTCTGGGCAGGAGGAGGAGGAGGAGGTTACTAGCCATTGAATTCAGAGGCAGAGGGGAGGAGGGAGGAGAGGGGACTGAATTTACACACAGGCACGCTGGTAGCATCTCCAGCCCTCAGCCTGTGACAATGTGACCAACAGAACATGGCTGTCCTTATTGTATCACAGGAATAAATAATCATAAACTTTTGAAGCTGTTTGCAGTAAGATATGCTGTGGAAACTATCAAAGCTTTAGATAAGCTTTATAGACAAGTTACTTGTTATAGTTAATTTTTCTTCTCGGATCCGCTTTAACCCCTAAGATGGAACACACACGTTATGTGATATATCAACAAAAGACCAGATTGGAGGCCATCAGTTCAGAATATATGCACTTTACCAATACAAACGTATTGCTAAAGCAGTAAATTTGGATGCCCCCTACCAATAGAAATTGGGCATCACCATAGGGGCCATTATAAACTGCAGCTATAGTGTAAAATTTGGGCTCCCGGGAAGCCAGTCATTCATCAGGCGACACAGGCACCCAAATTTCACACTATAGCCGCAATTTATAATGGCCCCTATGGTGGCACTCTGACATTCATGTAAATGCAATTGCAGGGAATTGGCAGCATGGGTTGGTGAAGATTAGGCATGGGGGAGGTTGTTAAAGTGAACCTCCGGACTAGAAATCTACTCAGCAGAACTGAAAAGGCTTGGTGTTTCTTTAACAGTTTCACAGCATCAGAACTTTGTTTTTCTTACTAAAGCATCATTTTTAGCTGCATTTTTACCTAAGCTCCACCCATGATGCTGTGCAGAGCATGATGGGATTTCAAATGTTGTTATTCATGTTGCCTAGTGTAACGGTTGGGTGCTGCAACTCAGACGTCTGATTATAGGTGATCTGCAGTATCACCAATAATACAGACACTATACCTAATTATGTGGTGATCTGCAGAATCACCAATAATGCAAGTATAGCTGGTAGAGATACTGAAGAGTTGTGTATTAGTGCAACCGTAACTTTAATAGTAGAGAGGAACTTTACCAGAGGAGCTGGTAAAGTACTATCAGTACACTGACTGTATGTACTAGCAAGAAGTTTTGAATCAGGATGATACCATTTATTGGCTAACTTAGAGATGGATAAACAGTGAGCTTTCGACTTATAAAAAGCCTTCGTCGGACTGGTTCCTGACCAAACCTGAAAAACACAGCTTATATACACTGACATACAGAGGCGAAACATTCTTTGCAAACATAAATGTAATTAGATGCCTTAACTGTTACTGAGGAGGCTTTCCCAGGCATCCTATCTAAATTGATAAGATCAATAGAATCCTCAAAATGACATAAAGCAGACTCTGGTGATGGGGAGACATCGTAAATTCCGAATTCAAATGGTAACTGGCCTGGTTACATGCACCATTAATTCTAAGCTTAAGAGAATTGTGGCATTTAAAGCCAGCACCTGAAAGCAAATAAAATGAATAGTGACAGTGAATTCCATCTTACACAGCATATGGCACAAAAATGAATGAAAAGATAGAAAAATTAAAATTAAAAGAATTGTGGCATTTAAAACCCATCATACCAGCACAAGAAGTTAGAGTCCTTGTTTAAACGATCTTCTACAGTTTTGAACCAATGTATAAACTTAGTTTCTTGTGTTAGGCTCATGTTTCCCGATTTGAAGCCACCCTTTAATACAGTGATGCGAAAATCGCTTAAACTGTGTCCAGGTAAACGAAAGTGTGTTGGTATTGGGAGATCAGTATATTTTGTAATATCCTTTTTCCTGCTGTTAATAGTGGATCTGTGGTGTGTCATGCGATCACGCCGTGGTTGACTTGTTTCTCCCACATAAATTCCTTTGGGGCATTTTGCACACATGATCACGTATACCACATTAGATGAGTCGCAGGAAAAGGTGCCTTGTACTTTGTATTCCTGTTGTGTACCTGGTATCTTGTCAGTGGAATGGATGTGTTTACAGGTCCCACACGTTTTCCCTCGGCAGGGGAATGTTCCATTCTGTTCTTGCCTATTTAAGGCACTCCTCACTATCCTCTGCTTAAGATTGGGTGGCTGTCGGAACGCTAGGAGGGGAGGTTCAGGGAATATCTTTTTCAGTCTCTGATCCTTGTGTAGAACAGGATGAAGTTCTTTTGCAATCTTTCTTAAGATTTCCAGGCGTGGGTTGTAGGTTACTACCAGTGGGACACGGCTCTCTTCCTGGCTCTGCTTGTACTCCAGGAGCTGAGTCCTAGGGATGTTGTTAGCTTTCTTGATTTGGGTCTCAGCCATTAGAGGATTGTATCCTTGTAATGTATCCTCTGTATGTACTAGCACAGACCTTTCCAAAGGGCTGGAATAGGTACAAACAGTGAGAGAATAGGAGAATGCAGACTAGTCCTTCACCAGAGGGGCTGGCCAGGTACTAGTAGAGTAAGTGACTGTATAGACTTGATCAGACCTTTCCAGAGGAGCTGGAAAGGTGCTATCAGTCACTAATGGAGCAATAAGAAACTATCTCCCCAGAGAAGGTGGTGAGACAATAGTACCTCACCAGTGGCGAGGGCCCACTGGTGAGTAGAGAGAGGTCAGACAGGCTAGGTTCAGCAACAGAGAGGTAAGTATCAGTACAGAATCGTTAGGCAGAAGAGTAATCAGTAATCAGGCAGAATTCAGCAACTAATCAGATAGGCAGAAGTACAGTAGCGTTAAGCAGGAAGCAAGGTCAGAGGTATAGCCAGAATCATACACAGGTAATCAAATACAATATAACAACAATCCTAGTCTTGGTGTGAAGTCCTTGGTTTCAACACCTGGCACTAGTCTAAGGTCTGAGCGCTAACACAAAGGGCTCGATTCAGTAAACCGTGCTAAGTGTTAGCACGCCTGTGAAAAGCCCTATATCATGCCTAAAGTTAGTTTAGGCATGATAAATTCACATCTAAAGACTTTAGGCGTGATAACTAGGGTGCTAACTGGGTTAGCACCCTTTACTAAATTCACATCGCGCGCACAGTCCCGCATGCAAAACTTTGTGCGCGCACCGTGAAAACAGCGCACCCGATGCACCTATAAGGTCGCATTGGGTGCGACCTTAATGTCGCACCATGTGACGTTAAAGTCGCACGTAATGCGACCTTATAGGCGCATCAACGCACCGTTTTCGTCGCACCGCGCTGCGACATTCCACGCACACCGCGCTGTGGGCACGCAAAGTTTTCAGTGTGGGACTTTGCGCGCGATGTAAATTTAGTAAACGGTGCTGACCCAGGTAGCACCCTAGTTATCACGCCCAAAGTCTTTAGGCGTGCTAACTGGGTTAGCACCGTTTACTGAATCAAGCCCAAAGTATTCACGACAGCAGACCGGGAACGAATGAAGACTGGAGGCTTAAGAAGCGGAGGCACGCTTCCAGCCACTCCCACCACGGAATCTGCCAATCGATGCGGCGAGAGTCATCAGTGACGTCAGCCGACCGGCAGGTCAGCTGACACGCCTTCTGCCCGCATAAAGGTCCTGTCTCCGTGCACGCCCACGCGAGACAGAAACCCTATGAGCTGGAGATAACATTGTTCCCGGCGTGCTAGACGCCAAGGGAACGGATAACGCTTGAGAGCCAGGGAGAGAGGTGGCTGCAGACCCCCTCTGCGAGTCAGCAGCCGCCAGATCCATGCTTGTTACACCTAGCAACTGGGAGAGGTGCTCAGGACACAGGACAGTTGGAACTGTGTCTCATGCTCCCTGTCACCTCCTTTCAACCAAAAAGATGGCTGCCATCATGAAATCAAACATTTGCCTGTTCTTTTAAAACAGTGTGGGTAAGAGATTATATTACCTATCTATTTTAATTAACATTACTAATGTAACTTAATGACAGTATGTTTGTTTAGGCTGGAGTTCCTCTTTAAGGTTAGGGGTGGGGTATGTTTTTAATGGCTAGACGTGGGAAGTTGGTGTTTTAAGGGTTAAGCATGGTTTTTTTTAAAGAAAATCTGTAACGAAAAAACCTCCCCTAGGGGGTACTCACATCGGGTGGGGGAAGCCTCCGGATCCTATTGAGACTCCCCCCGTGCTCCTCGGTCCCATGGTGGCGGCGAAAATCCTCCCGGAGCGGCGGCGATGTAAATATTTACCTTTTGGCTCCAGTGCAGGCACAGTATCCGCTCCTTCCCACGGAGATAGGCGGAAATAGCCGATCTCTGTCGGGCCGCTCTACTGCGCAGGCGCAAGTTTCCTGCACTAGTAGAGCGGACCCGACGGAGATCGGCTATTTCTGCCTATCTCCGTCAGAAGAGCCGCAACAGCGCCCTCGCTGGAGCCTGGAAAGGTAATTATTGAACAGGCTATCGGGTCTGTCGGGCTGATGTTCGGAGGGCTGCAGTGAGATCCTCGTGGGGCAGAGGAGGATGGGGGAAGCATCATTAGGACTATAAGAAGGCTTCCCCCTCCCGAGGTGAGTACCCCCCAGGAGACATTTTTCTTTTTACAGTGTCTCTTTAAGGGTTAGGAGTGGGGAGGGTGTTTTTAAGGGTTGGGCATGGAAGGGTGTTTTTAAGGGTTGGGCATGGGAGGGTGTTTTTAAGGGTTAGGCATGGGAGGGTGTTTTTAAGGGTTAGACATGGAAAGGGCAGTTAAGATTAGGCATCGGTAAGAGAGGGTTCTGTGTGAGAATAATGTTAGGCTAAGTTGCAGTAAATTATCTGTATTATTTAACGATACTTTACTATGGCAATTTCCACTTTTACAGCATAGAATATCTGTAAATTTTACTGATATTCTACTAGCCGAAACTGGGCTCCCAAAATTCCTTGCGCCTCTTTTTCATGCACACTATATAGCTATCTACACATAATGATATAACCAACCCCTTTTTCAGTATTGGCATACATGTTGCCAGCATAGGGCCCTATATCTCGATACTCAGAGAAATTAAACAAGTATTGCAAATGGCTTAATAACTGAAATCAGTGGTTGATATGTGTTTTGTGGTAAACTTTGCTTCCTTAGAGGCATGCATGCTATTTTCTTACGATTTTTCTGTTGTGAATGAAATATACATTAGTGGTTAATGACCGCTTGGATGAAGGAACTATTTGATGACTGAAAAGGCTGAATATATAGTTAAGAATGTCTATATACTGTATTAAGTCAGGAATGTATTCCTGTCAGTGTCCATTCTGTATAAACCTGTGGTAAACGTATTGCCATCAAAGCTGACATCCACATGTGAGTTTGGTGACAAAAAATTCAATTTTAAATTTCAAGGTGGAATGTAAGAATTAAAGAGTTTCACGATAAGCTGCTGTATCGTCTCAACTGTGCCAGTTCAGCAGAAAAACAAGTTGTCTATATACTGACTATAACTCCTGACGCTATCCAGAGGGACCCCGTAGCCAAAATATTAGTAGTTTTAAAGTTAGTTATGACAAGAGTTGCTGCACTAGGTGCATAAGGAGCCCCCATGGGCTGGGCATGCAAAGGGTCTGTGAGTAGAATCTATCCCCACATCGGAAGTAGCCACATTGTAAAGAAAATTCAAGAATTGGCCTCAATTCACTAAGATCATGCTGGGGATAATAAGGCAAGAGAAAACTTGCCACCACACAGTGAGAGAGTTATCTTATCTCTTCATTCCTTAAGTTACCTCCTCATATAGTTAAGTTTCCTCCTCTGTAGTTAAGTTACCTCCTCTGTAGTTATTTTCACACACAGTTAATTAACAGCCTGGCCCATATGCAATTCATTTTTTCTCCTGAGTTTTCTCCTAGATGCTATTTTCAAATTTGTCAATAAAATATTTTTTAAACCACCAATAAACCAAAAACATACTCAAAATCATTTTGATAGCACTTTGTCACTACTGTTTGGTACTTTTTTCATTGCAAAGTCCTGAAAAGTTATTCTAAATTGAAGTTGAAAAATGATCTCCTAGGAGAAAACTCAGAAGAAAATGTTAATTGCATATGGGCCCCTGTATTTAACTTTAGAATTCTGGAGTTATTTTAAGGATTGAAGAGTTAACTTAAGACAGAAGAGTTAACTTTGGGTTTGCCTGAGGTAAAATGTTTCCAGAATACTACATGCCTCATCACCATGGCGATAACTCCAGAAACGTTATTAAAGACAGGAGATAAGCTTAGTAAATTGAGGCCAATGTCACAATAAATTCCAACATTCCATCACTGAAAGTGTCATACTTCATTAATGCATCCCTTATCACCTGCAGAGCCTCTGCATGAATAACATTATAACATTATTGTAAAGATTCACAACGTCCATAGCGACCGGACATTGGATGCCATTGGTGACTGTCAATACAGTCCAGGTGTGTGAGGAACTGAGTGGTGTCTTTAAGACAATGGTTGCTAGCTCAAACTGGTGGTTGCAGCCATGCATAGATTGACCAATGGGTTAAAAAATAGAACTAATAGCACATTCAACTGGCTTGCAAGGGAGGTTGGTTAAGTTCTTATGTACTTTAGGAAGAATATAAAAAATGGTGTTTAGAGATTGTCCTTTTTTATGGCTGTGCAAAGATCCCTAGTTATAACTCTCAGGTCCTGCTGTCGAGTAGACACGGATGTGTCAGTCAGCTGTCTATTCATTAGTCCAATGTATTTGCTGTGATCTTGGATAACAGTGGCCCCACCTTTATCCACAGTTTGAATAATTATAGATTTCAAAAGGAAAGTGAAGCACCCCTCTTGTAAAGTCGAGTGATGTGCCGTGGCTAGGACCTGGCAGCACTTCTAGGTATATAGATTTATAATTTTGCAATGATTTCAATGCTTGCTTTTCGGCATGCGAATTCAAATATCTGCCCGTGTCCTATTATACAAGTTTCTCAAACAGATCCAAGGTATGATAAGTTAGGGGAGGATCATCAGTATTTCTCCTTCTCAGAGCTGGAGGAACATCAGAACTGATGGTGTTAGTATTCTGCCTTCAGAATATCAACTGCCGAAGGGCTCTTTAGATGTTTTCCTATTACATACATGCTCTTGCTTCCACAAAAGGAGAACCAATGTCCCATACTGGAGTTTGAAGACAGCTTTCTCCTTCAGTGATTCTGATTGAAAAATAGGGATTCTTGAAAGAGCGTCCTCATTTGCAATGATCGCTTTAGGAGGGTAGCTATGTTCCGAAAAAAACCTGAAACACTTAGACTGAAATAATCCAGGTCACGTAAAGTGAGATGGAGGAGAAAGTGGGTATAACTTTATCAGCTTCCTCATTTCATCTTCTCTATTCCTCTTCTTTATTTCTCTTTGTTCTCTTCTATTTGATTGATGCTCAAGTTTTCTAAATTAATTTAGCCAATGCAGTTCTTAAGACCTTTGTGTCAATATAATACATTTTTAGTAGAAGTTAAAAAGTCTGATTACAAAAATCAAGAAAACAAATCGTGAAGGACATCCGAGGTGACATGTGACATGATGAGATAGACGTGTGTGTACAGTGCCAAGCACGCAAATAACTAGGCTGTGTTTCTTTTTTTATTTCTCTGCCTGAAAGAGTCAAATATCAGGTATGCAAGTGACAGTTTCTGTCCAGGTCTGGACTGGGTCATACTATAGCATAACCCTCACTGATAAGTAATTACAGCCATAAAACACTTTCCTGTCAGTAAATGGCTTCTGAAAGCAGAAAAGAGATAAAAAGAGTCAATAATTCATAGATTTGAGCTCTAGCACTTTACAATGAAGGCGTCAATGAGCAAAGACAATGAAACAGTAAAAACTTAAAAACTAGATTTAAATCTAAATTAACCACTTAAGTCTATCTGGACAGATATATCTGTCCCGATAGACTGTGCAGCTGCTGCCTGAGGTGTGAGATCATGCACGCTCCCACGTGCGCTCCCGCTGCCTGCCGTTACCCCCCCCCCCCCCCCGATCAGTGAATGGGAATATAATTTAATTACCGATCTAAGTCCCCAGCAGAAAAAACGACGCTCTCTAATCAGAGACTGTGGTATTTCTGCAAAAAAAGTTTCACAGCCTCCTTGTAGTTCCTGGTAGCATGATCGTATGCTAAAGGAATTTTTTTACTGTGGTCATCTTGTGGCCAAATAGTAAACAACACCCACATACATTTTTTACATTACATTACAGTATTTTACATTTAAAATTATCTGTTTCCCTCCCACACCAACAATTATCCAAATACATTTTTTAATAATAATAAAAAAAAACCAATAGAAAAACAACAACAACATAACTAGTTACCTAAGGATCTGAACCTTTAAAATATACATGTCAAGAGAGTATCTTATTATATTTTTTTAAATTATAAGCTTGTAAATTGTGATGGATACAAATTTAAAAAATGCACCTTTATTTCTACATAAAATATTGGCGCCATAAATTTTGATATGGACATAATTGAAATGGTGTAATAACTGGGACAAATGGGCAAATAAAATCCATGAGTTTAAAATTACGGTAGCATGTATTAATTTTAAACTATAATGGCCAAAAACTGAGAAATAATGAATTTTTTCCATTTCTTTCTTAATCTTCCTGTTAAAATGGATTTAGAAAAAAATAATTTTTAGCAAAATGTACTACCCAAAGAAAGCCTTATTAGTGGTGGAGAAAACAAGATATAGATCAATTAATTGTGATACATAGCGATAAAGTTATTGGCGAATGAATGGGAGGTGAACATTGCTCAGATGCGTATGATTTTCGACACTGTAGGCTGAAGTGGTTAGCACTGTGGGATAGCTAAAAAAAACTTATTTTTAGGAGAAGGAGGATAGATAAAATTGTTTCACAAAAGTCCTTAAAATTCTGATATTTTATGACTGTCTGTAAAGCTCTTCATCCTTGTATAAACTCAGGAGCATTTTATGACAAGGGCATAGGCAATTAACTTTTACACCTGAGTTATTTTGTAGGAGAACATTTTCATATCCTGTATAAAATAACTTTTGGAATAAAATGATTAGTTACAATGCAGAACTGTGAACCTGTCCATCGAATTTTATGGGCAGAGCGTTGACATGCAGAATTATTCTGCAACACAAATGAACACTGTGAACAGGGCCTTAAGCATTTTACAATTAAAAAAAGTACCCAAAAGTAGGTGAAAAAGTACTATTACAATTATTTGAGTACTTTCTTGCTTGCTGCTGGTAGTTTAAAAAACATTTTATGACAAGTTCTGAAAATATCACAAAGAAAAAAACGTGAATTGCATATGGGCCCCTGCCAATAAAAGCAAGAAAATACTCAAAATAATTTTGCTAGTACTTTTTCACCTTCTTTTTCATACTTTTTAAATTGCAAAGTTCTGAAAAGCTGGTTAGTGGTTAGGGCACATCATAGGTCAGCTGCAGCAGAGTGACATCTGGAAGGGTAGATATACAAACTAGCAAAACGACTAATTAAACTGAGTACTTACCCTAGAACAAAAGTATATAATTCCTCTTTTTGCACAAATCTCCTTAAACAGTATAGAGATATTTAGCAGCAGACAGTAGCTTTTGGATGGCTTCCCAGCGTTAATGATTAAAGGACATGCAGCATCAACTTCTGGTGCTCTGAACCAGAGATATACTGCTAAGACACTGTCTCGTATTGACCTGAGGAAGCGGGCAGGTACCTTGAAATGCATTTTCTTTGTATTGGTGTCTAACAATAAAAATCTTAATCTCGTATCATGATGTAAGACTGTTCCTATTACTTACCTCCACTCACTACATATTGCATCATAATTGAGGTGCCTCCTCCCATCTCGCAATGCAGCTTAGTGGTTTTAGTTCTTTGAACTAGAGGAACTGCAAGAAAGAGTGCTGTGCCTTATTTTCTTACTGAACTTGATGGACGTGTGCCTTTTTCCAACCCATCTAACTATGTGACTGAAACAGTCCAAGTAAGATATGAAACTGGAAGAGAAGGCCATTCCAAAGATTTCCTGATAACTGTCAGTAGGGGATGAAGCAGGAACATCTAGGCTTTGGACACAGTGAGATCTCATGTCTATATGTACTAATAATGTAAAAAAAAAAATATAGGAATTAGGTAAGCTATAAATTGTGATTAGGGATGCTCATTCGGATTCCGCAGAATTGATATTTCCACAATTCCAATTGTAAATCAGTATGTCTGATCAGAATTCAGAAAACAGAAGTTTGAATTCTGCGGAAATCCGATTTACCCAACTCAGCAATTTCAGCCCAAAAACAGAACACGAAAGCGTTGGACCAATCAGAGAATGCAGAATTTTACTGCAAAAATCTCAAGATTCTGTTTTTTCGATTTCCAATTTTCTGATTTTTTTTGGGTCATTTTTTGCATTCTCTGATGCAAAAAAATGGAAAATAAAATACTCCTTGGTAATTGAAAATTGGGAATCAGAAAAATGGAAAATCGGAAAACGAAATTGGCATTGGCGGAAATCAGAATTTCCGTGGAATCGGGAATGGGCATTTCCAACCATCCCTAGTTATGATTAAAAAAAGCAGAAATGTAGTTCAGAACTGGGCAATTTTATTGAATTCCTTAATTCAAGATATGATAATCTATGACGGAACAACAGATAATCTTGTGAAACTTAATATCTAAATAATGATGAACCATTCTTGAAATACCCTAGACTATTATTTCATAATCTACTTGATTAAAAGAACACCCACCCACAACATCTCCAGAACATCAGAAAACTCTATCCCCAAAGCACCTTCTTCTGTGTTCATTAGTGAGCCTAGAAAGGAAATGGGATGAAAGGATCAATACAATACACATTAACTTTGAGCTCTCATGATCCGTCAAACACGAGTATAAATTGTTCTATTGTAGCACATGTTCCATAGGCTTCAATTATAGCAGACACAACTGATACAACGAAACAAATTAACATCGCCTGACCACCTGTCATTAGCGTGATGTCTTTGCTCAACACGAGCACTTAGAGCCCGACTGCTTGTTTCTTTATGAGGGAGTGACGTCTTTTTTGAATCATAAAAATAGGGTGATCCATATCATAATGTTTTTTAAAATGCAATTTGGAAATCGGCCAAGTAGGTTTCTTTATTTCAGGTTAACATAAGTAGTGCAATCAAGTGTAGAACTCTGCACTGGAGTCCAGGCTTGAAAACCAAAAGCTGTATATTCTGCTTGAAACGATTATGTACCGCAAAACATTATTCTAAGGTAGTATCCCACAGTAATGTGATCTAGCAATGATTTCTGAGATGCTCCCACTTCTTGCAATAGTATTATCATAGCTTTAGTGGCCTCAAGTGCAGCAGCAGGCTGTGAACCCAAAACACCATGGCTTTGAGTCACTAAACACTAGTAAAAATACCTTGTGTAGTAGTAATAATCGTAATAAGCTAATTTTGCTGAACAGATAATAATTATGAGTGAAATTAATTATGCATTTGCCATAAATTTTGCATTACAATTTTGCACTGTAATTACAAATTATTTACGCAAATTTATGATTTTGCGAAATTCAAGCACAACACTAGTGTGCAGACAGCATACAGCAATTTTGCCAGTGTTTATGCAAGTATCCAAGCGTGCAGTACGCAACATGTGTTATGTTAGTAATGGGCATTTTGCTAGTATAGCCCATATGCTGGAAGCATAATGCTCATTATACTAGCAATGCAAAGTTTAGGTTCCCGGCTACACTCCCCTCTTGTCACATGAGGTGCAAACAAGGATCAGTCCAACAAAGCACCAGGCAGGACAATCATGTGTAAAACATAAAGATCAGCACACTCAATACAAATGGCAAATCGTCTTGCTTTTATTGCAAAAGATATCCGCAAAATATAAAATGTGTTTGACAAGTCCAAGCTGCTGGCAACAAATGAGAGTCAAAGGCTCCCACAGTCCATCAAACTACTCGCTGGTAACTTGGTCCAGAAAGCCGAAAGAGGGCTAGAGTACATAGTTCAATGTTTTATGTATCAAATCATGGCAACAGACACTGGCCTAGAGCTGTTTCGGGCACCTGCGCATCTTCAAGCCAAAATGTGCACTCCTAGTATCTGCCTATCTAGCTCCTTGGCTTGTTACCTGACCTCGAGTACTTCCCCTTCACAGAGTCACCTGTTCTCTCCCCCCACTGGTGGGGCAATCCAGGGCTTTGAGATCTGGTGGCTACCAAGCAGCAAAGTATTCCATTACCAGCTAGGGGAAGTGGACCATCTTCCCTTGCAGGTTACTCTAGTGAAGTCCCTTGGCCACTTAGATTCTACGCCCTAAGTGAGCCCCTGCCTACCACTAGTGTTGGAGTCAACAGAACCTGCTTTCTCATAACAGTAAGTCTTACATTCAACATTAACCTCTTTTCTACTCGATACATAAAATGCCAGCCATTCATTACCCCCGCACAGAGTATCTGAAATCTGTGGCAGACCTGGTAATTGATAGTCTTTCAAAATTCCAAACAATTGTAAGACAACCAGTTCTATAGAATAAAGCAAATTAATGACCATAGTTTGAAATGAAGAAATCTGTGTCCTTATTAGCTGAACTAATACGTCTGTTTAACTAACTAACGACTGTCTAACGCCCATGGGCGTGATCAAGGCAGTGTCTCAGGACCGCCAAACGCCAAATTGGCGTCAAGTCCTGGGGCAGCGATTTGCAGGAGATGCGCATGCATCTCTGCGTGGATGACGGAGCTCCACTTCGCCATCAGTCTCCGAGCGGCAATCGCTACTAGGAGACTGTTAGACAGCGAAACCGCTGTCTTTTATAGCTGTACAGTGCTGCTATCTATGCCAGCACTGTACCGGGGACAGCCGTGTGACACGGCTGTCCCCTTGAGGGAGACAAGAGTGACTGAAGCATATGACAGCCGATCACGCTGATTGATTGCCGGGGGGAGGGAGGGAGGGGGGAAAAGAAAAAAAAATAGTACAATTTAATAGAAAAAATAATGAAATAAATATTTGCAAAAAAAAAACAAAAATAAACATTGGGGGAGCGATCATACCCCACCAACAGAAAGCTCTGTTAGTGGGGAGAAAAGGTGGTGGGGAGGGGGGGGGGGGTCTTTTGTGTGCTGAGTTGTGCGGCTCTGCAGTGAGGCCTTAAAGCTGCAGTGTACCTTTTTCTAAAAAATGGCCTGGTGCTTAGGGGGGTTTAAGCCCATGGTCCTCAAGTGGTTAACACAGCTGAGTGGTTGCCACTCAGCTATGTCTCACTCTAATGTCTCACTCTCACTCTCAGGCAATGAAGCAAATAGTTTCTGTTCTCCATGTTGGCACTGCCCCTTTCAGAAAGACACTAATCAGTTGAACTAAAGATAGGGGTGCAACCATCCAGGGGAGATGAAGCTCATAAGTGTTCTCTCAATGCCATTCTCGATATGCTATTAAAAACTGATGACTGTCTCCGTGTTACCTCTCTCTCTCTCTCTCTCTCTCTCTCTCTCTCTCTCTCTCTCACTCTCTCACTCTCTTTCTATATATATATATATATATATATGTATGTATATGTATATATATATATATATATATATATATATATATATATATATATATATACTTAAAACTATGCTTTATTTTCGGAAATGAGAAGTACCAATAGGTAGAACAGAAGGCCCTCGGTTGCTTGAAATATTTGTGACTTGCAGCCTCTCAACTATGTTGCATGGATCACATCAGCTAACAAGGCCACAGATTGATGTACTTTGCACTGTCTTTCTTAATTTGCCTTAATCCCTAGAATCAAGCATCAAGCTTACTGCTGTTCGGAATTTTTGGAAGATTGTCAATTACCTGGTCTGCTACTAGTTTCAGTTACATTATGTGAGGGATAAGTTAGTTGTGTGTAGTTAAAGGATACCCAAAGTGACATGTGATATGATGAAATAGACATGTGTATGTATAGTGCATAGCACACAAATAACTATGATGTGTTCCTTTTTTTCTTTCTCTACCTGAAAGAGTTAAATATCAGGTATGTAAGTGGCTGACTCAGTCCTGACTGACAGAAAGTGACTACAGCGTGACCCTCACTGATAAGAAATTCCCCTTTTTATCTCTTTCTTGCTCTCAGAAGCCATTTCCTGCTAGGAAAGTGTTTTATAGTTGGAATTTTTTATCAGTGAGGGTCACACTGTAGTCACTTCCTGTCTGAGTCAGGACTGAGTCAGCCACTTATATTCCTGATATTTATCTCTTTCAGACAGAGAAAGATACAAAAGGAACACAGCATAGTTATTTGTGTGCTAGGCACTGTACATACACATGTCTATCTCATCATGTAACATGTTACTTCGGGTATCCTTTAAACTTTGGTGGGTCACATATGCATATAGGCACACACTTTTTTGTTTTCTACAATATCACCTAAATAAAGCATATATTGTTTAAGCCAGGTTGAGCGATTTATCTGCATTGGTTGTGCATATAGGTTGTCACATGAGTTATTCCTGGGTATTCCCAGTCCTAGTCTGTTTGATTACACTGCTTTACATTACTAGAGTTTTAAAGAAAAAAAGCAGCATTTCAGTATGCATGGCTGCATCTTTCTTTTCTGTCAGAGAGCAGCCTTCCAGTCAGAGAACTGAATTTATGTCTCTTTTTAGTTTCCCGCTCACTAATTGTAGTGATTGTGTCAGAACAGAACATGCTTAGCATAGGCAAACAGAAGACTGATTTAGGGCCATATCCTATTCAAGGTGATAAGTAGCTTGCAGATGCGAGCTACTTATCACCTTGCCATCGCGCGAGGATTACCGGCAAATCCTATTGCCCATATCCTTCGCGCGATGGCCGATCGTTAGGGAGCATTACTCAGGCGAAAGCCTGAGCGATGCTCCCTTTTACCGAGCGATGGGGAGTGAGGTTTACGCTGTGGTGCTGTCCATCAGCACCACGGCCTCACTCCCCACACATGCGCACTCGCCCGGCTAACATCCGCCTCCATCTTCCGCCGCAGCATCTGGGGGTCTCCTTTAATAAGGAGACCCCCAGAGCTCCCCGTCGGGTCGCCGCACAGTTTAGAAGCCCCCGCGCAGCTCTGCACCGGCACCCCTGCTGGCATACATACCGCCGCAGATCACCCGCCGCCTCTCGCCGCAAAATCCGTCGCGTAATTACAGTGTATCTAACACTGTAATTACTGTCCGCATAGAAGGAGCCCGGGCAAAGCATCTTTGAATCTGCAGCCTGGGCTCCCCATTGGTCCGCTGTCTGAGCCATTTTATTGGTTCAAACAGAAGCTGAGCTACTCAGCTAGTAATTGGAGAGGGTTTCAGTTGCATATAGACAATGGCTATATGGCCAGCAGGGGGCACCAGCGTGCAGGATATACCCTCTCATCTGCCCCCCTCCTACCTAAACTGCATGGGAATCTACAATAAAATTAAAAACAATAATGGTGCACAAGCCAGCCTGGGGCCCCAGGAACTCTCACTGCCCGGGGCCCCAGAACCAGCATGCAACACCATATGTGAGCGCAGCCAAGCCCTAGATCTGCCACACCCGGGAGCTTGTCCCCAACTGCTCTGAGACTTACTGTTTGAATTAATCACTGCAGACTAGGTGTCATGTGTATGTGCACTTCTTGATTGGCTTACAAGCAGCCTGCAGGCTTTATATAAGCAGCAGAGAACTGTTTGGGAAGTGAGTATCTCCTGTGTGTTTGGTAAGTCTCAGAGCAGTTGGGGACAAGCTCCTGGGTGTGGCAGATCTAGGGCTTGGCTGCGCTCACATATGGTGTTGCATGCTGGTTCTGGGGCCCCGGGCAGTGAGAGTTCCTGGGGCCCCAGGCTGGCTTGTGCACCATTATTGTTTTTAATTTTATTGTAGATTCCCATGCAGTTTAGTTAGGAGGGGGGCAGATGAGAGGGTATATCCTGCACGCTGGTGCCCCCTGCTGGCCATATAGCCATTGTCTATATGCAACTGAAACCCTCTCCAATTACTAGCTGAGTAGCTCAGCTTCTGTTTGAATTAATCACTGCAGACTAGGTGTCATGTGTATGTGCACTTCTTGATTGGCTTACAAGCAGCCTGCAGGCTTTATATAAGCAGCAGAGAACTGTTTGGGAAGTGAGTATCTCCTGTGTGTTTGGTAAGTCTCAGAGCAGTTGGGGACAAGCTCCTGGGTGTGGCAGATCTAGGGCTTGGCTGCGCTCACATATGGTGTTGCATGCTGGTTCTGGGGCCCCGGGCAGTGAGAGTTCCTGGGGCCCCAGGCTGGCTTGTGCACCATTATTGTTTTTAATTTTATTGTAGATTCCCATGCAGTTTAGTTAGGAGGGGGGCAGATGAGAGGGTATATCCTGCACGCTGGTGCCCCCTGCTGGCCATAAAGCCATTGTCTATATGCAACTGAAACCCTCTCCAATTACTAGCTGAGTAGCTCAGCTTCTGTTTGAATTAATCACTGCAGACTAGGTGTCATGTGTATGTGCACTTCTTGATTGGCTTACAAGCAGCCTGCAGGCTTTATATAAGCAGCAGAGAACTGTTTGGGAAGTGAGTATCTCCTGTGTGTTTGGTAAGTCTCAGAGCAGTTGGGGACAAGCTCCTGGGTGTGGCAGATCTAGGGCTTGGCTGCGCTCACATATGGTGTTGCATGCTGGTTCTGGGGCCCCGGGCAGTGAGAGTTCCTGGGGCCCCAGGCTGGCTTGTGCACCATTATTGTTTTCAAAACAAGAACAAGTCATTAAAATGACTTGTACACATGTTGCCAACTGCACAATATCAGCCCAACAGTTGTGTGGTTGATCTGCCATTTGGATCAGGCAAACTGACTCTTATCTGTCACTAGTCATTTGTCACGTGCACACATGACCAACTGTTGTTCAACAAACCAAGTCTGGATGATAGTTTGGTGGAAAAGTTTCACATGTGTATGATCCTTTGGTATAGATTACGGAAGTGAGGAATACAGAGGAAGGCCTGTTGTTTAAAGGGAACAAGAGATGAACGTTTCACACAAAATAAACATATCAGTCGATAGTTTGTAAAGAATAAATGCTCTACCTGATCATTTTGCCACTTTGGTGTGCCTTTTTGAGTGTTTTTTTAATCCATTATTGCTCCACGAAAAATCCAATATGGCCGCCAGCTCATATCCCTTCTGCTTCCAGGTTATGAGTTGTTCTGGATGTGCTGTCTAGGCTCTAGACAAGCACATCTGTGTGCTTTCCACTTTATTATTCTGGTATGCTGCTTGGCTGCCTGTTGGAAGTGTCTCTCATAGGAATGAAAGGACACAGATAATAATGATGACGACAGCACAGTACACACGGATCACACAGCCACACTTGTCTGTTCTTTCAGAGCGTCTTTCTCAGCAGAGCAGCCCCTCCCATGTCATCAGAGCTCTGAGTATGCAAAGCAGGAATGCTGAGCCAGGAGGGGACTGGCTTCACAAAAGACTTCACAAAAGACTGACTCAGCTATAATGATTCCAGGTCAAACCTAGACTGAATGCTCAGTCGGGATTCTTATCACAGCTGATAATAGGCAGATTGAGCAGAGAAGAATGAAACTAAAAGCAGAGTAAGTGTTTACTGTCATGTTCCCACTGATAAATGTAGTAAAATACATGAGGGTACTGCATCTCTGGTTCCCTTTAAAGTGGATCCTAGATAAACTTTTACTCATTGCATAATTGTGTTCCTTTCCTATTGTTTATAGGGCATTACTCAAGCCAAATACTTTTTTGTTTTTGTTTTAATACTCTAATTCCCTATAAACTAAATAAGCCACGCCCACAGTTTTTCAGAGAGCCTTGGCATTTTCAGACAGTAGCAAGGGCTCATGGGAGCTCAGTCTGGGCAAGAGGAGGGGGAGGTATTACTAGCCAGAGATTTCAGAGACAGAGAGGAGGAGAGAGGAGAAGGAGGGATTAGTGTGAGAAAACGCGGAAAAGCCGCCGCGTGTGCTGATAGCAAGGTGGCTAATTCCGCGTCCAGCGCGGCGGTTTGCACACAGAGGCATGTGTCTGGTACTGAGAGTGAACGCGGAAAAGCCGCCACATGTACTGATAGCGGGACGGCTGGTTCCACGTCCAGTGCGGCAGTTTGCACGCAGCAGCATGCGGCTGGTGTGGCTGGGTCTGTTAATTCACACAGATTCAGGAATACGCGCGCGCGCTGAGAGGCAGAACTTTTATGATGGCCAGGGGGGGATCAGCTGACCAGGCTGGTCAGCTGACCTCAGAGCTAGTGGCTATTGGTCTATCACTTAGGGGTGGCGCCAGAGAGCACTACTCTATATATAGTTACGGCTGGACACTCACAAGTTGTCTGCCGTTGCGAATACTACGTGGAAGCACTCAGACCTTAGTCTGATCCAACAGTGTGTTTGAACCAGGAGGACCTGGGAATTCACACTGAGCCAGATTACTACTGTATTATTATTTGTGTTATACTTCAGACTAGTTCCAGGGTGTAGAGACCACGGACCTCACACCCAAGACTAGGGAACTTGTGTTATCATTCTGTTATACTTCAGACTAGTTCCAGGGTGTAGAGACCATGGACCTCACACCCAAGACTAGGGAACTTGTGTTATCATTCTGTTATACTTCAGACTAGTTCCAGGGTGTAGAGACCACGGACCTCACACCCAAGATTAGGGAACTTGTGTTATCATTCTGTTATACATCAGACTAGTTCCAGGGTGTAGAGACCACGGACCTCACACCTAAGACTAGGCACTGTTTGATATCTGTTATGACCTATTGCTTTCCTGACTATCCCTCTGCTCGCTGATTCGGTACCACGCATATCTGATTATCTGTTGCCAACCCTGCCTGTCTTGGATAGTGAACCAGCCTTCTGTCTTTGCACTTTATTTGTCCGTGTGTTGCCGACCTGGCTTGCCCGACCTCGAGAGCTATCTCTCTCCTTTAGGAGATAGTCTCCAGATCAGTTAGTGACATCCACCTTCAGGTGTCACTCACTCACTGGTCCTTCCTACCTTCAGCCTGAGACTCCACCTCTTGGAAGATCTCAGGCTGCTGGAAGGTTCTCGTGCTTCTCTAAAGAGCAGTGTTGCCCACACTGCCAAGGATCACCTGCTCATCAGGTGGATTACTCAAAGTTTATACTGTTGCACCAAACACTCACGATATATACCGGTGTCCAGAGGTTAGCACTATATCTGTATTATTGGTGATTCTGCAGATCATCAATAATCAGGTATATATCTGTATTCTTGGTGATACTGCAGATCACCAATGATCATATTCTCTCTGTGTGCTGACACCGATCGTTACAATTAGGTTTTTTTCATAGGCTAAGTGCTCAAGATGCAGATAAGTTTGCCTGTGTGTAATGTTTACAAACAACATGGCTGCTGTCATTGTATCACAGGAAGAAATAATCATATACTATTGAGGCAGTTTGCAGCTAGATTTGCTGTATAAACTATCTAAAATTTAGATAAGATATATAGACAAGTTACTTGTTAGGGCCCGTTTCCACTAGTGCGGTGCGAATCGCCGGGATTCCACCGCTGACGAAATCGCATGCGGATGCGATTCCGCGTGCGTTTTTTGCCGCGATTTCGCATGCGATTTCGCATAGGCAGGGTATATGCGAATTTAACCATGTCACTGCCTGGTTCAATTTGCATTAGTTTTCGTGCGAATTTGCACGCGAAATCGCGGCAAAAACGCATGTGCGTTTTCCCTATTAAATACATAGCCTGCGAATCGCCTGCATTCCTCACGCAGGCGAATTCTGCAGGCCCTACCGTGCAGAAAAATCCTGCACAGAAAAACGCACCAAAAAACTGACAAGTGGAAACAGTCTCATCCACTTGTATTGGTTATGCGAATCCGCATGCAGACAACGCATGCGGATTCGCTCTAGTGGAAATGGGCCCTTATAGTTAGTTTTTCATCTTGGATCTGCTTTAAGATCCTACTTTGGTTACTGAAGTGATACACTGCTCAGAAGAGGTAATAAAATCACACACACACAGACAAACCACTAACAACAGCACTGAGATAGCACTGAGACAGCACTGAGATATCTGTTTATAAAATCCAATAATCCTATTCCTCCTGCAGTTTCTGTTCACTCCTATTTCCCCTTATTGTATATTCCTGAACGCCTATGATGCAAATCAGATGTATCATATTCAGAAGCTGTAGAATTTTAAATAAATCAGTATTCTTATGAAAAAAAAAGATATACTGAAATGCTGCCAATTTAGATTAGAACTTTATTAAAATTAAATTCACAATAGCTGGTCTTTTAGGTATTCTTATGTGGAAATAATGCTTGAATAAAAAAAAAATGCAGCTTTGGACAAATACGTTTTTTATTCTGTATATGCTGTATTAATATACAATTAATATGTGTACATATACAAAATTATGGAAATGGTACAACTTACTAAATATTTTATTCACATCATTTGTATCATCTAATTGTTTGTAAATCTGTACTGAAAGACGTTTACAATTTTAAAAATGTGCATGTTTAATAACCTCCTTGGCGGTAACCCCGTGTGTGACACGGGGTAAGCCGCCGGAGGGTGCCGCTCAGGCCCTGCTGGGCCGATTTACTTCATTTTTTTTTTGCTGGACGCAGCTAGCACTTTGCTAGCTGCGCCAGCACCCCGATCGCCGCCGCCGCGCGCCCGATCGCCGCTATCCGGTGCGGCGCGCGCCCCCCCCCCCCCAGACCCCGAGCGCTGCCTGGCCAATCAGTGCCAGGCAGCGCCGAGGGGTGGATCGGGTCTCCCAATGACGTCCCGACGTCGCTGACGTCGGTGACGTCATTCCGCCCCGTCGCCATGGCGACGGGGGAAGCCCTCCAGGAAATCCCGTTCTTTGAACGGGATTTCCTGATCGCCTATCGCCGGAGGCGATCGGCGGGGCTGGGGGGATGCCGCTGAGCAGCGGCTATCATGTAGCGAGCCCTCGGCTCGCTACATGATTTTAAAAAAAAATAATTAAAAAAAAACTGCTGCGCTGCCCCCTGGCGGTATTTTTCATACCGCCAAGGGGGTTAAAAGATGTGCATCCCTTTAGCTGGTGATTTAAGCATTCCAATATTTATGATACACTAAATTTTGATACACACAAGAATCTATAAAATATAATCCTATAATCTGTTGCGTAATATAACCAATATATCATGTCACAGAGCTCCTAATCCATACCTAATTTCCCATGCCCTGTTGGCGTAGAATACATATAACTTTATCTCAATACGAAAACTTTATTGTACATATATAAGACTGTGTATAATACACACACACACACACACACACACACACACACACACACACACACACACGCCTGTTCACAGTAATGGATCGCGTTATTCTAACTCGACACACACACACACACACACACACACACACACACACACACACACACACACACACACACACACACACACACACACACACACACGCCTGTTCACAGTAATGGATCGCGTTATTCTAACTCGCTGCATGCAGGCTTTGCATTAAAGTCTATGTCCAGTCTCAATTGCGGTTCACACACATTTTAAGGCGTGCGATATGCCACTGACCACTGTGAATCCAGCCTAAATGGTAGACCTGTGAGTCATCCGTCATACTTATGGAGTACCCTGAAATCATCAGTCAGTATGACATCTACCAGTGAGTTCAGATTAGGAAAAGATTACTGTCTGACACATGACAGTCATTCCATCACACTGTACTCTGGTCCGTAAAGTGGAACTTTACCAAAAAATAGTAGTAGGTGGAAAAAATAAATCAATACATTGCAAAGTGAGAAGTTAACAAATAGAAGAGACCAAGAAATGATTGATATTCCCCATGTAATTTGTTCATGTTGTTTGATCCACAATCAGCCTGCCTGTCATCATCTTTACTGCTGGCATACAAGAAAAAAAAAACTAGACAGCACCAACTTTAGTTCCCTGTTCTTAGCTGACAGAAGTGGCACCTGGTCTTCTGCTTATATAGCCCATCTGCTTGAAGATTCAATGTGTTATCTAATAAAAAAGGTATTCTGCATACTTTGCTTTTCAATCAAAACCAGCCTGCTCAGTCTGCTCTTACATCAACAAGGCATTTATTTACATACAACTTCCGCTCATTGAATATTTTCTCTTTCTCTGACTATTCTAGGCATGTAGTAAAGGGGAACACTAATTGATGATGTGGGGACTTAAAATCCCCCCCCCCCCAAAAAAAAAATGTCTATCAATTAATATTAGGCCTAGGTTCCAGACAGCGGTCGTGCCGCCCACATTGTGTCCAAAGTCCAACCGCACAACTGGGACATGACAGTTATCAGCCAAGACACCTCCAAACAATTACGCAGCAATTGTGTTTTGGGTTAAATATAGGCGGTATCAGTGGCCTATGGCACCCTGGCCTGGCGGTGGGAGCTGCACAGGCAGCAGGAGCAGGGCAATGCAGCAGGAGCAGGGCAATGCAGCAGCAACAGGTGTAAAGTGTGCCAGGAGCATGCCGACATGGCACGTGGCAATTGGCACTTAGCATGTGGCACTTGGCACGTGTCACGTGGCACTTGGCACGTGTCACATGCACTTGCCACGTGTCACCTGTCACTTGGCACGTGTCACGTGTCCGCGTGGCAAGTGCCACGTGACACTTGACATGTGTCATGTGACACATGGCAAGTGCCACATGACACGTGACAAGTTACCCGGATATCCGGAATCCTGATGAGCACCACTGATTTTTAGCACCTCATTAAAACCCCAAAGTATAGGGCATTCCATCCTAATATATTGTCATTAAATGACTACACTTGTAGTGTGAGATTAAAAACAAATTGGTTAATTCCAAAAAGTCTGATTGAGTCGCAGGAGGCATCTGCCCTTTTCCATCCTTCTCCATGCTCTTTTGAGTTTGAAAATTAGGAGCATCTTTTGTTTTCCATTGCTTTTAAATTGCTTCGGTGTCTTTGGAAACAAACTGTAGGAAAAAAGATGACTGTTTCATGTAGTAAAAAGAAGGTGTAAAAGCTGGAAAGTTAGAACTAGAGGTGGAAGGAAAGAAAGCTGAAAGTCTTTGAGTTACATTTGAAGTTTCCGGTGTTCATACACATGGCTAAGCAGGCAATACTCGGGAGATGTCACATTAAGTCCACCTGTGTGCTTCCTCCTTTCCATTTCCTGCTTTTCTCTTCAGAACAGAGACTTCGATTTAACCCACAGTTCAGAGTTCACCAGATCTAATGATGTGTATGAGAACAAGTCTGAGTAGTATCGAGAGGTCTTTATAAGCTTGTATCGAGTGTTCTCCGGAGATTGTATCAAGAGGTGGTGAAATGGCAAGATATCAAGCTTTGGAGATGAGCTCAAGGAATGTCAATTCATTTCCATATTAAATGATTAATAGTAATAATGAATACATTGTTTCATGTTTGGTCATTTGCATTTGTCAGATCTATTCAATCATTTTATTACAAGAAATTCTAGCTATACTCTTAAGTTCACAAACCTATAATAAGACCATTTTAGGAAGTTTTAGTATAGGTACATCCAAAACTAAAATTCAATGTATGGATTGATCCTTTGGGGTTGTCTTTCCTATAGGAATAGTATATTTCTACAGGACAGTAGAAAGAACTGCTCAGTGGAGATGTTAGTATTGCTTCCATCCACCCATGTAGTCTAAGTCCTGCATGTTCTGTTTAGACACATAAATGGTGAACATGGCATGGACAGGGCTGGATTTGTACTTTTTACCACCAAAGGCCCATTATCACCATTTACCCCCGGACCAACAGCATCCTAAACTTCCCCACAACACGGCAGGGATTAGATTGTAAGCTCCTCTGAGGACAGTTAGTGATGTGATGGGGATTAGATTTTAAGCTCCTTGGCAACCAGCACATTTGGTAAGTGATGAGCAGCCAGCTCAGAGATCACTGTAAGTGCCTATATGCTCCCTCTTTGTCCTGAGTGCCAAATCCGGAGTTATACAGTTAAATAGTGCAATATCTGCATATTGATGTAATAGAGATGTTTTCCACAGTTTACTTCTTTCAGATGGCTGATTTGTGCTGGCGAGCCTTTTTTTTTTTTTGCCTTCACAAGAGCTACCATCTTGTAGCAAAGAGAGGGACCGCTTCAACCATCGCCATTCATTATTAAGGAGCCTTCCAGAGCTCCGATACGCATCAGCCTTTTTTGTACTTACTGATGTATCAATAAAGTTGAAGAAACAGTTTTTACCCAGCCCTGGTGTAGCGGAATTTTTCCTTTTTTGCTGCAGCTACCATCTTGTTGTGCATAGACTGTAAGGAATTTGCAGCAAATTTATCCAGGTCTGCTCTATAGTCACTGCAATCTGTCAGCAGAAATGTTTAACTAACAGACAGAATTTGGTTCTTATCAGTTTTTTTGTACAAGTTCCAGTGAATTCCACTCTATTGGACATAGTGTGAATGAATAAATGAATGAATGAATGAATGAATGAATGAATGAATGAATGAATGAATGAATGAATGAATGAATGAACGAATGAATGAGCTGATCAACGGTTTTAGTTTTGCACAGCTTATGGTGAAACCATGCAGGTTACAGGGTGCTCACACAATGGTGTTCGACTGCACCAATATCTGACTCATTCCAAGAAAATGTTGGTACTTCTCATTATAATTTCAGTATTCATCAATTATGTTAAATGTCCCATGTTTTAAGACCACCGAGTGTTTCTTTATCAAAACATAATCAAGAAGCAATAAATAGTCAAAGTAATACAATGTTCTGCTAAGGCTGTAATGCTAAAATATCTAGTATTGTTGCATGCCTGCCTATGCACAAGTGGTAAAGAGTGTGTGTCTTCCAAGACTGGCTTAATGGAATAATAAATTCTTTCACAAGTAAGTTAGGGATCACACTTGTGTTAGTGGGAAATGCAGACAATGGCTTGCAAGTGTTTTTTTACATGCTATTTGCATTTGCCTGTGTTTGGATGCAGTTATTTTGTTTGGTTGGTTTTGTTTTTCTTTGTTTTTGTTTTGTTTTTACTGTAGCCAGTGAATTTCAATGAGGAATTGGAGGAATTTCATGCATTGTATGGAAGTGCAGGGAGCATCTATTTTTAAATGCTATACAGAACCGCAAATTAAAATGCAGCAGGCCGATAGGAAGGCAATAGTTGTGTATTTGCATGTGACTTTGAATTGCAGCAAAATACTAACGATTTCAACAAGTGTGACCCCTGTTTAATGCATTACCACTTATTCAAAAGGATGCAAAAAGTCTTTGGCATTTAGCAACCCTTTAATTTCTTAAAAATGACACATAGAATGGCATCCTTCTCATTAATCTGATTTCAAACTTTGGTGGCATCTGCAAATTATATTGTGAAAGACTCCCTCCCCATCAACTTTCTTCCTCCAGACTTTTAAAAACATCTGAAGTGGACAAATATGCATAGGACAAAATCTGAAGAACACCAGAACTGAAGATCAGAGGCTGTATATTTTATTATTTATATCTGAGAACTTAAAGGACAACTATTAAAGTTAACTAAAATTCTTAATGCCACATATATTTCCAGTAATTACTAGCAAATAGCAATACAAAGGCTTTTTTCCCATCTTTTCATTTGTGTAAAGAAAAAATTACAGATACTAGTTCTCACTGTGGGCATTACTATGAAGGACTGCATCCAGCAAATCTGGAATACATAGACAGTCCTCACTGGCAGTAATCCTTTGAGTAGAATGTGTTATGAATGATATAAAGCAGAAATATAATTTAGAATAATGTGTAAATACCTCATCAGCTGCAGCTCTGTGCATTCCTGTGTCTCTCTGCTCACACAGTCTAAAGTAACAGAGGTTACAGCCAGGAACAGCTCATTGTGAATAGGTGAGAGGGGGGGGGAGGGCACGCAAATACAGGTTTTTCTCCTCAGATCCTTTATCTGTAGCAAAATAATCTCTCACCTGATCTCATATGATCTGTGAAAAAGCAGTGTGCGTGTGAGCAGGGCAGAAACAAACAGCATTGATACCAACACAAGTTGATAAACAAAGCCATTGTTCACACAGGCTGTGATAAGAGACCTCTGAAAAGCTTTCTAGTGTTGCTAGCTAAACGTTCTATAGGTATGTGGGTTTTTTTGTAAAACAGTTTCTTTGATAGTTTTTCTTTAAGTTTTCATGAACATCTTGCAGAAGACAAATGTTATTTTTCACCTCTAAATTGATTTATCATGAAAAGCTGAGTTCATGAGAAATCTGACTGTGTCATGTTTCTTACTGCAGATCCTGACATTGGAAACCATCTATAAGAGTGGATTTTATTATGACTGGAGAATGTGAGATTCAACTGGAGAACATGAGTGACTCTGCCAATTTGGAATGGATTTATAAAAAGTGTGTGCTGTTGGGTGTAAAAAGTTTTCAACCTTCACCTGTCGGTACCTAAATCACTTTGTTGTACCTTAAAAAAGAACATTACTAAATATAATATAATTAATACAATTGGGGAACAGTAGCTTAGGAGGGGGAGACAGCTTGGAGAGAGAAGCTCCACAAGATCTCCCTGCACCATGGATGCACCAGATTTAGTATATTTATTCCCCCAGATTTTGTCCTCTGAACTACCTAGGTGCTGCTTATGGTCAGGTCAGGTGTGTCTTATGGTCTGAAAAATACAGTAATTGAAAAAAGTTCTGAGATAATAAAACACGTTTTGAGCTGGATAAATATTAACTTTTTCATTAATTCTCTAAATATGTGAGCATTCTGAAATTGTTGCCAGCAACAAGTTTCAAAAAGTTGAGATATGCATGGTGACCACTGTGTTGCTTTATTTTTGTAATAGCTCTCTGTAATTGTTTGGCACTTGAGGAAACTAACTGCCGAGTGAAATGTTGTCTCATTATTGTCATTTATAGACTTTAAGCTGCTTAACTGTTTGGGGGTTTTGTTTGTTGCAATCTCCATTTACCTTCAACAGGACACTGCCCACAATCACATCAGTGAATTTACAAGACAATGACTCAAAAATGGAAAAAAAAAACAAAAACAAAAACAAGGCCCAGTTAAAGCCCACCTCAGCCCACTTGAAATACTGTGTGGGACCTTTATCACTCTGTGATACTCCTCTCTCCTCTGCATAGCAACATAAAGCGTCACTAGCCTCTAAGCTAGCCACCAGTCTGTTTAGTTGGCCCCACACTGTTGCCTAAGGAATCACATCTCCATCCCTCCCCGGACGACAGTTCTCTTAAATGTGCATGAGGCTTAAGAGAGCTGTGCAAAAACAAATGCCCACAAACCTTGATGAATTGAAGAAATATTGTAAAAAAAAAAAAGATTTTGCTAAAATTCCCCCACAATTATGTGAATGACTGAGGAGGTCATTCAGAAAACAATTACTATGTGTTTATTTGGACTAGGGGTGGTTTTTCAAGTTTTCAAGTTATTGAACCACGGAGTACACTTACTTTTTCACAAGGCTTTTCAATTTTGGCTTTGTTTTTGTTAAATACATAATAGCGTATGTGTTTGTTGTGTGTTGCTTTACATGTGAGGCTAGATTAAAAATAATTTTTAACCTGTTAAGGACTAGATGATTTATTTTTTCATAATGCCCATTATACTCTGATAAGTGAGACTTTAGAATTGAAAGTGTGTGCACTTTCTTTTTCTTATCACTGTATATTGCTCCAAAACCTGTACATGTTGTTAAGCATAAGTGATTCTAACTAAGAAGTGCAAGCTATCCATGCAATGTTCACTAATCCCTCTGGTACTACCCTCCCACTAACATACTATTATGGATGCCGGATTTTGAACTGTGTAATGATAACTAGATAAATGGTCCTTCTCCTGTTTTGCCTGAAGACGGGTTCCTAGATTTCCAAAAATATTTTCACATTTTGATTCATCAGGTTACAGGCCAGTTTTCCACTTCCCTTTAGTCTATCTAAAATGAGCTTGGGCCTGCAGAAGGCGGCACTGTTTCCGTATTAAGTTTATGTAAGGTTTCCTCTTTGCATGTTAGAGTTTTAAAGCGGACCGTCAGTGCAAGTTGAAGTTAGTGTCAGGGACACTAACCCTGTATGTTGTAATGCATTGCAATAGCCAAAATTGTATTTACTGACTTGCGTTTTTGTCCACACTACACCATGCAAAGCAAAGGCCCCTCCCTGTCATGGAATAATGCCATGGCTTTTTTTTTTGAAGGCTGGTTTACTTTCTCCAGAACAAAGCTCTGTATCTCACCCCAGCACTTTGGCTGTAGTGAAATTACGCTGCATTCCTCTTTAAGGAGAGAGGGAATCTTTAATGATTACACCATAGCTACAGAGCGGGGGAAGAGGGGGGGGGAGAGGGGTGCTAAAGAGCTGGGCTCTGGGCTGTGGAAAAATCAAGTAAAAAGCCAAGGTGTTATTCCATAACGGGATGGATGAACTGGTCGGTAAATTCAATTGCAGCTACCATAATGCGTTATAACATATAGTCACGGGCGTAACAATAGGGCCTGCAACCTCTGCTACCACAGGTGGGCCCGCTCAGGGCCGTTTTGGGGGGCTGGAGGGGACGCAGCATGAGGGTAAGCCAGGGCCACACTCGGTGGGGAGGGGGGACAGTCCCCCCCTCCCTCACCTCAGGCACTCTCCTCTGCGCTCCCCTCCAGCTTAAATTAGTGTCTGGGCAGCGGCGGGCAGTGGGCAGATACATACCTTCCTTGCGTTCCACCGGGAATGTTCCTCTGTCTAGCGTCTGACGTCACTTCCTGTATAAACAGGAAGTAGCGTCAGACACTAGAGCGAGGAGTATCTGCGGTGGAACGCAAGGATTGTATGTATCTGTCCGCTGCCCGCCGCTGCCCAGGCACTAATTTAAGCTGGAGGGGAGTCCCCCCTCCCCGCCGAGTGTGGCCATGGCTTTCCCCTCATGCTGCGTCCCTTCCAGCCCCCCAAAACGGCCCTGAGCGGGCCCCAGGGGGAGGGGGATTGTCAGAATCTCTGCAGGGGGGCCCGGTAGCTCCTAGTTACGCCCCTGCATATAGTTATGGTCCTTGACACTAACTATAACTTACACTGGAGGTCTGCTTTAACTTGCATTTGTAGATAAAGTTCCAAACTATGTTCACGGAAAATGATTTTGGAAGTTTTCCTGAGATCAATCCCCAAATTCTTCAATTTTACATTGAGGAATGCTATTTCTATACTGCTGCACTATTTGCCTGCGCAGTGCTTCACAGAGTGGTGTACTCCTCCTCATCTTATTTCAGAGGCTGGTTTGACACTTGTGCGGTGTGATTCCTCAGAAGTCACAAGGTGGGAGATACCTACACAGAAGAATCGCACTGCACCAAAGCCTCTTTCATCTTACTCTGAAGCATACAGCACGAAAGGGTAATATGCATAGGCCCGCCCCCTGCTCAGTGACATACTTCCTGCTGAACAGGAAGTTTGTCACCTGGATTCTTATTGGTCCACCTATGCAAGCATCACCACACCACAATTGCCGTTTACACTTTCTGTGTCACCATTAACTTGCATTACTGCATAATCGATGCGGTAGGCATGGATCATGCAGTAACACCCTGTTGACTGCGTTGGGATTGCAGTGATTTGAGTATTTCCATTGCACAATGTTGCATTACACTAAGTAGGAACATCTACATAGACTTTCATTTACTTAGCGGCTTCTTGCGATAAAATTGCTTAACGCAACTTTACCGCAACGCCATAGTGTGAAAGGGCCCTGCAAGACTCAGCCTCTCTGGGAAGCTTTTTCTTATATTCAATCATATTCACAATCTGTTGCCAATAGACCTAATTAGTTGAGGGATGTTAAGATGTTTCATTGTTTTTTTAAACAATATCCAACTTTTCCAGTCTTTTGCTGTCTCTGACCCAACTGTTTGCATGTGTTGTTGGCATTAAATTTAAAGACAGTTTCAACATTTGATACTTCACCTTTGCACTTTTTTATGCAAACATATAGCTTACAGGATTTGCAAATTACTACATTCTGTTTTTAAATACATTTCACAAACTGTTCTAACTGTTTTGAAAAATAAGGTTGAAATAATAGTTATAATAGTGCTGAAAATAATAATAATAATAATAATAATAATATTATTTACTAATTAGAGATGGTCGGAAATACTAATTTCAACTACCACGGAAAATCCGCTTTCCGCCATTGGCAATTACCGCTACCGATTCTGCTTTCCGCTACCAATTTCTACATTCCGATGCGATTTTCGCGGACATTTTCGCCGACTTTGACATCGATTTTCTCAGAAACTACAAGGTGTTCTTGGAAAAAACATTCTTCTTGTTCCCATTCTTCTGGTTAACATACCCTGCAAATTTGGTGTGCCTAGCACCTATGGGGGCTTTGCTATTAACTGCTAAAAACGGCGGCTTTTGACTGTAATGTTAAATGCAAAAAATCTGCATTATCTAATTTGCAGTAATTTTAAAGTGGACCCAAACTAAAAATACAAGATTTCAGAAATAAAATCTATTTTCTAAATTATAATAATAAACTAGCTGATGATTCGGCGTTGCCCAGGAATGTATTTGGCTGGTGTCGGCTCCGCCCACTTTCTCTTACAGTAACACACAATTACTCAATTAACAAGTTTGTGAGCTTTGGCATCAATAATTTGCATATTCCCATAGAAATTAAATAAATCAGATTGGCTGTTTGTGACTCCGCCCCTCTCCGGCATTTGAACCCCAGTCACCCAATGACTAACTGCAGCAGGTTCGAGGCATCTTCTATTAACAGTGGCAGCAATTTAAATATTTTCCTTGAAAATTAACAGGGGAATTTTGATTGGCCATTATAGGCTCCACCCACTTCCCTGAATATTAATCCCAGTCACCCAGTGACCATCTGGGAAAAGTTTGAGAACTCTGCCATTAACAGTGTAAAAATGAGGAGATTTCTCCTCTAAACAAAACTTAAACCAAAACCAATGTTGTTATAACCTAAAGTAGATTTCCAGGTACTCTCTGCTCACTTTCCTTCTCTGCTCTCCTTCCTCCTCCTTCCTCCCTATCTATCTTTCTTCTCCCTCCCTTGACCTCTCCTACTCGCTCCCCTTTCATACTTTAATTCCTCTTACTCATATTCTCATCCCACCGCATACCTATATATTACTCACTCCTAATGGACCACTGACGTATGTTCAATCTGTCAAATATGATAATTAAGTCCATACCTGTTTATTATTCTATGTACAAAACAACTTAATACAATGATTATGTCATGTGTATATGAACATCGAGTTGACTATGTCTCAAACCACATTTCATATAAGTATATGTACAGGTTGGTGTTTTTTCAAATTGATGTACCCATATTGAAAATTCAATAAAAATTACAGTAAAAAAAAAAAAACAGTGTAAAAATGGCTGCAGTTGACATTTTCCCAGTGAAGTTTGTATTTGGCTCTGCCCACTTTTTGTAACCTGGACAATGACCAAGTTTGTGAGCTTTCAGGTCCTTGGCTTCAATAAAAACAAATCTGATTGGCTGTTTGTGGCTCCGCCCCTTTACTGAATTTGAACCCCAGTGACCCAATTACCAACTGTATCAGGTTTGAGGCTTGTGCCATTAACAGTGCAAGAATGGAAGCAATTTTAATATTACCTTGAAAATCAACAGGTGAATATTGATTGGCTTTTCTCGCTTCCACCCACTTTTTTGAATATTCATCCCAGTCACCCAGTAACCAACTGTACAAACTTTGAGAACCCTGCTATTAACAGTGTAAGAATGGCTGCAGTTATCATTTTCCCAGGAAAATCTGTTTTTGACTCCACCCAGTGTTTGTTACCTTGACACACAGTAACTCAATGACTAAGTTAGTGAGCTTCCGGTTCCTGGCATCAAAATTGTGTGAATGAAAGCAGTTTATCCAGCAAATAAATCTGATTGGTTGTTTGTGGCTCCGCCCCTTTAGTGCATTTAAACCCCAATCACTTAATGACCGACTGTAGCAGGTTTGAGGACTCTGCCATTAACAATGTAAGAATGGCAGCAGTTTCAATATTCCCCATGAAAATTAATAGGTGCATTTTGATCGGCTTTTGTAGGCTCCACCTACTTTTCTGAATATTAATCCCATACACCCAGTGACCAACTGTGTCAAGTTTGAGAACCCTGCCATTAACAGTGTAAGAATGACTGCAGTTTATATTTTCCCATTTAAAAAGCTAGTTGTTTTTGGCTCCACCCACTGTTTCTAACCTTGACATACAGTCACTCAATGACCAAGTTTATGAGCTTTGGGGTCCTTGGCATCAATAAGTTACATTTTTCCACTGAAATTAAAGAAATCTGATTGGCTGTTTGTAGAACGCCCCCTTTTCAGAATTTAAGCCCCAGTCTCCCAGTGACTGACTGTACCAGATTTGAGGCCTTTGCCATTAAGAGTGTAAGAATGGTAGCAATGTAAATATTCCCCCTGAAAAAATCAATAGGTGAATTTTGATTGGCTGTTGTAGGCTCCACCCACTTTCTAAATATTAATCATAGTCACTCAGTGGCCAACTGTTTCAAGTTTGGGAACCCTGCCATTAACAGTGTAAGAATGGTTGGAGTTTATATTTTCCCATGTAAAAAATTTGTAGTGGTTGGCGCTGCCCACTTTTTCTAACCTTGACATACAGTCACTCAATTATCAAGTTTATGAGCTTTGGGGTCCTTGGTATCAATACTTTGTATATTCCCATTAACATTACACAAATCTGATTGGCTGTTTGTGGCTCTGCCCCCTTTCTGAATTTAAACCCCCGTCACCCACTGACCAACTGTACCAGGTTTAGGGCATCTGCTATTAACAGTGTAAGAATGGCAGCAATTTAAATATTTCCCATGAAAATCAACAGGGGAATTTTGATTGTCTGTTGTAGGCTCCACCCATTTTCCTGAATATTAATTCCAGTCACCCAGTGACCAACTGTGCAAAGTTTGAGAACCCTGCCATTAACAGTGTAAGAATGGCTGCAGTTTATATTTTCCAGTGAAATTTGTTTTTAGCTCCACCCACTTTTTGCAACCTTGACACACAGTCACCCAGTGACCAAGTTTGTGAGCTTTCTGGTTCCTGGCATGAAAAATATGTGAATTGAATCAGTTTATCCAGCAAGGAAATCTGATTGGCTGTTTGTGGCTCCGCCCCTTTAGTGAATTTGGACCCCAGTCACCCAATGACCGACTGTAGCAAGTTTGAAGCCTCTGCCATTAACAGTGTAAGAATGGCAGCAGTTTCAATATTCCCATTGAAAATCAATAGGTGAATTTTGATGGGCTGTCGTAGGCTCCACCCACTTTCCTGAATCTTAATCACATTCACCCAGTGACCAAGTGTGGCAAGTTTGAGAACCCTGCGATTAACAGTCTAAGAATGGCTGCAGTTTACATTTTCCCATTTAAAATGAACGGCTGAAATTTGATTGGCTGTTTAATGCTCCACCCACTTTTCCTGGATTTGTAACCTTGGTCACCAAGTTACCACCTGTGCCAAGTGTGGGGACTCTGGCTTGATTACTGTGAGAATGGCAGCCTTTTACATTTTTTTCCATTGACATGAATGGGTGAAATCTGATTGGCTGTTTGTAGCTCCGCCCAGGTGTGCAGGGGGGCCACGAGACCCCCAGAACATATCATCCCAGGTAGTAAGGGATCTGTACACCAAGTTTCGTTCAAATCGGTCAAGCCGTTTTCGAGTGATCGCAGCATATACATACACACACACACACACACACACACACATACATACACACACACATACAGTACACACACACACACACACACACACACACACACACACACACACACACACACACACACACACACACACACACACACACACACACACACACACACACACACACACACACACACACACACACACACACACACATACATACATACATACATACATACACACATATACATACACACACACATACCCACATCCGATTTTATATATAAAGATAGCAGCCTTTTTTCAGCTGCATGATGACAAATATAAAATATTTTACATTTATTGGAGGAACCCCTCCCTTCCTTTCATGTTGCCGGCTAATAATCCAGCAAACTGGTGGAGTAGATGGTGTCCAGCAAAGGAGGAATTGCTAATGGCTGCCACCTGTATAACCCTAGTAATGAAAAGAGAAGGGTGAAAAGCATGCACTGAAATGCTCATAGGCTTGAAGGAGTGTTTATTTATATTTGTATGTGTCAGAGTGGTGCAACTAAATATTTTGAATTAAAAAAATGTTTGGTTTGGGTCTGCTTTAAGCAAATCAGGAGATTCAGAATGAATACGCCAATCAGAGAATACAGATGTTTCCACCTACATCCCTTTTATTGGATTGGTTTTTTCTTTCTGAGTCTTCTGATTGTCATAAAATTACAGCATATCGGATAATGCGGATTTTCAGCATTTTACATTACAGTCAAAAGCCGGAGACCTTAGTGGTTAATAGCAAAGCCCCCTTAGGTGCTAGAAACACCACATTTTCAGGGTTTGTTAAACAGAAGAGTGGGAACAAGAAGAAAAAAAATTAAAAAAAGACCTTATAGTTCTTGAGAAAACTGATGTTAAAGTCGGTGAAAATTTTTGCAAAAATGTTCTGCGATTTCAGCGAAAATCTGCTTATCGCACTTGTATTACAGATTTCTGCATTCTGATGCAGAAATGCAATTTCCGCGAAATCTGAACAAGCATCCCTAATAATAATAATACAAGCAATGAAAACATCATCAATAATGATGATAATAATAATATGCAATAATGTCTACCAAATAATGAACAGAGTGGAAAATACATTTTCATTGGTTGCTATCAGTTGTAGTTTGTGCTCCTTTCAGTGCTTTATAAATTAAGCACTTGTTATTTGAGTGCTTCTTACATTTGGAGGATCATGGCCATAAAGTTTTACATCTGTGCGCTGCCTATCAAGCAAAAGTTACTACTTCAAATTTCTTTACCAATTAAGTTCCTGCTCGGAACTTGGATGCAGACAAAGGTTTTGGTTCTAGGCATGAAAAGAAAATCACACAATACATCAAAACACACCTGGAAAAGCAATTAGGGCCCTACAGTGTAGATCCCGAAAATAATGCTGTGTTACACAGTCTAGAAATCCTCTGCATTCCCCTGCTTTCCTCCTCACATCAGATGCTCGGAATCAGAGACACATTTGAAATGGATGTCAGGTCAGAACCTCCATGCTCCAAATTCTGGTCAGGGAATAGGCTTACTGTACCGCATGTCAAAATTTGAAGGATGTACGGCTGAAACCTGGGACTTGAAAGGAGACTGTACTCAAAAACTTGCCGGGCAGCATTTTAAGTAGTTGTGTAGCCCTAACCGTATTCAGCCTTCAGACAAATAAGAATTTTCAATGTGAAATTCTTTTTTTTTTTTTTTAAAGAACATGGTGGATTTTTATCTCTGCTGCTTTCCCCAGTGACCCACCATCCACACTCAATGTGATTGGCAAGATTATTGATGCATCTGAAGGAAACATAAGTTAAGCCTCTGGTGGATGATTTTATTTTAAGTTTAGGAGGACCAACAGTACCTTTACCAAATACTGAGCACTGGCTACATGGAGATAACCAGAGGGCAGAATGTGTAAAATATCCTTAAAGGATGACTCCTCTTTAGTATAAAAAAGTTCAAAAAGGCATCTCCTTATTGCTCAAGCCAACTTGAAAATGAATATTAAAAAAAAATGAGTATTAGTATGCAACCTTTGTCCCATAAACACGCTGTAAACTATGGCAGTGATACAGCTAAAAATGCATTTTTATACCTTTTGATCAGTACTTAAAGTAACCCTGAGAAGAAGATATAGGATGATTAATACTTACCTGTGACTTTTCCCAGCCCTCCCTTGTTGTCCATCCAGTCCCCTCCGATTTCTTTCCCAGTAGTTGCAGACTACTGCACATACAGTAGAACTTGCCATGTTCCTCCTTGATCATGCTCCCGTGGCCGGGAGCATTTTGACAAGTGCAGTTAGTTAAGTCTTGCAATGGCACAGGCACTGAAAGCTCTAGGTTACGGGAGCATGATCGAGGAGGCGTGCAGCCAGGGCCGCACATGCACAGTAGTCCCGAGTGAGCTGAGATTTGGACTTTACTGGGGCAGACAGCAGTAAATCAGAGTGGAATGGAAGGACACTAAGGGAGCTGACAGACTACAGGGGGCTGGAAGAAGCCCCAGATAAGTGTACATTTTCTTCTACCCCTCGTGACAAGTACACTTTAACCAAAAGTCTGCACAAAGCAGAGAGTAAAATTTCAAACAATGCCACCAATTCCCAATGATTGTATTAAGCTGGAGAAAATACATCCTTGGGCGTTCCTATGTTTCACGTGTTGTAATTACTGCCATTCAGTACCTTCTGCCAGGACTCAGGAGCTCCAGGAAGAGGGTTGAACACTTTGCCAGCTAGCAGCAGTTTATATTTTCTGGCTTCCTTGCATTCTCTTATATTTTCTAGTTCAGGAGAGTGTTCTTTTTTTCTTTTGTAAATAAATCTAAAAGTGTAACTTATAGGTAATACAAGGAAAAAAAAAACAAAAACTTGACATTGATTTCAATGATTTCATTTCAAAATTTGCAACATGCAGTAATCTGAATTTCAACGCAATAAAATGTTACAGGAATATTTTAGCATACTTTTTATGTAAATACAAAGGGCTGTAGCACACAGCAGGAAAAAAAAGAGCAATAGTGGCTCTTGGTCATGCCTTACAGCAATAGTACAAGCGCTTAACCACTTCACCACTGAGGGTTTTTTCCCCTTGAGCACCAGAGCAATTTTCACCTTTCAGCGCTTCTTCCAATCATTCGCCAATAACTTTCTCACTACTCATCACAACAAAATGATCTATCTTGTTATTTTCGCCACCATTTAGGCTTTATACAATAATACAATAACATTTGTAAAGGGCTTTTTTCTCTCAGGGCTCAAAGCGCATTCTTTCTGTGGTACATTATGCTAAGAATTATTTTAATTCTAAATGAGTTTTAAAGTATATAATAATACAAAAAAATGGAAATAAAATTATAATTTCTCAGATTTCAGCCATTATAGTTTTAAAATAATACATGCTACCATAAAACCCATGTATTTTATTTGCCCATTTGTCCCGCTTATTACACCATTTAAATTATGTCCCTCACAAGGTATTTTTTTTTCAGTATTGTGTCCCTCACTATTTACAAGCCCATAATTTAAAAAAATAACTGTAATATACCCTCTTAACACACATATTAAAAAGTTATGTCCCTAAAGTAACTATTTATGTCATTTTTATTGTCATTTTTTTCAATGCAAATGCAAGCAATGCAATGAATGCAAGTGTAAAAAAAAATTTTTTTAGGGGGGTGGGTATTTTGAGAGAGTGTGGGAGGGAAGGAGCTAATTTTAAATGTAATTGTGGGTCTTTTTTTATTAAATAAATGTATGTAGGTGTACTTTTACTATTTGGCCACAAGATGTCCTCAGTCATTTTTTTTCCCCAAGCGTCCAGTAAAGCGTACTATTACGCATACAGGAAGTAAAGCATGGATGTGTAACCTTTTTTTTCACAATGATCACAGCTTCTCATTGAAGCTGGCGATCATTGCAGTGGGAACTTAGATCAATGAATAGTAACTGCCTGCATACATACATACATACATATATACATACATACAGTGTAGAACAACTGCTTACCTATCTTGCTCTAGCATAGCTGTATCCATGCAATACATGATACTTTATATGTTCCTGCTTTGTATAGCATACTATAGCCAACACCTGACAAGGATTTCACATTTCAGCAATCACAAGGACAATATTAATTGTGGCAGTAATGGTATATAATAAAATGGAATTCTGAATTCTATATTAATTGGCACATTTCAGTATCTTAACTCATGAATTAATAATCCGCAACAAGGAGTCACATAGTGTTTTACATTACACTTACATGAATAACACATTACATGAATTCCAGCCACCAATCAAAACGTAATCTCATGAAAGGCCAATTGCATATAGAATCTGCCAATCTTCCCTATACTTCTGGTAAAGTGAGAACTCCAGGACAAATTTAGTAAAATGCATTTATAAATACTGATAGCATAACTGTCTCAAATCTGTAGTTAAAATATCTCACTATGGTCTCCTACATGACAGAAATCAGGCAATAAGCGTCAGTTGCATTGCCCTGTAAGAGTGAGCTAATGCTTTCAGGCACTGAAGGCTGGAGGGGGTGGACTTCAGCATTGCGATCATGCATGTTCCTAGTCTGATGATCCAGGAGGTGACATAACAACCTGCAGAGCTGAGTTAATGAACAATATATTATGGAGGAGATATAATCTGGGCATAGATTTTCAGACATAACATTTAACCTTCAACTACTTGACGTGCCCTGACCATAACTAGAAATGGTTGTCTACGGCAAGACAGGAAGTTTGACCAGGTGATCGATGTGCATGGCTCTCATTTGCTGTGATCACTTCCTGCTCTACAGGGTTTGTTCTAGTTACAATGGGGTCCCTAGGCAAAATTAACCTGACATCTGCCCCCCTTTCTCCATAAGCAGCATTAAGGGCCCTTTATGTCTGACAATTTCCAATCACAAGGGCCCTTGAGTTGACTGCTAAGCTCCAACCAACTTTATTTTGATCCTCGGAACTCCTGCAGAGTTTTTGTTTGGATAGCGACTCACCCGTCCCAGCCGGCATGCTCTTATGTGCCAGTCTTTATGCTCACATCGGTGCCTCCACCTCATGACCCATTGCATGTTATTGAATAATAACATGCAGCCTCGTCACTGAGAAGATGCGCAAGCAGGGATGAAGACAGGAGCACAGAGACTAATGGAGGAATGTCCCAGCAGGTACAGATGAGTTGCAATGCTACTGAAAACTTTGCAGGGGTCCCAGGGACCACAATAAAGTAGGAAGAGGGAGACCTGGGGGGGGGGGGGGGGTGCAGTGTTCAGTGTCCCTGGACCAGACTGGGCCCTATGGAAGTGTTGACCATGCTGCCCTAGCCTACTCAGGAAAAAGAAGTGGGTGCATTTTTTGTCACAGAACTTACAATTCTATAACCTGATCGAACTGATCATATCGGATCTATTACAGACAAGTATCTCTACAGGCTTTTACGCACTGTCCACAGACTTTGCACTGCCTTCTTGTCTCTGTTTACCTGTAATCCCCTTTATTAACACAGCACCCCTTCCAAATAAGAGGGTGTAATGTGCCGCTATATGCAAAGTGTGTTAAATGGGGCTGATCAGCTCCATACAGTAATGTGGTTAACACTAGAACACTAAGAAATTTGAATGGACCCTAAAACCCTAAGGCCCCGTTTACACTTAATCAGTTGGTGTGCATTAGTGTGCGTTAGTGTGCGTTAGTACGCGTTAGTGCACGTTGGTACACGTTTTTTCCATAGCAGTGCATTGGGAAAAAGATTTCAGTTAAAACGCGTTAAAGGAACACTCCCGCGAAACAATTCATTTTTAAGCACCCCCCCCAGTAGTTACATCAATCATATAGATGCTTCACTGTGTAATTGTTTTAATTTTAATGTATGTTCCTTTAAACATCTATATGACTCTGTATCCTGTCAGCGTCAGTCCCTGCAGTATCGCTGACGGAACTTCTGTAACTAAAAATCTATGTAGGGGAGGCTTGTCAGGTATTGTAAAATACATGACAGATGGTTTAGTCCTCTCTCCGCCTAACTGCCATTCCTGTGTGTAAACTCACGCGTTGTCCAGCCAAAGGCCCCCCGCACTATCTACCTTGCAGCCAGGCATTCGGGGAGACAGCTGTCAGTGCAGTCACGGCTGCAAAGTGAGCCGCTCTCCCCCTCGATTCAATCACCGCCGCTGTTTTGCCTTGTATGGCTGCGCAAAGAGCCGCTGGAGCTGCTCTCCCTATGTATTCATTCACGCGCTATGCTTTCTTCCAATGACTCGCAAGCGCAGAGCAGCTTTAGGAGATCGGGTTATTCCCGCTGCTCTGCGCAAATTTCCTGGTGCCTGTAGCGTCCAACAAAATAGCTGGTGCTGGGTCCACATGTTAGTTTATTGGGGCCACCCAGCACCTACTATTTTATCAGGCCTCAGAGGCACTTGCTATTCGTAGTTGCATTTAAGTTAGGGTTAGGTATCAATTGGGGCAAGGGTCAATTAGAGCTAGGCATAGAATGTGGGGTCAGTTAGGGTTATGCTTTGACAGGTGACAATGATTAGAATTAGGCATCAGGGGGTAGGTTAGGGTGTGGCATAAGTTGGGGGTGTCAAGAAGGGCTAGGTATCAATAGAGGGACAGTTCAAGTAAGAGTGGGGTCAATTTAGGCGATAGTAAACTATCAGTAAAAATTTGTACAATTACGTAGACATCAGTGATTTTACCAATATTCTACTAGCAGCTATTTCCAGCATCCATTTTCCAGCCCCTTTTGATTAGAGATGGCCCAAACCTCTGATTTTCGGTTTGCGAACCGGGTTCTTGAACCTACCATGAAAGTTCAGTTTGCGCGAACTTTCGCGAACCGCAATAGACTTTAATGGGGAGGCGAACTTTGAAAACTAGAAAAAATTATTCTGGCCAGTGATGGAAAAGATGTTTCAAGGGGTCTAACACCTGGAGGGGGGCATGGCGGAGTGGAATACACGGCAAAAGTCCCGGGGGAAAATCCGGATTGGACACAAAGCAGCGTTTTAAGGGCAGAAATCACATTGAATGCAATTGCAGGCCTAAAGTGCTTTAAAACATCTTGCATATGTATACATCAATCAGGGAGTGTAATTAGAGTACTGCTTCACACTGACATACCAAACTCACTGCGTAACGCACCGCAAACGGCTGTTTGCGTAGTGTCGGCCGTGCTGGACTGGTTACACACCATGGCCAGACTGCTCTTCCTCACTCAGTGATGTCAGGTAATGTCTGACTGCCTTATCAACTTTCAATGGTTCTTTCTCTACCATTGTTAAAGCTTTCATCTATTTTTTGAAATTACTTTTTCTGCTGGCTGTTCACTGCCTGTAATGAGAATCTGTTATGGAGGGCGAGTCTGCCATTGCGAGTGACCACGGGTAATAGCTGGGGAATCAGGGTTCGATTCCAGTCCAGAGTGGGAGCCTGAAAACTGCCTACCACCACTGCACATCCAAGGAAGGCAGCAGGCTGCTGTGGGCAAAGGAGCAGGAACGGCTACCACACATTCAAGGAAGGCAGCAGGCATGGCATGCACGTCCCGAGGTAGTGACCAAAAATAACAATACAGGAGGACTTTTGAGACCCTGCTGTAGATGTCACTGATAGACTGTATTACCTGTAACGAGAATCTTTTATGGAGGGCAAGTCTGCCATTGCGAGTGACCACGGGTAATGGCTAATACAATGTGCAGTCACACAGGTGCAGTTAACAGGTATGCACGGAGTGGTATATCACACTGCGTGCACTCACGTAGGTAGGTGGGTGCACTGAACACAACAGGTAGGTATATGCAGTGATGAGGTGGGTGCACTGAACACAACAGGTAGGTACTGTATATGCAGTGATGAGGTGGGTGCACTGAACACAACAGGTAGGTATATGCAGTGATGAGGTAGGTGCACTGCACTGAACACAACAGGTAGGTATATGCAGTGATGAGGTGGGTGCACTGAACACAACAGGTAGGTATATGCAGTGATGAGGTGGGTGCACTGAACACAACAGGTAGGTATATGCAGTGAAGAGGTGGGGACAATGAACACAAGAGGTAGGTATGTGCAGTGATGAGGTGGGTGCACTGAACACAACAGGTAGGTATATACAGTGATGAGGTGGGTTCACTAAACACAACAGGTAGGTATATGCAGTATTAGGTATTACAATGTGCACCTGTCACAAACACAGGTAGTCACTGAATGTGCTGGGCCTGGCTGGCAGTGGCACACACACATAGTATAAATTATCAAGGCTGTCTATGCAACACAAGTGTCAGTGGGACACACAGAAAAAAAAAAAGATCACAAGAACAAGATTAGCTCTCAAAAGAGCTGTTGAGGGGTGCTATTTTAGCAATAAGAAATCAGCAAGGAGCAAGCTAACAAGCCTACAAGAGCCTAACTAATCTTTCCCTATGAGAGAGTCTACAGCAGCTGTCCCTTCTCTAATTAGTGCAGGCACACGAGTGAGGGTAATGGCCGACGGTGCCTGCCTTTTATAAGGGGGGGGAGTGGCTCCAGGAGGGAGTGTAACCTGATTGGCTACATGTGCCTGTTGACTGTTATGTAGAGGGTCAAAGTTGACCCTAATGGTGTATTATGGGGGCGAACCGAACTTTCGGAAAAGTTCGCCTTAGATGGCGAATGTGAACCACCGGAAGTTTGCCGGAACCGTTTGCCGGTGAACCGTTCGGGCCATCTCTACTTTTGTGCATGTATCCTCCATCAGGAGTTAGGGTTGACTTGATGATGACACTTGTTGGTAATGATGGTGATGCAGTACCAACATACATTAAAAGGGAACTGCGAAGATAAAAGACATTTTAAAAATGTGTTTAAAATCCCTTCCTCATCAATAATGCAAGGAAACTGAATTATTGATTTTGTTTCTGAAACTAGTAATGGTGGTACCGCAGCAGTAATGGAGTAGGGTGGCAGTGGCAGAGTACAAAAGTAGCAGATGTATAGAAAGGGGACTCCTGTGCATTGTGTTACTTGTAAAGGTGTCATAGCCAGTTTCTAAAACAAAATCAATAAAGCAATCGAATTGCATTATTGATGGGGAAAGGGGATTTATCACCCCAGCTGCATTTTAGGTATGTCCGCCCACAAAAAATATGTTATTTTTGTATGTTAAGACTGCTACATACTGTTGCTGATCATTAGCACCCTTACTAAAAGGTGTTTTTTATGTTCTATTTTTTTATTACGTTATGGCTAAGGTTTCTATTTATTTTTCTGTTTAATCCATGGGACTAGAGTATAGATTTGATTACAAATGAATGATACAATGTTATTAAAAAAAACTATTGTGCTAATTTACAGTACTAAGGCTGAAAAACAGTGGAGAAACCAAGTAATTCGGCAAACCTGGAATGGAATTATTAAAAAATGTACGCTCTCAGATCATATAAGTTTTCAAAACACACACGCTTCACACTGCAACATAATATGGTTTCTTAAAGCCTAGTAGCTTGGTAGGTGTGTGACTGTGGGGCATATGCTGCACCCATACTGAGAACATTTTTGTTTTTGAGAAAAAAACATACTGACTTACTGAGCTTAAAGGATACCCGAGGTGACATGTGACATGATGAGATAGACATGTGTATGTACAGTGTTCCTTTTTTTCTTTCTCTGCCTGAGCAAAAACAATAAAAGAATACAAACTTAAAAAGTAGATTTAAATATAAAATAAAACTGTGGAATATCTTAAAAAGTCATTTTTAGGAGAAGGAGTATAGATAGAATTGTTTATTTCATTAGTTTATTTTCACCTCGGGTGTACTTTAATAAATATAAGTTCTTGATGTGTTGGGTGCATGTAACTGCAATAATGTAGACCCGATTGCCCTAACCTTTCAGTAATTCATGCTGTATTCTGGGCTGATTTTTACCAAATAGCCGATACTTTTTGAAAAATGCAGTCTACGTTTGCCATATCAATTAGGCCATATTTTCACTAGGGTCCAGTGTCCATTTCCCAGATCAGATGCAGTATCTGTGCTGATGTGAAATCACATGCGTATCCAATAGCCGTTCCTATGCACAGCTATGGGGCTTTGGGTGCAATGTCTGAAAAATGCAGAAGGAATTTTTGAAATTTGGAAGCAGCCCCTTTTTTTCAATGGGCTGTCATTTTGCATCCAAATTCATACATGGAGAATACTCTTTAAGATTGGACTGCTGACATTCAAATCATTGCACAGTTTGGGCCCTGTATAAATTATTATTATTATTTATTATTATTTATTGTATTTATAAAGCGCCAACATATTACGCAGCGCTGAAGAACTTGAACATGAAGAACTTGCTAAAGCTGCACCACACCTCTCGCAACCTCAGATCAGCAGGGTCCATAAACTTGGTCACTCCCAGAGTGCACCTCAAGACCTTTGGAGACAGAGCTCTCTGTCATGCTGCCCCTACCCTTTGGAACTCCCTACCATAACCAGTAAAGACAGACCCTTCCCTGGAGCTATTCAAATCAAGACTGAAAAGCCACCTGTTTAGCCTGGCATTTCTAGACTTATAGAATTCTTCCTCTGTACCACGATTTACCAATCAACCAATTATTGGTCTGAGCCATGCTTATGTGCTTTGAGTCCTACGGGAGAAAAGCGCTTTACAAATGTTATTTGTTGTTGTTGGAAAATGTATTAGCTACAGGCTTGCCATACAGCAGTGGTTCTGGATGTGTGCCGGCACTGCCTTAAAGCCGATTATTTCAAATACCTTCTTTTTTAAGAAGGCAAAATTACATTCATTTGCTAAAGTGATTATTTTACACTTTAACATATAATAAAGTAAAAGCAGATTTGTTAAATAAGACTTATGTGTTTATTTTGCTAATATTTTTCATGTGACTCCATAGTGCTCTTTTTTGTTAAACCTGGGACTTAAAGATGAGCAGTGCTGCTACCCTTTACATTCATATTCAAGTGGAGAAGAATTTACACATGCCTTAACCTATCATATTTGATAAAATATGGATAGTAAAGTTAATAATTCAGTTGAAGATACTGTAAGTGTGAAGAGTTTATTTCTTATGCATTATTTTCGAACATAGCTTATCCGTACCTCCCTTATATCTCAACAATGACATATTGCTTTGACACGAGGAATGCAGCCAAATTAGGGATCAAGTTGGAGGCTTCTGATTGTAGCTCACAGCAGAGAACTACAAATTTGGTCAGCTGAGGTTATTTTAAACATTGTGGATAGCTGAAGAGGAGGAAGCTGACTTCAGGGAACACCTGTTCTCACACTGACAATCATCCAAAACGATCATGAATCAAAATCTAGTGTGTCTATGCAGCTTAACCTAAACTCTCATTTCACAGATCAGAGGTCACTTTGCTATTTTAAAATATATGACAAGGTAATTTTGATTGAAATTTTTACAAAAAATTTGTAATTTTTCCTGTTGCAGTTTCTTGAAACAACACGGTATACATTCCAAGCTGTTCAAATTTTGTACCGATTTTAATTGTAGAATTTTTTTTTCTCAATAAAAGATTTTATTGAATACTATAGTAGCTTAACAAAGTTTGAAATATGGTAAAATGCACTCAAACATAAAGGAACAAAACATAAAAGAACATAGCCATCTATTTGTAGAAATGTAACAACAGGCATTGGTCTTAACAGCCGTTATCTTTTATTAAAGTCTGTTTAGAAAAGACGAGTAACCCAGGCATCACAACTTTGCATTGTATCTCGATGCGCGTAGAATCTTGGTAAGTGCCAGCTTTGCAGTTTCATGTTTACTGATTGACAGGCTTTCCCATAGCACGGAGCGAAATGCTGTATAATGCTGATTAATTTTCTTTTCTGCTTACACCTTGTTTATAAAACATTCAAAATACAGTGTTGTCAGGGCATTTGAAGGTGCCGTAAGTAACGTCTATTTATAGAAGGACATCTACCACCATTGATTGTGTGGATTATGCCGGTGATCTATTTTCTACTCTGAAAACTTTCAGTTGCTGCTCTGTTAAACTAATAAAGTCCTTAGATTCTTGGATAGAAAAAAAAATATATATATACACAGTATATATTGGGCTATTTACAGAAGAAAATGTGGTTATGGCAGAATAGGAAAGGTATTCAGGACTGAGGAGCAAATATGGAATAAAGAAGGAAGAGTAGGTGAAGTAGAGTTGGAAGCGAATCGTGTTAATGAAAAATTTAACAGTGGTGGACCCAGACGCATTGCCGAAATTGCAGAAGCAGGGATGATTAATATTTAACACAGTAATCTGCCGCTTGGTCAGTTTTCTGCACATGAATGATCTCTCCTCCTTTCTCCGTATTCCCTTCAATTCAAGTCTCAACCTCATCCACTAAATTTTACTTAAGCTTGCATTAATTACACCTCGTGAATTTGGGCATGGGCCCTCTTGAGAGGCAGTTTGTGCATGCGTGTGTCTACGGAAGGGGGTGGGGGAGGAGGGCTGAGTGATCTTTAGGAAAGGGGGAGGGGAGTTTGACTTGAGTGAATGAAACAAATCATTTATTTTTCATGGTTATAGGAAAGCTGGTTGTCCTATTTAGTCACATTAGATGCTCTGTTAACACAACATAACATACAAAGTATGATAGAGAAATAAAAGCTCTGAGCAGTGCATGGTCTCCCACTTAACACTCAGTGTGAGATGGTCCGGAGGATAATGGAGGTGTTCCAGGGTATTCGAGAGCTGTCAGTCTCCATCTAAAACTCAATTAGATGAAGCTGTATCCTAAACTGAGCACTTAAAAGACAACCTGGGCTGGAATTACAGAGAACTATAGCTCGATGTCGGAAGGGCACATCACTGGTTTGTTTTGGTCAGATCAGCTCCATATCAGATAAGCACTGACAAATCATCTTACAAAAGGTCAAATTAAAAAATTCACTAAATCTGGGTTACATTTTTGCCTAATTATTGCTAAACTAGTCTGTTAATGGACTAGTTGGACCAATTGGACCATTTATCTATGAATCTTCTCTGATCTTTTGGAAGATCAGTTCTTTTCAGCAATATTCTGGATTTTTCCACATTTAATGATAGGATTTTAAAGAGGAACTGGAACTAAGGATTGAACTTCATTCCAATCAGTAGCTGATACCCCTTTACCATGAGAAATCTATACCTTTTTGTGAATAGATCATCAGGGGCATCTGTATGGCTGACATTGTGGTGAAACCCCTCCCACAATGTGATGTCATGACCATGGTCCTAACAGTTTCCTCTCCGTGAGCCTTGTTGCATTGTGGTAAATAACATCAGTTTCCAACTGCCAAGCAACCAGTATTTCCCTCTATAGACATGTTTATCTATAAAAAAAAAACAACCATTTAGCCTATCACAGCACCAACTTCCATTATCTATAACCACACTCCCTAGAGCACAGATGTCGAACTCCAGGCCTGGAGGGCCAGATACATGCCAGTGTTTAGGATGGACTGATAAAGAGAGGAATATGTTCTACCTGATGGACTACACCTTTCCTGATTCAGACCCATCAATTCATTTGAGCTGTGTCAAAAATGTGTGAGGATCACGGCCCTCGTAGGACCGGTTTGACATACCTGCCCTAGAGTGTGGTTATAGATAATGGAAGTTTGTGCTGTCTGTTTTTTTCATGTCTGCCAGTAGTAAAGATGATTACATGCAGGGAGATTGTGGATCACAATACAAACACATGATATGGCAAATATCAATCATTTATTGATCTTTCATTAATTTTTAACTTCTCACTTTGTAATGTATTGATTAATGTTATCTCCTTTTCACTAAAGTTACTCTTTAAGTAAAAAGGATTAATAGAGGTTCTTTTTTAAAAGGAAACCTGAGGTGAAAATAAACCAATAAACAATAGAATCCCATAGTATTATTTTCTGTGTATCAGCAAAAAAAGTTGGTTTAATGTTGTGTTATCTCATCTGAATGATACAATCTTCCAAAAAGTCTTAGAAGCGTGAATGAAATAGAGGCTCTGAAAAAATTGCACAGGACACAGCCAAATTCCTTATTTTACAATAAGTATAAAAATATTGGTTTACAAATACATTTCGTTTTAAATTATCACTTTGTTTCACATTCATTTTTAATTATTGTTATTATTCCAGAGACACATAGTTTACATTTAATCATGATTCCACCCGACATTTAGCAGAAACTATCAATAACATGTTACCGTAAAAGTATATGTAAAGTATAAATTAAATGGTACAAAACATTAGTTGTAATCTTAATCACATCTTTTCGTTTTAGAAAAAATGTAGTGGCTGATTTTTTAAGTCCAATATAACACCTTTCCATCAATCAAATGTTATTTTAGTGTTACTGATTGAGGTGATTGAAAAAAAATGTTTGCCTTTTACTCTATCTTGTTTGAACTTTGATCTGAAACAAAGGAACTTAACTTGCTTCTCCCAAAAAAACTGACATTTTCACCTGAACTTAAGTATTCGTTTATTTCTTCCCTTCCTTTTATTTTTATACTGGCTTACTTTCTCTATAATTGTTGACTTTAATGATTTTCTGTATATATTCATTATTTTTATTGCATTTATAATAAAATACTCTAAAGTCATTTATTTGTTCAGCTACACCTACTATTCAGCCACACAGAAAAGTCCTAGCTTCTGAAGATTCGTTACTGAGAAGTGTTGTTACTATCCAGAATAGGGTGTGTTCTAACCATTTTATAGGTATTAGTATCAGTCAGATTGGGCTTCTCTTCCCCTTTAAACAGAGATGGTGGCAGCCTAGTATTTTGTTCTGTATAGTTCGCATGCCTCCTTATGGTCTGTGTGCTGCCAAAATTCCAACGGTTTCTGCTCATCAATTGCATCCACGAGGTTGGATGGTCTGTGTGTTGAAACCAAATGGAAAGCATTGTGTGGTCCGGCCACTAGGGGGCGTGTGACAGTGTTTTCCTTATTACTACTAAACCTAACCCCACTTTCAGTCACTGGGGGCCTCTACCTATCCCTAGCCCTTAGACCCCCTGGTGGTACCTAAACCTAAGACTCCCCTGGTAGTGCCTAATCATAAGAACCCTCTGGTAATAGCAAACACTAAGACCCTTCTGGCAGTGCCTAACTCTAAGACCCCACCCTGGTGGTGCTTAATCCGGTGCCAATTGATAATGAAATCTCAATAACGATTAACATTGTTAATGAAATTGGTTAACAATAAATACCATTTTAAAACAGACAGGAGATAAAAACTTTATTCACTTTAAAAATCATTATATAATTCAACAATACAGCTTAACCTAACCTCACTCTCACGCAACTCTCCCCTAGTGGTGCCTAACCCTAACCACCCCCTCGGTGGTGCCTAACCCTAACCATCCCCTCCTGCACAAACACGCTTACACACATAAAAATGATAACATATTTGATAATGTAAAATCTGTACATACAAATGATATAATATGACAAAAATTATAACGTTGCAAGTTTCTAAAATGATACCATATTTCAAAAACTTAAATGTTCTAATGTTGTTAACAATATTTATCCCTCGACCATTTCTCTTCTTTAGGTGCCGTATTAATGATAAATTCGTTAGAGTCTATGGCAGCGCCCTTTTCATCCACTAGCTGTCGGCACCTTTTTTTTCCTGCTACCGCCTAACCCTAAGACCCCTTTCTGGTGGTGCCTAATCCTAAAACCACCCTGGGGGTGCCGAACTCTAAGACCACCCTGGTAGAGCCTAATCCTAAAATTCCCCCTAGTGGTGTCTAACCCTAAGATCCCAAAATGTAAAATCTCGAAAAGAATAGAAAAATGATTAAAAAAAAGTAACATTACATGTAAAAATGATAATTAACGTACTTATATTTCTAAAAAAATACTTCCTGTCGGAATTAAAAATCTAAAAAAGAATGGAAGAATTATAAAAAAGTAAAATGACATGTCAAAATGATAAATAATGTTATAATAGTTGTAAAATTGATTACAAAATGTACAATATTAAAATATTGAAAAGTTAAATGATAATTTTAAAAAAATGACAATTGTGAAAACAATTTTGTAACAATATTTTCCATTTTAGTATTGTAAAAATGATGAATAACAATAGGCACAAAACAGTTTAACGGGAACCTGGTTCATCCAGTTTTGTACCCAATAGCCAACTTTTAACATTAGAATCAATGAGGGCAGGGGTCTAGTCCTGGGAAAAGAAGTGAGTGGACTCACCTAGAAAACCCATAAAAAATGGGCGTGGTCAAGCATACTGTGGGCATGGTCATGGGTGGAGCCAAATATACATGACCTTAGCAGTGATGTAAAAGGAAAAGGTCTGCCGGGGAAGTTTGAGCTCTGCCGTAGTGTATCCCCCCAAAGTAGATGTAATCTGACAGCATTTCACCAAAAAGACACATAATCTGGTAGAAGTTCCTCCAAAATACAGATAATATGGCAGTGGTTCCCCCAAAATAGATAATGTGGCAGCAGCAGTTCCCCCAACATACACAATTTGGAAGCAGTTCCGCAAAATATGCGAAACCTGGCAGTGGAACACCCAAAATACATATAATCTGGCAGCAGTGGTCCCCCAAACATACACAATCTGGCAGCATTTCCCCAAAATACGCATAATCTGGCAGCAGCCGTTCCCATAACATACACATAATCTGGCAGCTGTTCCCCAAAATACACATAATCTGGCAGCAGCCGTTCCCCTAACATACACATAATCTGGCAGCCAGTTCCCCAAAATACATAACAGCGGTTCCACAAAAATGCAGATAATCTGACAGCAGTTCCCCCAAAATAGGTACCCCCAGCATAGGTAGCCAGGTCTATAGGTGTCCCCAGTATAAGAAGCCATGAGTATAGTAGTCCCCAGTATATGTAGCCAGAGGTATATGTGCCTAGTATATGTAGCCAGGGATATTTGTCCCCAGTATATGTAGCCAGGGGTATACGTGCCCAGTATATGTAGCCAGGGGTATACATGCCCAGTATATGTAGCCAGGGGGATATGTGCCCAGTATATGTAGCCAGTAGGAATATGTGCCCAGTATATGTAGTCAGGGGGTATATGTCTCCAGTATATGTAGTCAGGGGGTATATGTCCCCAGTATATGTAGCCAGGGGGTATATGTGTCCAGTATATGTAGCCAGGGGGTATATGTGCCCAGTATATGTAGCCAGGGGGTATATGTGCCCAGTATATGTAGCCAGGGGGTATATGTGCCCAGTATATGTAGTCAGGGGGTATATGTCCCCAGTATATGTAGTCAGGGGGTATATGTCCCCAGTATATGTAGTCAGGGGGTATATGTGTCCAGTATATGTAGCCAGGGGGTATATGTCCCCAGTATATGTAGCCAGGGGGTATATGTCCCCAGTATATGTAGCCAGGGGGTATATGTGCCCAGTATATGTAGCCAGGGGGTATATGTGCCCAGTATATTTAGCCAGGGGGTATATGTGCCCAGTATATGTAGTCAGGGGTATATGTGTCCAGTATATGTAGCCAGGGGGTATATGTGTCCAGTATATGTAGCCATGGGGTATATGTGTCCAGTATATGTAGCCAGGGGGTATATGTAGCCAGTATATGTAGTCAGGGGGTATATGTCCCCAGTATATGTAGTCAGGGGGTATATGTACCAGAATAGGTGTGTGAGACTCACACACACTGGCACAGCCTCCTGTGCAGACCTGGAGCAGTAACCTGTGGAGTGCCAGTGAGGCTGCGGGGTAGCCAATACCCCGAAAGTGATAACGGGCCCTGAAGGCCGCAACATTCGGTGAGTCTTTCCCCGTAGGGGGGCTTATTTTACCTGCATCTTCCACTTGATGTGCAAGCAAACATTGAGCGCTTATCCATACACACAAGAGACTTTTGATTGGTGGTGCACGCATCTGGGAAGAGCGCTCCCACCATTACAACCTTCTGTCTATATTAGACTGATCAGTGGTTGTTTGCCTGCTTATACTGGACTTGTTTATTTGTATATGAGCACAGTATTAGGGTGCCTTTCGTGATTTGTCTACAGTATAGCTTGTAGGTTATTAGGGATTAGATTACTGTGCTACTAACTTTTTTTTTTTTGTATTATACCTCCCCACATAAACAATTGCTGTTTTTCTTTAAAAAAAAAAACATGATGCTTCATGCATCATTTACTATAGACGTTTTGGAAGCAATTTAAAGGCCAGTTCCGAGTTTCAGTCCCGAGTCCGGAAAATGGGTTTGGATATCTGGAACTCGGATTTCCGAACAGTTCGAAACCAGATATCTGGATTTATCCAGATTGTTTGCTATCCGTATCCGGAAAAACCCGGATATTAAAAAGAGGTATCTGAGCACCACTAGTCATAGAGACGGCAGAGTGGATGTCCTTCGGATCCAGTGTGCGGCAGTGACAGCAGTTGCGGCGGGTATATGCGGTGATTCATCGGGATTCCGTCGTTATTGCACCAGTGGTCTCTGGTCCTTAACGGGGCAGAGAACGCTCGTACTTAAGTGATTAAAGGGACTCCGACCTCTAAATAAAAATGAAATTGGTACTCACGTGGGGTTTTCTGCAGCCCACCGTAGGTTGGGAGGTCCCACGGCGTCCATCTGGCTCTTCTTCCTCCAGGGCCTGGCCAGAAATGGCTCCCCGGCAGCTCCCGGCAACACTGGGCCCAAGTGTCGGGCTCCTTCTTCCTTAAACGTCACATCTGTCACCACCACGCTGGCCGACTCTCGTCATCACAGCGGCCAGCGTGACAGTACTGCGCATGCATGGTTTAATCGCACATGCGCAGTACTGTCACGCCGGCCACCATGATGATGCGAGGAGGCCAGCGTGGTGACGACAGACGTGACGTTTCAGGAAGAAGGAGCCCGACACTCGGGCCCAGTGTCGCCGGGAGCCACTGGGGAGCCATTTCTGGCCAGGCCCTGGAAGAAGAGCCAGATGGACGCCGTGGGACCTCCCGACCTACGGTGGGCTGCAGAAAGCCCCAGGTGAGTACCAATTTCATTTTTATGCAGAGCTCGGAGTCCCTTTAAAGGATACCCGAGGTGACATGTGACATCATGTGTTAGACATGTGTATGTACAGTGCCTAACACATAAATAACTATGGAATAAGCTGTGGAATATCTTAAAAAGTCATTTTTAGGAGAAACAGGATAGATACAATTGTTTATTTAATTTGTTTATTTTCACCTCTGGTGTCCTTTAACAACATTATTTGGTTGTTTGTGGCTTCCTGCATAGAAACCTGGAAGCAACATACAGTAGGTACGGTTGTGCAAAGTGCTATCTAGCGATGAAATCTGAAACTGCACGTTTCCACTAAATACATAAGAAAGAGTTCAATAGAGCCCTAAACAACACAAGAGATTGTGAGGTCAATCACTCTAATATCAGGTATTTTTGTACTAGGAAGATAGAAAAATATGTAGGCAGTCATAAGTCTCTGTAGATTATGAGCTGTTTATTGTATCAGATGCTATAGTATAACCACTTCAATAAGGAATTTTCAGGAATAATGTATTAATAATATAATTATAATTCCTTATTAGAAAATTATTCTTATATAGTTCTAAAATTAGATTTATTTTCTTCTTGGTGTTTACAAATATAAGGTGTATTTATGATTGTATTATTATTATTATCATTGTATATTATCAAAACAGATGTGATGCTGCATTCCACAGTTTTTATGTCTCCCATGTTTGGACAGTGTGTGAAGATGATATTTGAGCAAGGCTAGCAGCATGGTTCAAACTTAAAAACCGCTGCAGCTATAAAGTAGCTATTGTAGACTAAGGACAATTCTGGAGGGAGCCAATTAACTTATCCCCCTGGTTTTGAGATGTGGTGGAAACCACACAAACACTAGGAGTACATACAAACTCCACACTAAGCTTTCCATAAACCCTCCATCTCAGTGTAAATACACATTTACCATTCATCACATGGACAATCCATACTTAGCTGTGACACCTATGATCTGTTGGACTAGATATACAAAGTATTTGTTTTTTTAATTTAATTAATCTAAACCCCAAATGATACCTGATGTAACGTTACTTCCCTAGCTGCTAATTTTAACTAGTGAAACATATTTGGATTGGGAGTTCTGAATGATTCTTCAGTCACCCAGGTACCACTGCAAGACAGCACAGAGTCCATCTATTTCAAAGCTACTATTACTGCCTTATAACTTTTTCTCTATTTTCATCATAGCATGATTGCAACAATGATGACATCCTTCTTAAAGGACCTCTGTCGCGAAAATCTTAAAATTTAAAATACATGTAAACATATACAAATAAGAAGTATGTTTCTTCCAGAGTAAAATGATCAATACATTACTTTTTTCCTATGTTGCTGTCACTTACAGTAAGTAGCAGTATTCTGACATTACTGACAGATTTTGGACTACCCCATCTTCTCATGGGGGCTCTCAGGGTTTTCTTTACTTTTAAAAGCACTTAGTGAATGTCAGTTGCTCTGTCCAACTGCCAAAAAAGTGTGCAGCGAGCAGAGAGGCTGGCCAGCATATTTGTATAAATCTTTTTCAGGGAGTGTCTTTATAAAGAATAAAGGCCATGCTGAAAATCCTCCATGAAGAGATGGACTAACCCAAAACCTGTCGGTGATGTCAGATTTCTACTAGCTACTGTAAGTGACAGCAGCATAGGAGAATAGTAATGTATGGCTCATTTTACTCTGGAAGAAATGTACTTCTTATTTGTATGTGTTTTAAATTTTAAGATTTCCGCAACATATCCTGATGAACTGTCAGCAGTACAGAACATTAAAGCAACAGGGTCAGCCATACTATGCCACGAAAAAAAAAACACACATATATAAGTAGATTACTACTTGTTCTTCTTACACACCAGATGTATTGTACTGTCCATGTTTTGGTTTCAGTGAATCTTATATAGTAAATAAAGAGGATTCTATTCCTGGCATTTGCCATTTTGATTCCCTCTGACTGAAGCCGATCCTGATGTTATTTCCTCCCTTACTTTTTTTCTCCTAGAATCTGCACTGTTGTAGCTAGCTTGCTTTGTAAACACATGAGAGCACATGCATAGAGCTTATTTCAGCAGCAGAGAACTGCCCTCAGCCAATCAGTGAGTAGCAGGAATGTGGGATGGGAGATGACAAGCTTCCTTCTCATCGGCAATGTATTAATTCGAGCCAGTCCGACTGAGATAAGATTTATTACAGCAGAAACATTTCTGATTAGATTGGAGTGCTTGCAATTCGGGGTGAGGTTCCAGGCTGCATAATAAACACAGTGCAGTGGGTAAATGGAATTTGATTTTGTTGCTGACAAACCCTCTTTAAATTGGACCTTAACTCATAACTTCCTTTCTGCTCTAAAAGATAAGCAACAGCATAATAACCTTTACAGAAAAAACATTTATTTATTGCAGCTCACAGAAATCCTACAATAATTCTGCACTGTGTCTACTTCTTGCTTTCATGGAAGCAGACATAGGTTTAACATCCTGTGTTTACAAATTATCTGAGGCTGCCGAGACTCCTATGCTGACACAGCTGAGAGCTCAAATTACAATAGTGATTACTTGCAGCTGAGGGGAAATTAGACAGGCTCTTCACTCTAAACACAAACAGGGAGAATTAATCTGTGTTTTCCTTGTGGCCTGTGCATGAGTTCAGGTCCATTTTAACCGGTAGTCTGGGGCCAACAGGAGCAAGAGGAGAGTGGTCAAGTGATCACAACTTCAAATTTATAGGATGATATCTGGGGGTCCAAAGGACCTTCCAGAAAAGACAAAAAAAACCTAGAGACCCAGGGACCCCCTTATAGTGTAACACCAGGCAAATCAAGTGGGTCTAGTAGAGTAATTCTCACAATTGTGTGTTGAAGTACTAGCAACCACTGTATGGGGGAAGGGGGGAGTTTGAAATAATTAAGAAGGAAGAGGTGCCCGCCAAAAGTAGGAAATGGAGGATTTAAAAATAAGAACATTTCTTACCTTAAACGAAGAAGATACCATGCATAAGGTGAACAGGTTTTTTATTATTTTAAGTGTTCATTAATAAAAATCCTTTATCCATTTCCTATTTTACAGGGGCGCCTATTCCCTTCTACAAACAAAAAAATAAATAAAATCTTGTGCAGTCAGAATAAAGTAGAGGAAGTGTGCTACCTCATTTAAATGTTATTATTTTCCTGTAATTCCACTTGAAGTGCTCAGTCATTAATCCTCAGTTACATATTGCTGGTTCAGTCTTTTTAGCTGCCATTAGTGCGAAGAGTGGAATCTTGTGACTACTGAGAACAGTGAGAAAGAAGTGAAGTGGATAAATGAGAAAGGCTACTGTGAACCACCAGGATATGATTAGCAGAAGGCAAAAAAGAACTCTTTACTAGTTTGTAAAAGTGTACCAGAGACGCCAAAAAAGAAAGATTACCCAGTTACCTGGGGCTTCCTCCAGCCCCGTAAGCACATGTGAGTCCCTCACCGGCCTCCTGTGGGCCTCCGTTCAGTCGCAATCAGCCCCGGTAACTGGCTCAGCCACATCAGTCAGGGTCCTCTGCACATGCGTAGACCTCCGCACACACGCAGAAGACTCTGACTGACGTGACTGAGCCAGTTACCAGGGCTGATTGTAGCTGAACAGAGGCACTCGTGAGGACAGCGATGCCGACCGATACAAAAGTTTTTCATTAAAATACATGTGGCCACCTCCTTCACATCTCCACAGTTTGCAACTTTCCAAGCTACAAAAGCATACATTTTTCTATGCATGACCTTATTTACAGTCCAATTGTGACAGCCATGTTACTACTGGGAAGATCATGGCTCTAACTATCCTGAACATTGTTCTTAAAGAGACATCTCTTTCTTTTAGTATCTTGTCCACACTTGCCATAGCTTTCCTTCCAAGCAACAAAGCAGAGATCTTCGATCTCAAGGAGACAAAATCTGTTATAACCTCTACTTTTTCTTCATCTGTTTGCAAATGGTCAAATGGAGCAGATGACATGACTTTAGTTTTCTTGATATTAAGCAGGAGTAGACCAGCTTTGGCACTTTCTTGTTTGAAATTCATAAGTATGGTATCATCGGCATATCTCAGATTGTTAATATTCCTGCCCAGTATTTTAATTCCAGCATGCAACCCATCCAAACCAGCTTTCATCTGTACATATTTGGCAATAAATAAGGAGATAATATACTGTACATCCTTGTTGCACTCCTTTTCCAACTGTGAACCAGTCTGTTATTCCATACTTAGTTCTAACTGTTCCTTCTTGGTTTCCTCAAAAGGCAGAGGAGATGGCCTAGTATCCCATTTCCATTCGAATCTGCCGCAGTCTATCATGATCTACGCAGTAAAAAGCTTTTGAATAGTCAATAACGCAAACATAGACATTATTCTGGAATTCCCTTGCGTTCTCTATTATCCATTGAATAAATGTTGTCCAATATGATTTATTGTGCCTCTCCCTCTTCTAAAACCACTTTGCACATCTGGAAGTTCTCGCTTCATATATTGCTGCTGTTGCAGCCTGGCATTTCCTTGCTGGAATGTAAGACAAGTGCAATTGTCTGATAATTTGAGAACTCTTTTTCATTGCCCTCTTTTGGGATTGGAATGTAAACTAACCTTTTCTAGTCCAAAGTACACTCATGTGGCTTCCAAATTTGATTGCACATTGCCAACAACACCCCAACAGCATCCTCATGCAAGCTTCTCAGAGGTTCTAATGGGATCCAGTCACTTCCTCACGATGGTTGGTTCTTGTTCAACATATGAATTCTAGTACTGTACTAAGTACTGTCTATAGCCTTCTTGCATGGCTGTTCTGTATATTCCTACCATGACTTCTTAACATCTTCTCTGTCTGTCAAATCCTTCAATTTCTATCTTTCACCATTTCCATTTTTGCATTGAAGGTTCCCTTGATGTTGCCAATCTTCTTAAAAATTTCTGGTCTTTTCCCATTACAATGTCTATTTCTATTTCCTTGCGCTGTTGCTTCCGATAAGCTTCTTTATCTCTGCATGCAATTCTCTGGAACTCTGCAGTCAGCTGGCTAAACTTTTGTTTCTCTGGGAGCCAACTGTGGTTCAGATCATCAGCTTCTAATTGCAAAGTGTAGAATTAAAATAAATACAACAGGAAAAGCCTGTAGAGTGTAGACCATCTATGTACGATCTTAACGATATTCCATATGACTTCACAATAGAAGTGAACAATAGATTTAGAAGATTGGATCTGGTAGACAGAATGCCTGAGGAACTATGGACAGATGTATATGATACTATCAAATGGTTTCAACAAGTAAGAGCCCAAATGAAGAGAGACTAAGAAGGCAACATTGTTGTCTACTTTGGCTTTAAAGGTTGCTGAGGAAAGGTCAGAAATAGAATCTTGGTGCAAGCGCAAAAAAAAGCTGACTTGCAATACCGCCATGCTGTTTCAATCCCGAGCAGTGATGGTCACCCGTGATTATGGGCTGATTTGAGAAATTACGGGTGTGAAATCGGAATCAGTGATCAGCCCCGATCACGGACGGAGATCTCAAATGCTTCCATAACTTCATTCGCATTCGAACCGTAATACCAGTTTACGAGCTGTAATAACTTCATTCGCATTCGAACCGTAATACCAGTTTACGAGCTGTAATAACAACTCGGAACCCATGATTACTTTAATGATTAATAGCATACCCCTGTACGTGCTAGAAACATCAAATTTGCAGGGTATGTTTTTTTTTTCATAAAAGACCTTATAGTTTTTGAGAAAATCAATTTTAAAGTTCTCATTCTGAGTGTGGGAAATGTTTCAGCAGCTGCCGACTTTAGCAGTTAATAGCAAAGTGGGGGATTGGTCTGTTTACAGACCAATGGGAAGCCTAGGAGCTACAATTTAAAGATGCTTCAGATCTAGAGTATAGAGCTAGAGCTGCACAGCAACTGGCGGTGTGAGGCGGTGGGTGCGTGAAGATCTTCAACCAACATAATGAAGCTCGCAAGATTAGATGATATTGGTGTGGGGACATTTTTTTTAATGTACAGGTGTTTCTGGTTAAATAAGAAAAATAAAATACTTTTCTCGTTGTTGCATTTTTATTTCACTTAACCCTTTGTGGAAATGGGGAGGGGTACTATGTACTCATATAACTATTTTTTCTGGGTGGGGGGCTGGCATCTGGGGGTCCCCTTCTTAACCTCCCTGGCATTCAATTTTCCCAGGATTTCTGTACAAAAATAGATCCAATTCATTTTCATAACCTTTTTTTTCCCTGTAACTTGCCAAAATGTGTCAAGCAAGGGTCTAGTATACAGTGCAGGAGAGTATTAAGGTGTATGCACGTCAATACTGTTCACAGCATGTTTTGTATGAATGTGTATAACCATCAATACCGCTAGGGAGGTTAATGGGGATCCCCGCATTCAACATGAAACTCCGATTCTATCAAAGGGGTAACCAGATTTAACAGGCCCCCCCCTGTAAAAATTATAGCATGGGGCTCCCTTGGTCCCTGAACCCCATGCAGGTCACGTGACCGGGAGCCAGCGAATGGCAGCAGAGAGTGTTCTGCTGTTAAGCAGCATCTAGAAGCAGGAAAAAATTGCACATGCTCCTGCAGACAGTTTTTGTAAGTGGACAGGGAGGGTTTTTTTGCTAATTGGCTGCACTAGCGGTTGGGGAGAGGGTGGAGGAGGGGCTCCCAAAGCTTCTGGATTCTATCCATAATCACAATCACGGCCGAACTGGAATTCGGTGAAGCAATGATTGAATTTGAAGCCACTGGAATATGGAATCGGGTGCATCCAAACACCACTGATCCGAAGATCCCTTTCACAGACCGGAATGTTGGCTGGGCGAGATGGAAATTGGCAGATATTTGTAATCTACAGTACCTCATTAAGGATCACACAATTAAATCTTGAGTGGTCCTTAGAACTGAGTAAGATCTTCCAACCACTGATTTTTACCAATATGTGCAGCTCAGAAGTTATCTCTCCTCTATCTTTCGGGCTCACCTTGGCTGGGACATTTACTCAATTGACAAATAATACCTTATAGGAACAGTTACCACAGGTCTTATGTCTCATCTATACTTTTTGTTGTGGTATGATTCTCTCTCTGGCACCATTAAAGCCCTTCCAAATCCTCAATGTTTCCACTGCATCTCTGTCCAGGCAGACTTGGCACACGGTTAGTGGGAACGCCCGCTCATTTTAAAGTCTTGGAACGAGTGCTTCCACCAAATATCCTTGTCCTTGGAATTTTCTCTCCACAGAAATATAAACCCCGGATCTCAATAAGTACCAAAATAAGATTGTTATTTTATTCTGCCCTGCTAATCGAGGTGTAATAGCGAAGTACTAGAAAGGCCCCTTACCACCTTCATCTGGGTTGATTAATACAATTTTTGTGGATCTATCACATGGAATAAATTTCCCACACCTTGAAATAAACCATGCATGTTTTTCAACAAATCTGGGCCTCCTGCATAGCTTGTTTCCCATTAGGCCAGCAAAATCATGTTTAGGCACCCCATCGGTTTTATATTTGATTACCAATTACCGTATATTCCGGCGTATAAGACGACTGGGCGTATAAGATGACCCCCCAACTTTTCCAGTTAAAATATAGAGTTTGGGATATACTCGTCGTATAAGACTAGCCCTCTTCCAACACACACCAAATAAAAATTAAAAAACAGCATATACTGGCGCTATGTATGAACAGATACTGGTGCTGTACTGTACGTGGTACCCAGTATACAACAATACAGGGGATTGACTGGTTGGATTGGTCAACTCCCCCTCTCCATAAGCGGATTGGTCAACTCTCTTTGTCTCCATGTTTGTCAGAGTGGTATGGAAGAATAGATTGCACTGTGCCCATAAAACATGCCTCTTTCTCCCTTCTGGCCCACCCTTGTATCCTATTTACCTCCTTCTCTGCCCCTCAGATCTCGCACATGTGCCCTGCGCCACTTCACTACAGTCCTCAGCAGCGAGATCTGAGAGTCGGTAACAGGATAGGGCGTATCACCCGGCATCAATGACACCCGGCGTATAAGACGACCCCTGACTTTTCAGAAGATTTTCAAGGGTTAAAAAGTAGTCTTATACGCCAGAATATACTGTAAATGTTGCATTGATGTATGGAGTACCCAAATGGGTAGCCTGCACCTAGTCGCAAACTTCTATCATGTTTTGTGTGGTTGAAACTTAATTGAAGGCCCTCATGTAGTCTGTGAGCTATTGCTTAGATGTTCCACTAGTTACATATATACTAAAACTATTGTTTTTTACAGGATTCTTAAGTATTGCTTAGAAATTAAAACTGTGTGTGAGAGTGTGTGTGCGTGCGTGCGTGCGTGCGTGCGTGCGTGTGTGTGTGTGTGTGTGTGTGTGTGTGTGTGTGTGTGTGTGTGTGTATTCTTAAAAAAAGAAAAAAAATGTTGTACACTACTCAGTAGAAAAAGATTTAAAGCAATGAAAGTAACAAACACGGCTACAGATTTCTATAAAGGCTGCAGAGTATTGAAGGGAGTATTGCAATCCTCATGTGGCCACTGACAGCTAAGGGATGTACATGTGGAACTGCACTGTTAACAGCCTGTGCACCTCTATAAAGCAGCCCCTCTGGGCATGTTCAACAAATGATTTTTTTAAGTCACTCAATAGGAAAAGGTTGAAGTTTGCTGAGTTGTGAAATTCCATTTCGTTGGCACACAAATATCCTGGAAAACACATACAGCTCATTTTATTAGAGATGAAGATCAATAAAGTACGCTGCATAAAACATGCACTATGGGAATGCTAGTAAAAACAACCAGTTCTGTTCACTCATGTGAGGCCATTACTGGTGACAAGGAACATCCAGAGTCTCTCACAGTTACCGCTGTAGCTTAATGTACATTAAATCCTCTGTCCAGACAAACTTCTTAAAGGATAACTGTAGCAAGAGGGATATGGAGACTACCATTTTTATTTTCTATTAAGGAATACCATTTGCCTGGCTATTCTGTTGACCCTTTGCCTAATACTTTTAGCCATAGACCCTGAACAAGCATGCAGCAGATAGTGTTGGGTAGTGATGCTCGGATACCCCTTTTTATAATTCGAGTTTGGTCGATTCGAATAGTAAATTATTCGAATTCGGTCGAATATTCGAGTCGAATATTTTTTTACTACCAAACACACAATTGGAGAACCTCACTCCCAAACAGTTCTCTGCTGCTTTATAAAGCCTGCAGGCTGCTTATAAGCCAATGAGAAGTGCACACATAATACACCTAGCCTGCAGTGATAATCAAGCAAAAGCTGAGCAAGTCAGCCAATTAGTAGGAGAGGGCTTCAGTTGCATATAGACAATGGCTATATGACCAGCAGGGGGCACCAGCGTGCAGGATATTCCCTCTCATCTGCCCCCCTCCTAACTAAACTGCATGGGATACTACAATAATTAAAAACAATGGTGCATGAGCCAGCCTGGGGCCCCGGGAACTCTCACTGCCCGGGGCCCCAGAACCAGCATCTAACACCATATGTGAGCGCAGCCAAAACCTTGGAGCTGCCACCTCCAAGGCCTGTCTCCTACTGCTCTAAAACTTACCAAACACACAATTGGAGAACCTCACTCCCAAACAGTTCTCTGCTGCTTTATAAAGCCTGCAGGCTGCTTATAAGCCAATGAGAAGTGCACACATAATACACCTAGCCTGCAGTGATAATCAAGCAAAAGCTGAGCAAGTCAGCCAATTAGTAGGAGAGGGCTTCAGTTGCATATAGACAATGGCTATATGACCAGCAGGGGGCACCAGCGTGCAGGATATTCCCTCTCATCTGCCCCCCTCCTAACTAAACTGCATGGGATACTACAATAATTAAAAACAATGGTGCATGAGCCAGCCTGGGGCCCCGGGAACTCTCACTGCCCGGGGCCCCAGAACCAGCATCTAACACCATATGTGAGCGCAGCCAAAACCTTGGAGCTGCCACCTCCAAGGCCTGTCTCCTACTGCTCTAAAACTTACCAAACACACAATTGGAGAACCTCACTCCCAAACAGTTCTCTGCTGCTTTATAAAGCCTGCAGGCTGCTTATAAGCCAATGAGAATTGCACACATAATACACCTAGCCTGCAGTGATAATCAAGCAAAAGCTGAGCAAGTCAGCCAATTAGTAGGAGAGGGCTTCAGTTGCATATAGACAATGGCTATATGACCAGCAGCCTGCAGGCTTTATAAAGCAGCAGAGAACTGTTTGGTGTTATATGGTGTTAGATGCTGGTTCTGGGGCCCCGGGCAGTGAGAGTTCCCGGGGCCCCAGGCTGGCTCATGCACCATTGTTTTGAATATTTTTTACTATTCGATTCGACCTCGGACTTCGACCTCACTATTCGAGTCGGTATTCGAGCTCATTATTCGAGCTGACTATTCGAATTGGCCTTAAATAGCTTCCAACACTTGTTTTGAGGGTGAATGATGCAAGAAACATCTTTTTTTCCAAGTAACAACAGCAAGTGATTATGTGGGGATGTTCCTTTAAAAAAAAAGGTGGAAAGAGAAGTTGTGTCCAAAATGTTGTTCAGTACTGTATATACTTCTTCTTCTTCTTTATCTTCTATATCTTCTTCTTCTTCTTCTATATCTTCTTCTTCTATATCTTCTTCTTCTATATCTTCTTCTTCTTCTTCTTCTTCATCTTCTTCTTCTTCATCATCATCTTCATCTTCTTCATCTTCATCTTCTTCTTCTTCTTCTTCTTCTTCTTCATCTTCATCATCTTCTTCATCTTCTTCTTCTTCTTCTTCTTCTTCATCTTCATCATCTTCTTCTTCATCTTCATCTTCATCTTCATCTTCATCTTCATCTTCTTCTTCTTCTTCTTCTTCTTCTTCTTCTTCTTCATCTTCATCTTCATCTTCATCTTCTTCTTCTTCTTCTTCTTCTTCTTCTTCTTCTTCATCTTCATCTTCTTCTTCTTCTTCTTCTTCTTCTTCTTCTTCTTCTTCTTCTTCTTCTTCTTCTTCTTCTTCTTCTTCTTCATCTTCATCTTCATCTTCATCTTCTTCTTCTTCTTCATCTTCATCTTCATCTTCATCTTCTTCTTCTTCTTCTTCTTCTTCTTCTTCTTCTTCTTCTTCTTCTTCTTCTTCTTCTTCTTCTTCTTCTTCTTCTTCTTCTTCTTCTTCTTCTTCTTCTCCTTCTTTTTCTATATCGTCTTCTTCTTCTTCACTTATTTCTCTTTTATATTTTTTTTTAAAGAAATGCAGCTATTTTTGAGCGTAATAAATAGCTGGTTGCGCACGCATGTTGGAAGCGCCATTGTATGTGCTCCCTGGCAGTGGAAACACACAGACAGCAGGAGGTAAATTCAGCAGCAGGAGGAGGAGGATGATTGTGTGGCAGCAGGCAGTCAATGAGGCAGGCAGCGTGACATAATAGCCCTGGTACATAGCGGTGATACCAGGGCTGTAAATAAACACAGCAGGAGGTCCCAGACAGCGGTCGTGCAGCCCACATCGTGTCCAATACACAACTGGGACAACACAGTTTTCAACCTCAGAAAAATTAAACCTTTTTTTTTATGGTTTATTTGTTTTGTTTTTACAACAAATTACACAGACAGATATAGCTATTGTTTGACGTAATAGCTGGTGGCAGAGTGGCAGCAGAAGGTAATTCTGTGTACCCTGGCAGTGGGAAACACAGACAGACAGCAGCAGCAGCAGGAGGAATGGAGGAGTAATGTGAGCAACTATTGTTTGACGTAATAGCTGGTGGCAGAGTGGCAGCAGAAGGAAATTCTGTGTACCCTGGCAGTGGGAAACACAGACAGACAGCAGCAGCAGCAGGAGGAGGAGTGGAGGAGTAATGTGAGCAACTATTGTTTGACGTAATAGCTGGTGGCAGAGTGGCAGCAGAAGGAAATTCTGTGTACCCTGGCAGTGGGAAACACAGACAGACAGCAGCAACAGCAGGAGGAATGGAGGAGTAGTGTGAGTGTGGCAGCAGGCCAGGCAGGCAGCGTGACATAATAGCCCTGGTACCTAGCGGTGATACCAGGGCTGTAAATAAACACAGCAGGAGGTCCCAGACAGCGGTTGTGCAGCCCACATCGTGTCCAATACACAACTGGGACAACACAGTTTTCAACCCGGGCACCTCAGAAAAATTAAACCTTTTTTTTTTTTTTGGTTTATTTGTTTTGTTTTTACAACAAATTACACAGACAGATATAGCTATTGTTTGACGTAATAGCTGGTGGCAGAGTGGCAGCAGAAGGTAATTCTGTGTACCCTGGCAGTGGGAAACACAGACAGACAGCAGCAGCAGCAGGTGGAATGGAGGAGTAATGTGAGCAACTATTGTTTGACGTAATAGCTGGTGGCAGAGTGGCAGCAGAAGGAAATTCTGTGTACCCTGGCAGTGGGAAACACAGACAGACAGCAGCAGCAGCAGGAGGAATGGAGGAGTAGTGTGAGTGTGGCAGCAGGCCAGGCAGGCGGCATGACATAATAGCCCTGGTACCTAGCGGTGATACCAGGGCTGTAAATAAACACAGCAGGAGGTCCCAGACAGCGGTCGTGCAGCCCACATCGTGTCCAATACACAACTGGGACAACACAGTTTTCAACCCGGGCAACTCAGAAAAATTAAACCTTTTTTTTTTTTTGGTTTATTTGTTTTGTTTTTTTATAGAAAATTACACAGACAGATATAGCTATTGTTTGACTTAATAGCTGGTGGCAGAGTGGCAGCAGAAGGTAAATCTGTGTACCCTGGCAGTGGGAAACACAGACAGACAGCAGAAGGGCAGTACACAGCAGCCCACTGTAGGTGTAAAATGTGTGGCTGCAGGCGACGTAATAGTCAGGAGGTGGTAAAGGGTGGTAAGGCACATTAACGATGGTTCTTCAGTTCATGTCCCCCTCTCGCCGACAACAGGGGCCAGGAACTCGCCTTCCACCCACGCCTGGTTCATCTTGAGAAACGTCAGTCTGTCCACAGACTTGAGAGACAGCAGGTCTGTGGGGCGCTTGCTGCTGGAAGCAGGCACCTGCTGCTGCCTCTGTGCTGGCTGGACAGTGGGGGTGGAAGGCTGGGGGAAGGCTTCCTCCAAGTGCTCAACAAGGGCCTGCTGCAAGCTCCTTATTTGTTGCGCTGGGTCTCCTCCTGCAGGCGGCAGGAACTGGCTCAACTTCCCCTTGAGGCGTGGGTCCAACATCATGCTGATCCAGATGTCCTCCCTCTGCTTCATCTGGATCACCCTGGGGTCCTTGCGCAGGCACGTCAGCATGTGCGCTGCCATTGGGAAGAGGCGGGCCACGTGTGCTGGCACATCGGCGGCAGTGCTGTCCTCATCCTCCTCCTCTCCCTCCTCAGCCTCATCCTCTCTCCACCCCCGCACCAACTCAGCTGCACTGTGCTGATCCCCCTCATCAGCAGCAAGGTCAGGGACCTCCACCAAGTCCTCCTCCTCCTCCCCCTCAGAGGTGGACTGTGCAGCTGCATGACGCTCCTGCTGGTCCAAGGCTGCCGCTCCTTGTTCCAGCAAAGCATCGAGGGCCCTGTTCAGCAGACAAACCAGGGGCACCCACTCGCAGACCATAGCATGGTCCCTGCTCACGATGTTAGTGGCCTGCAGAAAGGGAGCCAGCACTAAGCACACCTGCTGCATGTGCCTCCAGTCATCATCGGGGACGATGGACGGGATATTGCTGGTCCTGTCCTTTCTCTGAGCGGCGGACACAGTGGCCAGGGCAAGGTACTGGTTGACAGCGTGCTTCTGTTCAACCAGATGCTCCAACATCGCCAGGGTGGAGTTCCAGCGAGTCGGAACGTCAAGGATCAGCCGATGGCGTGGCAGCTCCAGCTCCTTTTGCACGTCTTCCAGGCTCGCACAGGCTGCAGCCGAGCGCCGGAAGTGATGCACAACGTTCCTTGCCATTTCCAGCAGTTCGCCCATCCCCTGGTAGGTGCGCAAGAACTTCTGCACCACCAGGTTCAGCACGTGGGCAAGACAGGGGATGTGGGTCAGGTTTCCCCTGTCTATTGCGGCAACCAGATTGGCCCCATTGTCGGCCACCACCTCTCCGACTCTGGGGGTCAGCCAAATCCTCTCCTGCTCCTGGAGTTTGGCCAACACATGGGTTGGCGTCAGTTTGGTCTTCCCAAGGCTGACCAACTGCAGCAGCGCTTGGCAGTGGCGGGCCTTCACGCTGCTGCTGAGGCGGGGGGTTTGGCCAGGTGTGCCGGAGGATGGCAGAGGATTGGAGGAACCTGCTGCAGTTCCCCTGACCCTGCGGGGTGGCACCACCCACTGTGTTGCTGCTGCTGCTGTGCCCGCTGCTGCTCTCCCATCCTCACCCCCTTCCACCAAGCTGACCCAGTGGACAGTGAAGGACAGGTAGCGGCCTGTCCCGAAGCGGCTGCTCCAGGAGTCCATGGTGACGTGGACCCTTTCACCAACCGCGTGCTCCAGCCCTCGCTCCACATTGGCCATCACAAAGCGGTGCAGTGCAGGAATGGCCTTGCGGGCGAAAAAGTGTCTGCTGGGGAGCTGCCAGTCTGGGGCTGCACAAGCAAGCAGCGCACGCATGTCGCTCCCCTCCTGCACGAGCGTGTACGGCAGGAGTTGGGAGCACATGGCCCGTGCCAGCAAGCCGTTCAGCTGCCACACGCGACGGCTGCTGGGAGGCAGAGCCCTAACCACCCCCTGGAAGGACTCGCTCAAAAGGCTCTGGCATGGCCTTTTGCTGGCACGGGAATCAGCAGACACAGCAGAGGAGGCCACTGAGGACTGGCTGCCAGAACAGGCCTCAGTGTCGGCGGCAGGAGTTGCAGAGGGGGGAGGAGCAGTGCGTTTCCGCACTCCTGCTGGTGCTGCTGGAGGAGCAGGAGGGCGGGTGGCTGCTGTTGCTGCTGCTGCTGCTGCTGAAGGCTGTGCAGTGATGGGTGTGGTGCCACTGCCAGCACCAGATGCCTTCAGCCTCTGGAACTCCTCATGCTGGGGGAAATGTTTCGCAGCAAGGTGGTTGATGAGCGAGCTGGTGCTGAACTTTAAGGGGTCTGCACCTCTGCTCAACTTCCGCTGACAGTGGTTGCAAGTGGCGTACTTGCTGTACACTGTGGGCATGGTGAAAAACCGCCAGATTGGTGACAAAAACAACCCCCTACGGCCTGGAGCCGCTGCTGCCTGTCTCCCTGTGGTGGTTGGGGCGGGGGCTTGGGTGCAGCTGGTGGTGGTACTGGCAGATGCTGCTGCTGCTGCTGAGCCTGAGACACCAGCAGGCTGTGGGACCTGCCTACTGCTGCCAATGCTTGCAATGATGTGCCTCCTTGCAAGGCCCACAAGCGCATCCTCCTCCTCCTCAGAGCTGCTGATGACGACATCCCCTGGAGCTGGTGGCACCCAGTCTTTGTCTGTCACCGTGTCATCATCATCCTCCCCCCCTGAAACATGTCCTGCTGGGATGATGACCCCCCAAACTCCTCTCCTGATGCATGGATGGGCTGCTTGACTGTTGCCACAGTCTTGCTGTCCAATCCCTCATCCCCCAAAGTACCCATCAGCATCTCCTCCTCCAAATCGCCAACAACAGCAGACAATTGACGCATCATGCCTGGGCTCAAAAGAGTGCTGAGTGACAGGTCGGGCGACTGACGGTGAACTGGCCTCCTCCCCAGGCCCTGCTGGGCGGCTGCTGCGAACAAGGGTGGTGGTGGTGGTGAGGGTGGAGGCCTCGGATGCAGAGCTGATGGCGGGCTGCTCATCCTCCGTCATCAGTTGCACCACAGTGTCTGCATCCTTTTCCTCAATGGGACGTTTCCGACCCGGCTGGAGGAAAATCGGAGCAGGTGCTACACGCTGCTGCTGCTGTGTCTCTGCAGCGTGAGTTGCAGATGCTCCTGCTGGGCGGCGCCCAAGGCGTCCACGGCCAGTGGCTATAGGAGGAATGTTAGCCACTGACGCTGCTGCTGCTGCTGCAGAACTGTGCATGGTGGCGCGGCCGCGGCTTGCCACAATGCTGCTCCCTCTCCTCCTGATTCCCTTGCTGCCCTTCCCCTTGCCCAAACCGCGCTGGCTGCCACTTCCAGACATCTTAGATGTTTTGGGCGTAAACACAAAAGTTTTTTAAAAGGGCGGGTGAAAAGTGGGGTACTTCAATGGAGTGGGTTGGTGGGTGAGGTGACACTAATCACTAAGTGATTAGATCGCTAACTGATTAGTACAGTACAAATACAAAATACAATAATCGGTAATCAGTAAGTGTGAACAGTGAACAGTGAGTGTGTCCCCTAGTACACTAACTAGAAATTACAATAATCAGTAGTAATCACAAGGAAATAGAGTGTGTGTACACTACAGACAGTGAGTGCACGCACGCGCACACACGCGCAGGAGCTAGCCTATGAACAGTGACTGAGTGAGTGTCCCTAGTACAGTAAGTAAGTAATAACAGTCAGGAAGTACAACTAGAAATTACAATAATCAGTAGTAATCACAAGGAAATAGAGTGTGTGTACACTACAGACAGTGAGTGCACACACGCGCACACACGCGCAGGAGCTAGCCTATGAACAGTGACTGAGTGAGTGTCCCTAGCACAGTAAGTAAGTAGTAACAGTCAGGAAGTACAACTAGAAATTACAACTTAATAAGATTCAGTAATCAGTAGTAATCACAAGGAAATAGAGTGTGTGTACACTACAGACAGTGCACGCGCACACACACGCAGGAGCTAGCCTATGAACAGTGACTGAGTGAGTGTCCCTAGTACAGTAAGTAAGTAGTAACAGTCAGGAAGTACAACTAGAAATTACAATAATCAATAGTAATCACAAGGAAATAGAGTGTGTGTACACTACAGACAGTGAGTGCACGCACGCGCACACGCGCGCAGGAGCTAGCCTATGAACAGTGACTGAGTGAGTGTCCCTAGTACAGTAAGTAAGTAGTAACAGTCAGGAAGTACAACTAGAAATTACAACTTAATCAGATTCAGTAATCAGTAGTAATCACAAGGAAATAGAGTGTATGTACACTACAGACAGTGAGTGCACGCACGCGCACACACGCGCAGGAGCTAGCCTATGAACAGTGACTGAGTGAGTGTCCCTAGTACAGTAAGTAAGTAGTAACAGTCAGGAAGTACAACTAGAAATTACAACTTAATCAGATTCAGTAATCAGTAGTAATCACAAGGAAATAGAGTGTGTGTACACTACAGACAGTGCACGCGCACACACACGCAGGAGCTAGCCTATGAACAGTGACTGAGTGAGTGTCCCTAGTACAGTAAGTAAGTAGTAACAGTCAGGAAGTACAACTAGAAATTACAATAATTAATCAGTAATCAGAAGGAAATAGAGTGTGTGTACACTACAGACAGTGCACGCACACACACACGGTCACACGCAGGAGCAAATGAACAAACAGTGACAGTGAGTGTCCTAGTTAGTCCTAGTACAGTTATATAACTGCAATACAAAATACAATCACTCAGTAGCTAGTAAAGGACAGCAGAAATACTGGTATAGATGAGAAATAAACTAACAGAGGACAGGAGAGAACAGCTGAGCTGCCCACACAGGCAGGCCCTGAGGCCTAAAGTTGTGTAAGCTTACCTGCAGCAGCTGGCTCTCTAGTAACACACAAGCTACTAACTAAAATACAATGTCTATCTAACTAACAACAATATAGGTGTATATAGGAGGTGTATGTGAGCAAAAACGCTAGGTGAATGACCACAATAAAGCTCTTGCTAAGCCAAAGCACAAAGGAGCAGATCTCTCTCTGTACAAAGTCAGGCAAGGACGGAAAAACCGAACATGGCGGCCGCTATTTATAGGGTAGGGGCTGGCCAGGGTCCCCCTAAGTGATTGGCTGCCGTCAGAGGGCCTGGGAGCCCTCTGATTGGCTCTGAGGACATCAATCTGGGCTATGACGCTATTCGAGCTCGGTATTCAAGCTCGAATAGCGCTGTTAGCTCGAATAGCGCGAATAGTGAATGTGCTATTCGAGTTCACTCGAATAGCCCATTCGAATATCTCCAGCTATTCGGAGCTCGAATACCGAGCTCGAATAGCTGAAAAAGAGCTCGAATATTCGAGCTACTCGAATATTCGAGCTCTGTTGAGCACCACTGGTGTTGGGCGAACAGTGTTCGCCACTGTTCGGGTTCTGCAGAACATCACCCTGTTCGGGTGATGTTCGAGTTCGACCGAACACCTGATGGTGTTCGGCCTTTTAGTTCGGGTTCGCCCGAACTGCTCAATGCCCGGCCGAACAGGGCCCCTGTTCGGCCGCATACGGCCCCCCTATGGGGTCGCAGGCATAAGGGGGAGCATGCCCCGATCGCGCGGGGGGGGTCGTAAATTCCCACCACCCCCTCCGCTAGCGCTCCCCCCTCTGCCCGCTTCCCCATAAAAAAGTTTGCGTTAAGTTAAATAGTACCGTTGGTGGCTGCTGCAGTGGCTGGCTGGCAGTGGTGTGAGTGAGGAGGAGGAGTCCGAGTAGGACGCGTTGAGGCCGGGCAGTGGGCGGTTCAGCGGTAGTACCCTTGTGGTACTTCCGCCCTTTCTCTGACCTCACGTCCTCTATGTGATGACGCATACGAGGGTACGCGTCGTATGCATCATCACATAGAGGACGTGAGGTCAGAGAAAGGGCGGAAGTACCACAAGGGTACTACCATTGAACCGCCCGCTGCCCGGCCTCAACGCATCCTACTCGGACTCCTCCTCCTCACTCACACCACTGCCAGGCCAGCCAGCCACTGCAGCAGCCACCACCGGTACTATTTAACTTTACGCAAACTTTTTTATGGGGAAGCGGGCAGAGGGGGGAGCGCTAGCGGAGGGGGTGGGGGGAATTTCCGACCCCCCCCCCCCCCCCCCGCGAACGGGGCATGCTCCCTTCTTATGCCTGCGACCCCATAGGGGGGCCGTATTGCGGCATGTTCGGGTCCCCATTGACTTGCATTGAGTTCAGGGTTCGGGCCGAACATGCCGAACATCTGGCCCATGTTCGGCCTGTTCGTCCCGAACCCGAACATCCAGGTGTTCGCCCAACACTAGCAGCAGATCAGGTGTTTCTGACCATATTGTCAGAACTACAAGATTAGCTGCATGTGTGTTTCTGGTGTGATTCCGACACTACTGCAACCATATAGATCAGCTGGGCTGCCAGGCAGCCTGTTATTGCTTATAAGGAAATAAATATTGCAGCCTCCATATTCCTCACTTGTCCTCAGTTGTCCTTCAAGCCTGTAGCCTTCTTCTCTATCTCACTGGTTGTATAAGATACAGGTAAAAGTCAACAAATTAAATTAAGATATTGTGCATACATTCATTTATTTCATATTGGGTTTTCATAAGCTGTAAGCCATAATCATCAACATTATAACAAATAAAGGCTTGAAATATTTTGCTTTGCATGTAATGAGTCTATTTCATATATTAGTTTTACCTTTTAAGTTGAGTTACTGAAATAAATGAACTTTTGCCCAATATTCACATTTTTCGAGTTTCCTCTATATGAATAAAATAGGGGACATAAAAAAAGGGCTCCAGGAAAAAAAGGACTCGGCTGGATAAGAAATTGACACGCCTGGATAACGAAATCTCAATAATGATAATTACCATTTTAAAACAGACGGGAGATGAAAACGAAAAGATATTAAAGTGGATCCGAGGTGAACTTTTACTCATTGCATAATTGTGTTCCTTTTCTATTGTTTATAGGGCATTCCTCAAGCCAAATACATTTTTGTTGTTGTTTTAATACTCTAATTCCCTATAAACTAAATAAACCACACCCACAGGTTTTCAGAGAGCCTTGGCAGTAGCAAGGGCTCATGGGAGCTCAGTCTGGGCAGGAGGAGGTGTTACTAGCCATTGATTTCAGAGGCAGAGGGGAGGAGGGAGGAGGGGGGATTAGGTTTTTTTTCACAGGCTGAGTGCTCAAGATACAGATAAGCCTGCCTCTGTGTAATGTTTACAAACAACATGGCTGCTGTCATTGTATCACAGGAAGAAATAATCATTTTCTATTAAAGCTGTTTGCAGCTAGATTTGTTGTGTAAACTATCTAAACTTTAGATAAGATATATAGACAAGTTACTTGTTATAGTTAGTTTTTCATCTCGGATCCACTTTAACATTAAAAATCGTTGCATAATTCAACAATGCAGCTTAACCTAGCCCTACTCTCACACAGACACCTCCACTGGTGGTGCCTAAACCTAACTACTCCCCTGGTGGTGTCTAACCCTAAACACCCCCCACGGTGGTGCCTAACCCTAACCACCCCCTGGTGGTGCCTACCCCTATCCCACCCAGTAGTGCCTAAACCATAACCACCCCCCTGGTGGTGCCTAACCCTAACAACACCCATGGTGTTGCCTAACCCCCCCCCCCCCGGGTGGTGCCTAACCCTAACCCCCCTCCCAACGGTGGTGCCAACCCTAGTCACTCCCTGTGCGCAAACCCCCCTACATACATAGAAACGACAATATATTTGATGTTGTAAAGTCTGTACATACAAACAAAATAATATGACAAAAACTATAACAATGCAAGTTTCTAAAACAATAACATATTTCAAAAACTTTAATGTTATAATATTGAAAACCATATTTATCTTATGTCCTTTTTTCTTCTTTGGGCGCCGTATTAGTGATAAATGCATTAGAGTCTATGGCGAAGCCCTTTTCGTGCACTAGCCGCCGGCGCCCTTTTTTCCTGCTACAAGTAAAATCTTTCAAACTGAAATACATTCCTGGCAATGATATTTCAGGAGGCTCCCTTTGTTGAAATTGATTTCCTAATTTGCCACTGTTATTGGCCTAAGGAAGCAGGCTCATACCTGCAAAACGCGGTGCTAAAAATAAAATCTTTTGTAAGCCACCTAAATTTCCTTTTTGATTTTAAACTGGTTTTAAAAGTTTTTATCGACCACTAGGGCACCCAGTGGCGTAGCTAAGGAGCTGTGGGCCCCGATGCAAGTTTTACAATGGGGCCCCCCAAGCACTCTATACATAGCAATTGATACGGTGCACCAAAACCTGCCAATGGCAACTACAGAGTCAGAGGTGCAAGAAAAGGATGGGAAACAGTTTGTTAATGATTACCACTATTCAAAGTATCTATAGAAGTTATTATTATGAGCACAGGACCAATAGAGAGCTAATACTGTAGTTGAGGGAGGGCCCTTCGGGGCCCCTCTGGCCCAAGGGCCCCGATGCGGTCGCTACCGCTGCACCCCCTATTGCTACGCCCCTGAGGGCACCCCTTTTACCTTATATATGTTATTTCAGAGGTCATGTTACCACCACTGCTCCTTGTGAGTGTCAGTATGCATGATACTGTCACAGTTGCAGTTTTAAAACCCCACTCCGTCTTTTGCTTCAGGTTTGCTTAAATCCTAATAATATAAAAATCTGAACTAACTGAATCTCTGTTTTTATCATAAAGAGTGGAGTTTCTCTTTAAAACTAACAGATGGCTAAATGACTGAAAACAAATGTTAAGTGTGGAATGTCTTACTTGTCAGTCAGTCAGTCAGTCAGTCAGTCCTGGCTATACATAAGCCCAGTTAGAGTTCACAGTCATCAGGCTTTACTTACCTGGGGCTTCTTCAAGCCCCTAGAAGTCTGCATGTCCCTCGCTGCAGTTCCGCTGTGCTTCAGTAACCAACTGTCCACTCTGTATTGATGGGGTTGGTAGCTTCTACGATACTCCAGGTAAGTAAAGCTTAATACGGTAGCAGGAAAAAAAAGCGTCGGTTGAAGGTGGACGAAAAGGCCGCCGCCATAGAGTCTTATGTAATTATTGTTAATACGGTGAAAAAAAGCAGAAAAAAGGGTGCTGGGATAAATATCGGTAACAACATTAGAACATTAAAGTTTTTTAAGTATGTTTTGTTGTAGAAGCTTGCAACATTATAGTGTTTATCATAATATTTTCTTTGTATGTAATGATTTCATGTTATCAAATATATTATCATTTATATGCGTAAAAGTGTGTTTCTGCAGAGGGAGTGGTTAGTTTTATGCAATACCAGGGTGGTGGTGGTTAGGATTAGGCACCACCAAGGGGGTGGTTAGGGTTAGGCACCACGTGGGGGGTTAGGGTTAGGCACCATCAGGGGAGTGGTTAGTTTGAGGCACCACCAGGGAAGGGTTCTGTGTGAGACTAGAGTTGGGTTAAGCTGTATTGTTGAATTACGTAACAATTTTTAACGTTAATATATTTTCGTTATTATTTCCCGTCTGTTTTTACAATGGTATTTATTGTTAACCAAGTTTGACATTACAACGATATTTATCATTATCAGATTTCATTATCCACTGGCGCAATGTCGTTATCCAGCCAGGCCCTTTTTCATGGCGCCCTTTTTCATGCACACCTTAATACTGTATGTACCTGTCACCTCAGATATCCTTTAAGGACCAGAGCTAAAGATGGCTCAAACCTCAGATTGTGGGTTCGCAGACTGCGGACACAAACTTCCAAAAAAGTTTGAGTTTGCGCGAACCGCCATAGACTTCAATGGGCAGGCGCATTTTAAAATCTACAAAGACTGTTTCTGGCCACAAAAGTGATGGAAAAGATATTTCAAGGGGTCTAACACCTGGAGGGGGGCATGCCGGAGTGGGATACATGCCAAAAGACCCTTGGAAAATTATATATTTGACGCAGAGAAGGTAATCCCTAAAGGGCAGAAATCCCATTGCAATACTAAGTTGGAGGCATAAAGTGCTTTAAAACATCTTGTGTGTGTATACATCGATCAGGTAGTGTACTGCTTAACACTGACAGACCAAGTTTAACACACCGCCGCAAACAATCGCAAAGGGTTGTCATTAGTTAACGCTCCCAGGACATAAACTGTCAGTCCTCTCGGCGGCAATGTTTGTGTAGTGATGGCCGTGCTCGTGCGCACTTTGGCAAGAGTGCAGGCCATGGATGATGAAAATTGAAAAATACGTTTTTTGTTTTGATGAACTGAAAATTTAAGTTACTTATAAAATACTACAATGCTTTTTTCCCCCTGATATGTTACTTTGATAACTGTGGTAATTCCAGAGCTAATACCTGCCGACAAGCGCTGACCTGTATGGTGCCATAAAGAACTTGTGCTATGTACAAAGTAACACCTATGCCTTTTCAAGTTGTAGTATCAGTTTTTATAAGTTTCAGAAAAAGGTAGGTTTTAAAAAAAAAAAATATGTATAGATTTGTTAGTAAGAAAAATAACAATTTCAAGGTAATAATTTCAATGATAATTTTCAAAAAACTAAACAAAGTCAGCAGGTGTCAGGCAGCAGGCAGCAGAAGTGCTGCCTGCCACCCAACTCCAATGCAGAGCCACGCAGTGGAGACTTGCAAGCAATGGAACGCTTCTCTGCCTTTTGGCTAAGACCAAGTGTAGTATCAGTTTTACTAAGTTTCATTGAGAGGTAGGTTATTGAAAAAAAAACATGAAAGTTATTTATGTATAGATTTGTTAGTAAGAAAAAAAACTTTATTTATAAAAAATGTCAAGGTTATAATTTCAATGATAATTTTCAATTATGATATATAGTGTTCTGGCTTGTTTGCAATAGTTAGAAGAATATAGTTGAACTACAAGGCCCAGCAACTGACTGTGGCCTGTATGCGGTGTGTAACCCACAAAGACAGATATCAATAACAGATACAGTTGGAAGCTAAGCACAGCTTATGATGATAGATAGTGTTCTGGCTTGTAATAGATAGAAGAGGATAGTAAAACTGCAAGGCCCAGCAATGACTTTGACCTGGCCTGTATGCAGTGTCTCACACACACACACACACACACACACAAAAAAATTGGAACAAAATGAGCCCTCAAAAGTGCTTTTGTTTTGGGGTTTCAGCAATAAAGAACAGCCTAGCTAACTGCCCTTGTCTCTCTGTGGGCTGTATGCAGTGTATCACCCATAAAGAAAGCTATGCTTTAGTAAGTTCAATCACACAAATACAGTGGAAAGATATGCATTGGTCTAATACAGTGTGCTGTCACACAGATGCAGTGGAAAGATATGCACTGGCCTAAAACAGTGTGCAGTCAAACAGATTCAGTGGAAAGATATGCACCAGTCTAATACAGTGTGCTGTCAAACAGATGCAGTGGAAAGATATGCACTGGTATAATAGAGTATGCTGTCACACAGACACAGCGGAAAGGTATGCACTGGTATAATACAGTGTGCTGTCACACAGACACAGCGGAAAGGTATGCACTGGTATAATACAGTATGCTGTCACACAGACACAGGGGAAAGGTATGCACTGGTATAATACAGTGTGCTGTCACACAGATACAGGGGAAAGGTATGCACTGGTAAAATACAGTATGCTGTCACACAGATACAGGGGAAAGGAATGCACTGGTATAATACAGTATGCTGTCACACAGATACAGGGGAAAGGTATACACTGGTATAATACAGTATGCTGTCACACAGATACAGGGTAAAGGTATTCACAGTGGTAATACAGTGTGCTAGGCCTGGCACAGTAGTACAGCAAGGGCCAGCTGCGACAGATAGGGCTGTATCTATGCAGTGTCAGTGTCACACACAAAAAAAAACACATCAGAGGAATATTAGCTCTCAAAAGAGTTTTTTTTGAAAGATATGCAGTGGTAATACTGTGTGCTGGCTAGGCCTGGCACTGCTGCGACAGACAGGGCTGTATATATTCAGTGTCAGTGTCACACACACACACACACACACAAAAAACACATCAGAATAATATTAGCTCTCAAAAGAGCTGTTTTGGGGTGCTTGTTTTAGCAACAAATTTCAGCGAGGAGCAAGCTAACAGCCTAACTAACGCTTTCCCTATCTCTCCAGCAACCTCTCCCTTCCTCTCACTAATAGCAGGATCAGCAGACTGAGTACATGGTCGATGCTGCTGTGTTTTTATGGGGGGAGGGGGGGTCCAGGAGGGAGTGCAGCCTAATTGGCTGCTTTGTCTCTGCTGACTGTGATGTGGAGGGTCAAAGTTTAGCCCAATGAGGAGGTATAGGGGGCGGGTCGAACGCGTCATGATATCCATGTGGACTACCCGCCGGGCGGACCATTCGGGCCATCTCTAACCAGAGCCTTTTTTTCCATTTTTCTTTTGTGATCACTGTGATTGGGTAACGGTTTTCACAGGGAAGATCATATTTAATATTAACAAATAGAAAGATAAAATAAATACAATTAAACATTTTTATTTAATTTTTTCAGGAAAGTTAAATTTAGATTATTTGTTATGTCAGATTTAGGGGGAGTGGTTGTGTAATTGTTTATGGAGAAATACTAGTGTAAGCAAAGACTACATTAGAAATTAGAGATGGCCCGAACGGTTTGCACATACTTCGCTGGTTCGCATTCGCGATTGAACGCAAACTTTATGTGAGTTCGACCCGCCCCCTTTACTACATCATTAGGGTCAACTTTGACCCTCTACATCACAGTCAGCAGGCACAGGGTAGCCTATCAGGCTACACGCCCTCCTGGAGCCCCCCTTTATAAAACGCAGGCAGCGTCAGCTATTTCACTCACTCGTGTGGCTACAGTAATTAGAGAAGGGAGAGAACCTTGCTGCTGACATAGGGAAAGCTTAGTTTAGGCTCTTGTGTTAGGCTTGTTAGGTTGCTCCTTCTTGCTGATCTTATTACTAAAAAGCATTGCTCATTCTCAACAGCTCTTTTGAGAGCTAATGTTGTTCTTGTGATCTATTTTTTCTTTTTTTGTGTGTGTCCCACAGACACTTGTGTTGCATATACAGCCCTGTCAGTCAGTCACAGCTGCTGCTGGGACCCTGGCCCCTTGGTATTTCCTACTGTGCCACTGCCAGCCCCAGCACATTCAGTAACTACCTGTGTGTGTGACAGCTGCACAATTGTAATATGCATACACACCTGTTAAGTGCCCTCCTCCCCCCCGATATGGACAAAACAACAGGCAGAGGCAGAGCCAGAGGCAGACCCAGAGGCAGGCCACCCGGCAGGTCTGTTCGAGGTTGTGCTGATGTGATTTTGTGCAGCCCTGGCCCAAAGTATAGTGCTCAGAAGAAGGCAAGTCCCATTAACTCCTAAGATTGTCAGGACGTGGTTGACTATTTAACACAGAACACCTCATCTTCCGCAGCCACCAGCGCTACTACAAGCACCACATCCACTGCATTTGACACTTTGGAGGAGTTATTTGGTGGGGAATTAACTGATTCACAGACATTGTTACAACAAGATGAAGGTGCTAAGCAAGTTACACCACCTCATATGTCTGAGTTAGGCAACACTATAGACGTAACGTGTGAGGAGGAGGATGATGAAGTACCTGTGTTGGTGCAGTTTATGAGATGCCTGAGGCAAGCGAAGCTGGGGAGGATGATTATGATGATTATGATGATACGGATGCCACGTGGGATCCTAAGAGACAAGATGACCAAGGGGACAGTTCAGAGGGGGAGCCGTAGAGGAGTAGGAGGAGACGAGTTGCTGAAAGAAGCAGGGGGAGCTCGTCTTAAGAAACAGCTGGCGGCAGTGTCCGCCGCCATGTATCGCCACCTATGGACAGCCAGCCAACATGCCCTTCAACGTCAGCTGCTGATGTCATCATAGTGCCATCACCCCAGGGGGCTCAACGGTTTTTAAATGTTTTAGTGTGTCTGCCTTAGATCAGAGAAATGCCATCTGTTCTCTCTGCAACCAAATATTGAGCCGTGGAAAGGCCAACAGCTGTGTAGGGACAACTGCCTTACAAAGGCACATGGAGAAAAGGCACATACTGCAATGGGAAGAGCACCAGAGGAAAAACAGCACACAAAAGCAATGCCACCCTCCTTCTCCTCTTCCTCCTTCAGGTGCATCATCTTCAGCTGCTTTCTCCCTTGCACCTTCACAATCACAGCCACCCTCCCTCCACTCCGCCTCTCACCTTGAGCGGTTTCTGCTCCTCTGCACACAGCAGCAGCCAGGTGTCCATGAGGGAAATCTTTGAGCGGAAGAAGCCAATGCCTGCCAGTCACCCCCTTGTCCGGCGTCTGACAGCTGAAACTGTTAGCTCGCCAGCTAATTCCATACCAGCTGGTGGACTCAGGCCTTCCGAAAATTTGTGGCCATTGGGACACCACAGTGGAAGATACCAAGCCACAATTATTTCTGACCACGGATGCCTTGTTTGCCAAGCACGGTCAGGGCTGGTACATTACTTACACAGCCCATTGGGTCAACCTGGTGACCGCTGGCAAGCAGGGAGTACGTGGCTGTGCAGTGGACCTAGTTGTGACACCTCCATGGCTTGCAGGCAGGCCTGCTGCCACCTCCTCTCCTCCTGCTACATCCTCTTCACTGTCGTTCTCCTCCTTCTCCTTGGCTGAGTGGCAGTTCAACTCTACTGGTGCTGCGATCTCCTCTCCAGCTACACAGCCCCAGCTCTCCAGGGCCTATGCTGCATGCCAGGTACGACGGTGTCACGATATCTTAGACATGTCTTGCCTCAAAGCGGAGAGTCACACTGGAGGAGCTCTCCTGGCTGCTCTTAACAAACAGTTGAATCAGTGGCTGACCCCGCACCAACTGGAGATTGGCAAAGTGGTGTGTGAAAACAACAGCAATCTCATTTCGGCTTTGAATTTGGGAAAGCTGACACATGTACCCTGCATGGCACATGTGCTGAATCTCATAATTAAGAAATGTGTGTCTAAGTACCCAGGCTTACAGGACGTCCTGAAGCAGGACAGGAAGTTGTGTGGGCATTTCAGGCGGTCTTACATGGCCATGACCCGCTTTGATGATATTCAGCGGAGAAACAATTTGCCGGTGAGGCGCTTAATTTGCGATAGCCCGACTCGCTGGAATTAAACCCTCCTGATCTTCGACTGTCTGCTACAACAGGAGAAAGCCGTCACCCAGTATCTCTACAACTACAGTAAAAGGACACACTCTGGGGAGACGAGGATGTTCTGGCCGAAGAAATGGATACTCATTTGAAATGCCTGCAGGCTCATGCGGCCGTTTGAGGAGGTGACAAACATGGTGAGTCACAGTGAAGGCGCCATCAGCGACTTGATCCAATATGCTTTCTTCCTGGAGCGTGCTATGCGTACAGTGGTGGATCAAGCTGTTGAGGAGCGTGAACAGGAACAATTACAGGAGGAAGAGTTGTGGGATCAATTCTCATTAGAACCAGATGTTTCCTCAACACCTGTGGCAGCAAAGAGGGAGGAGGAGGAGGAAGAGTCGTGTGGGGAAGAGGAGTCAGATGATGAGGAAGGTGATTTTTTGTTGGCGGGAGGAGGAGGCGGCAGAATAACAACCACAGCAGGCGTCTCAGGGGGCTTGTGCTGCTCAACTTTCCCGTGGTATTGTTCGAACCTGGGGGAAGGAGGAGAACTTACCTGACATCACTGAGGAAGAAGAGATGGATAGTACATCTGGATCCAAATTTGTGCAGATGGCATCTTTCATGCTGTCCAGCCTGTTAAGGGACCCCTGTATAAAAAAACTCAAGGTAAATGACAATTACTGGGTGGCCACGCTATTAGACCCTCGGTATAGGCACAAAGTGGTGGAGATGTTACCAACTCACCTGAAGGCAGAAAGGATGCTACACATGCAGAACAAGCTGGCAACTATGCTTTACAGTGCATTTAGGGTGATTTCACAGCACAATGGAATAAAGGTACCACTGCCAGTAATCCTCCTCCCATGTCCACGCAGGCAAGGACAGGAAACTCTAGCGATCTCATGGTGTTGTCGGACATGCGGACATTCTTTAGTCCAACGCCTCGCCTTAGCCCTTCCGGATCCACCCTCCACCAACGCCTTGACCGGCAGGTAGCCGATTACCTGGCCTTAAGTGTGGATGTAGACACTGTGAGCAGCGATGAACCCTTGGACTAGTGTTGGGCGAACACCTAGATGTTCGGGTTCGCGAACGTTCGCCGAACATCGCCGCGATGTTCGGGTGTTCGCGCCGAACTCCGAACATAATGGAAGTCAATGGGGACCCGAACTTTCGTGCTTTGTAAAGCTTCCTTACATGCTACATACCCCAAATTTGCAGGGTATGTGCACCTTGGGAGTGGGTACAAGAGGAAAAAAAAATATTTGAAAAAGAGCTTATAGTTTTTGAGAAAATTGATTGTAAAGTTTCAAAGGAAAAACTGTCTTTTAAATGTGGAAAATGTCATGTTTCTTTGCACAGGTAACATGCTTTTTGTCGCCATGCAGTCATAAATGTAATACAGAGAAGAGGTTCCAGGAAAAGGGACCGGTAACGCTAACCCAGCACAAGCAGCAGAACACGTGATTGAACAGGAGGAGGCGCAGGAGGAGAAGGCCACGCTTTTTGAGACACAGCATCCCAGGCCTTGCATGAGGACAAATAGCGTGCGGATATAGCAATGCTTTTTGCCGCCATGCAGTCATAAATGTAATAAAGATGAGAGGTTCAATAAACAGGGACCGGAAACGCTAACCCAGCAGCAGCAGCAGCAGCACACGTGATGGAACAGGAGGAGGCGCAGGAGGAGAAGGCCACGCTTTTTGAGACACAGCATCCCAGGCCTTGCATGAGTACAAATAGCGTGCGGATATAGCAATGCTTTTTTCCGCCATGCAGTCATAAATGTAATAAAGATGAGAGGTTCAATAAACAGGGACCGGAAACGCTAACCCAGCAGCAGCAGCAGCACACGTGATGGAACAGGAGGAGGCGCAGGAGGAGAAGGCCACGCTTTTTGAGACACAACATCCCAGGCCTTGCATGAGGACAAATAGCGTGCGGATATAGCAATTCTTTTTGCCGCCATGCAGTCATAAATGTAATACAGATGAGAGGTTCAATAAACAGGGACCGGAAACGCTAACCCAGGCCAGCAGCAGCAGCAGCACACGTGATGGAACAGGAGGAGGCGCAGGAGGAGAAGGCCACGCTTTTTGAGACACAGCATCCCAGGCCTTGCAAGAGGACAAATAGCGTGCGGATATAGCAATGCTTTTTGCCGCCATGCAGTCATAAATGTAATAAAGATGAGAGGTTCAATAAACAGGGACCGGCAACACTAACCCATCACAGATGGTCATTGTTCATGTTACTTGGTTGGGGTCCAGGAGTGTTGCATAGTCGTTTCCAATCCAGGATTGATTCATTTTAATTTGAGTCAGACGGTCTGCATTTTCTGTGGAGAGGCGGATACGCCGATCTGTGACGATGCCTCCGGCAGCACTGAAACAGCGTTCCGACATAACGCTGGCTGCCGGGCAAGCCAGCACCTCTATTGCGTACATTGCCAGTTCGTGCCAGGTGTCTAGCTTCGATACCCAATAGTTGAAGGGTGCAGATGGATTGTTCAACACAGCTACGCCATCTGACATGTAGTCCTTGACCATCTTCTCCAGGCGATCGGTGTTGGAGGTGGATCTGCACACTTGCTGTTCTGTGGGCTGCTGCTGCATGGGTGTCATAAAATTTTCCCACTCCAAGGACACTGCTGATACCATTCCCTTTTGGGCACTAGCTGTGGCTTGTGTTGTTTGCTGCCCTCCTGGTCGTCCTGGGTTTGCGGAAGTCAGTCTGTCGGCGTACAACTGGCTAGAGGAGGGGGAGGATGTCAATCTCCTCTCTAAAGTCTCCACAAGGGCCTGCTGGTATTTTTCCATTTTGACCTGTCTGACTCTTTCTTCAAGCAGTTTTGGAACATTGTGTTTGTACCGTGGATCCAGAAGGGTATAAACCCAGTAATTGGTGTTGTCCAGAATGCGCACAATGCGTGGGTCGCGTTCAATGCAGTCTAGCATGAATTGAGCCATGTGTGCCAGAGTCCTGCCAGAATCCTCATCATCCTCTTGTGAGCGTTGTGATAGTTGTTGTGATGCATCATAGTCGTCACCTTCTTCCTGGTCTGCTTCTGCTGACCATTCGCGCTGAATTGTGGAAGTCCAACGTGCACCGCTCTGGCCCTCGTCAGTGGTGGCAGGAAATTCCTGCTCCAACTCCAGCTGTTCCTCCTCCTCTTCGTCATAGCTGCTGGGGCCAGCGTTTCCTGAGGCGGATGGCCTGATGTTGGTACCATCACGCTGATCGTTTTCTCCTTCAGATTCCCCCAGTTGCATCATGACAGCTGTTTCCTTGATTTTCAACATTGACCTCTTCAGTAAACACAGCAGTGGTATGGTAATGCTGACTGAAGAGTTGTCACTGCTCACAAGCAACGTGGATTGCTCAAAATTTTGGAGGACTTGGCAGAGGTCCAACATGTTGGCCCAATCGGATCCACAGAAGCTTAGCAGCTGTCCGGATGCTCCTCGGTACTGCGCCGTCATGTACTGGACCACTGCACTCTTCTGCTCGCAAAAGCGGGCTAGCATGTGCAGAATTCCAGCGCGTAGGGACATCACACAGCAAGCGATGGTGGGGGAGATTGAAGCGCTCCTGCATCTTGGCGAGTGCCCCTGAAGCAGTACTGGAATTTCTGCAATGTTTGGCCACTCGTCGCACCTTCAACAGAAGATCGGCCACGCCTGGGTATGTCCTCAGGAACCGCTGAACTACTAAGTTCATCACGTGCACCAGGCAAGAGATGTGTGTCAGCTTAGCCAACCTTAAAGCGCGAATGAGATTACTCCCATTATCACACACAACCATGCCCGTTTTCAGGTCCAGCGGTGCCAGCCACAAGTCCGTCTGTTCCTTTATTCCCCTCCAAATGTCCTCCCCTGTGTGCTGCTTATCCCCAAGGCAGATCAGCTTCAGCAACGCTTGCTGACGCATGCCAACAGCTGTGCTGCACTGCTTCCACGATCCTACTGCTGCTGGGTTAGCTTTTTCGGATGAGGTACAGCTTTGAGATGCATTGGAGGAGAAGGAGTCAGAGAGGTAGGTGCTGCTGTTGTTATCCAGTGGGAGGGACGGCGGTGCAGCTGTTTGCGGCATGGACAACACCCGCGCCGTAGCAGGTGAGGAATCCACAAGGTTCACCCAGTGCACGGTAAGGGAGATGTATCGACCCTGGCCGAACGCACTCGTCCAGGTGTCAGTGGTGAGGTGAACCTTGCAGGCAACGGCATTCTTCAAGCTTCGGGTTATTTTGCTGACCACGTGCTCATGCAACTCAGGCACTGCAGAGCGCGCAAAGTGGTAGCGGCTGGGAACCACGTAACGTGGGATGGCCACTGACATCATGCCCTTGAAGCTGTTTGTCTCCACCACTCGATATGGCAGCATTTCGCAGGCCAGAAGCTTGGCTATGCTGGCTGTTACTGCCACGGCCCGGGGGTCATTTGCTGGCAATTTCCTCTTGCGATCAAACATCTCCGAGACAGACAACTGAATCGTAGGGCTGCACACTGAAGGGCTGTTGGTTGTTGTGTTTGATGAACACTGGGAGACCTCAAGAGCACTACTCCGGAAAGTGACAGTGTCAGCGTCTGATGTTTGTGAATGTTGTGAACCACGCAATGGCTGGGCTACTGCTGCTGCTGAGGCGGTTCTGGTGCTGAGTCTGGTGACCCCAAGGGAGGCAGAGTTGCTGGTACCCTGTCCTGCCGCGTTTGCCCGCAGAGTGGGATGTTTGGATAGCATGTGGCGGCTCATTCTGGTGGTGGAGAGGTTGTTAAAGGGGAACTGAAGAGAGAGGTATGTGGAGGCTGCCATGTTTATTTCCTTTTAAGCAATACCAGTTGCCTGGCAGCCCTGCTGATCCTCTGACTCTAATACTATTAGCCATAGCCCCTGAACAAGCATGCAGCAGATCAGGTGTTTCTGACTTTAAAGTCAGATCTGACAAGACTAGCCGCATGCTCGTTTCTGGTGTTATTCAGATACTACTGCAGAGAAATAGACCAGCAGGGCTGCCAGGCAACTGGTATTGATTAAAAGGAAATAAATATGGCAGCCTCCGTATACCTCTTACTTCAGTTCCCCTTTAATACTTTTCCCCCTGCTCAGGCGGGTCTTGCACACCTTGCAAATCGCCATAGTACCATCCTCAGTGCAGTCTTCAAAGAAAGCCCAGACTTTGGAGCACCTGCCTTGCTGGTGATTTCTGTTTGCGCCTCTTTTGCCTCTCACTTGAACTTCCACGCTTGTGGTGCCTGAAATTGCGCGCCGCCTACCTTGTGGCACAAGGCGAACTCGTGCAGCAGTGGTCTCTTCAACAGACTCATCTGTGCTGCTGCTACGACGGCGATGTTCTCGTTCACAAACAAAATCTGGGTCTATGTCCACATTGTCCATACCCTCCTCTTCCATCTCCTCAAACTCGTCATATGTCATTGTGGGGGGCCGCCGCCGTGGAGTAGAGCTCCCCAGAACAACCTCTGCGCAGCTCACTCCAACGTCGTCTTCCAGATCTTGTCGGCCGACCTCCTGCAATTGCAACCCCTTCTGCCCAACTTGCTCTGGGATTTGGGTTTCCGAGTCCTCCTCGGACTCGCCTTGTATTTCAGTGCGCGGTGCATTTCCCACAGTTAATGGTTGTGAATCCGGGCACAACATTTCTGGCTGTTCCTCCATTGACCTTTGAAAGGTGGAAGTTTGTTGGGCTGGGAATAGCTCCTGCGAATACCCCATTGTGTCCTGAGGTAATTCATCGGACTTGTTATCTGGCAGTTGTGTGCGTGGTGTCGCTGCTGGTTGTGTCAGCTTTGTGCCCACTGGCTCCTTGTAACTGGCTGAGGACTCGGACCTCGTGCGTGATGTGCTGGTGCTGCTTAACCCACTGCTGGACGCTTGAGAGGTCATCCAAGTAATTATCTGGTTCTGTTCTTTTGGATTTGTGAGGATTGTTGTCCTGGACAACATGGGCGGTATTGAGTGGGTTTTCTTGGGTGCTCCCCTGTGGCCTGTACGTGAACCGTCAGGGGAAACACCTCTTCCCTTGCCCCTCCCTCTTTCACCGGATTTCTTCCTCATTTCACTTATCCTTAAAGTACACGCTGACTGGCAGCAGTACAGTGGCAGTACAGAAATGCTATACAGTGGTGGGTGAGCGGTGTACCACTATTCCCAGCAGCGACACAGAGCACAATGCTATACAGTGGTGGGTGAGCGGTGTACCACTATTCCCAGCAGCGACACAGAGCACAATGCTATACAGTGGCGGGTGAGCGGTGTACTACTGTTCCCTGCAGACACAGAGTGGCAGTAAACACAATGCTATATAGTGTAGCTGAGCAAGGTACACAGAGTGGCAGTAAACACAATGCTATATTGTGTGGCTGAGCGAGCAGTGTACTACTATTCCCAGCAGACACAGAGTGGCAGTAAACACAATGCTATATAGTGTGGCTGAGCGAGGTACACAGAGTGGCAGTAAACACAATGCTATATAGTGTGGCTGAGCGAGCGGTGTACTACTATTCCCAGCAGACACAAAGTGGCAGTAAACACAATGCTATATAGTGTGGCTGAGCGAGGTACACAGAGTGGCAGTAAACAGAATGCTATATAGTGTGGCTGAGCGAGCGGTGTACTACTATTTCCAGCAGACACAGAGTGGCAGTAAACAGAATGCTATATAGTGTGGCTGAGCGAGGTACACAGAGTGGCAGTAAACAGAATGCTATATAGTGTGGCTGAGCGAGCAGTGTACTACTATTCCCAGCAGACACAGAGTGGCAGTAAACAGAATGCTATATAGTGTGGCTGAGCGAGGTACACAGAGTGGCAGTAAACAGAATGCTATATAGTGTGGCTGAGCGAGCGGTGTACTACTATTCCCAGCAGACACAGAGTGGCAGTAAACAGAATGCTATATAGTGTGGCTGAGCGAGGTACACAGAGTGGCAGTAAACACAATGCTATATAGTGTGGCTGAGCGAGCGGTGTACTACTATTCCCAGCAGACACAGAGTGGCAGTAAACAGAATGCTATATAGTGTGGCTGAGCGAGGTACACAGAGTGGCAGTAAACACAATGCTATATAGTGTGGCTGAGCGAGCGGTGTACTACTATTCCCAGCAGACACAGAGTGGCAGTAAACAGAATGCTATATAGTGTGGCTGAGCGAGGTACACAGAGTGGCAGTAAACAGAATGCTATATAGTGTGGCTGAGTGAGCGGTGTACTACTATTCCCAGCAGCGACACAATGACTGGGGGGACCCTGGCTAGCGTGGCTGGAGCGCGAACTACCCTGCCTGCCTACCCAAAGCTAAACCCACAGACAAATGGCGGAGATATGGCGTGGTTCGGGTATTTATTTACCCGAACCACGTGACAGTTCGGCCAATCAGAGCGCGTTCGGGTCCAAACCACGTGACCCGTTCGGTCAATCACAGCGCTAGCCGAACGTTCGGGGAACGTTCGGCCATGCGCTCTTAGTTCGGCCACGTGGCCGAACGGTTTGGCGAACACCATCAGGTGTTCGGCCGAACTCGAACATCACCCGAACAGGGTGATGTTCTGCAGAACCCGAACAGTGGCGAACACTGTTCGCCCAACACTACCTTGGACTACTGGGTGCGCAGGTTTGACCTGTGGCCAGAGCGGTCCCAAGCTAGCAGTGGCCACATTACTAATTTTTCTGGTGCGTGTACATGCCTGCCTAATTTTTCTGGCTGCACTGCAGCTGTAACCAAAAAAACCAAAAGGGATGTTGTACATGTGTCAATTTCCCTTCGTGATCATTACTTTGCCTCGGTGAAGGGGCTTGCGTATCACAATGAAGCAATGACCGCCGGCTATATGAGTGTCTTGGGGGGGGCACACCCAAGATAATAAGGTTGTTGCTTCATTGTGGACAGACCAAATTCGTCAGTCACTGACAAATTCAGTCACTGTTGTTCTGTCATTGAGCTATCTCAGCCTGGCGACCATATGGGCTTGAAAACCGCCATGGCCTGCACTCTCGGCATGGTGCACACCAGTCCAGCACGGCCGTCACTACACAAACAGCTGTGTGTGGTGCGTTACACAGTGAGTTTGGTCTGTCAGTGTGAAGCAGTACTCTAATTACCCTCGCTGATTGATGTATACATGTAATAGATTGCGGAAAAGCCGCCACGCGGACTGGCAGTGAGGCGACTGGTTCCGCGTCCAGCGCGGCGGTTTGCACGCAGCAGCGTGCATCTGAGGTGGCTGGGCCTGTTAGTGTACACAGATTGAGGAATACACGCGCGCGCGCTGAGAGGCAGAACCTTTATGACGGACGAGGAGGGATCAGCTGACCAGGTTGGTCAGCTGATCTCAGAGCAAGTGGCTATTGGTTGATCAGCGAGGGGTGGCGCCGGTGAGCGACACTCTATATATAGTTATTGCTGGTCAGTCTCAAGTTGTCTGCCGTTGCGAACACTTACGTGAAAGCACTCAGACCAGACCATAGTCAGATCCCACAGTGTGTTAGAACCAGGAGGACCTGGGAATTCACACTGAGCCAGATTACTTCTGTATTACTATTGTGTTATAATACTGTGTTACCATTGTGTTATACTTCAGGATAGTTCCAGGGTGTTGAGACCACGGACCTCACACCCAAGACTAGGGATACTGTGTTACCATTGTGTTATACTTCAGACTAGTTCCAGGGTGTCGAGACCACGGACCTCACACCCAAGACTAGGGATACTGTGTTACCATCGTATTATACTTCAGACTAGTTCCAGGGTGTTGAGACCACGGACCTCACACCCAAGACCAGGGATACTGTTGTGTTATACTCCAGACTAGTTCCAGGGTGTTGAGAACACGGACCTCACACCCAAGACTAGGCATTGTTTGATATCTGTTATGACCTATTGCATTCCTGACTATCCCTCTGCTTTCTGATTCGGTACCTACGCATATCTGATTACCTGTTGCCGACCCTGCCTGCCCCTGGTTACCGAATCAGCCTTCTGTCTCTGTACCTTATCTGCCTGTGTGTTGCCGACCTGGCCTGCCCAACCTTGAGAGCTATCCCTCTCCATTGAGAGATTAGTCTCCAGACCTGCTTGTGACGCCCACCTTCCAGGTGTCACTCAGCCACAGGGCCTTCCTGCTATTCAGCCTGGGGCTCCACCCCTTTGGAGGTCTCAGGCTGCTGAAAGGTCTTTGCACTTCCCAGAGGGAGGTATTTCCCATACTGCCGAGGACCACCTGCTCCTCGGGTGGTCCCACTCAAAGTCATTACTGTTGCACCAAACACTCACACTATATAGGTGTCCAGAGGTTAGTTATACTTGTATTATTGGTGATTCTGCAGATCATCAATAATCAGGTATATATCTGTATTCTTGGTGATACTGCAGATCACCAATAATCAGATTCTCTCTGTGTGCTGACACCGATCGTTACAATACACATGCAAGATGTTTTAAAGCACTTTAGGTCTCCAATTTAGCATGCAATGTGATTTCTACCCTTAAAATGCTGCTTTGCGTCAAATCCAGATTTTTCCCCGGGACTTTTGGCATGTATCCCATTTCGCCATGCCCCCCTCCAGGTGTTAGACCCCTTGAAACATCTTTGCCATCACTTTTCTGGCCAGCATAAATGTTTGTAGTTTTCAAAGTTCGCCTCCCCATTGAAGTCTATTGCAGTTCGCGAAAGTTTACGCGAACCAAAGTTTTGGCGAAGGTTCGCGTTCGCAGTCCGCGAACCAAAATTCGGAGGTTCGAGCCATCTCTATTAGAAATTGCATATATTTTACAGTTGTAGGTTGTGCCCTGTGTATGAATGTCATATGTGAGGGCAGGCAAATGCAGCTGCATTACAGTATTGCATTTGTCATTATTGGGACTATGGGAGGACCCATTCACACTTGCGTGTTGGCTGGCAACACAGGAGCCCACATGCTGTACTGAAACACACGGCATCTGTCTTGCTGGCCGCTGTGGTGCTGATCCAGTTCATCTACATTGAACAGGATTGCACAGATCAGTGCACTAAAATGGATGCAGCAGTACATTGTCGGAACGCATGAGTGGAGCTAGTGCTGTCTATTCAATGTCTGACGTCCTTGTAGAGCACAACACTTAAGTGTGGAAAGGCCCTAAGTCAAGGTCAGAGTAGATTTAGGCTCTTACTCAGGTATTGTTACATGACAATTTCACCAGTATGATGTAGTACGCACTGCGCAAGTAGCACAGCTTACATACAATTCTGTCTGGGACGAAAAGATAATATACTCACCTCATCCCTGGTAGGGATGGCCCAAACAATTTGTGGGCCTGTAGTATTCTGCGAACATCGGCTTTTTGCATTTGCCGTTAACAGTGGACATTTGCAGTGTTTGATTCACCTACTATACAACATCATTGAGCTAAACCTTGACTCCTTACCTCACAGTCAACAGACACATGGCAGCCAATCAGCTAGCACCCCTTCCTGGACCCCCCACCCCCCTATCAAAAAGCAAAAAAGCAGTTGCGGTAGCCATATTGGATCAATTCTCTGCTGGCTGCTGTGCTGACTGTTAGTGAGAGCAGGGTCAGACTTGCTGCAGATAGGTAGGGAATGTATTAGCTAGGCCTGTGTTCTTGTTCTTTACTTGCTGTGAAAGCATTTCAAACAGCCCTTTTGAGGGCTAGCACATCGATCGCCTGTGTTTTTTTTTTTCTGTGTGTAACACTCCACAGCCCACTGACACCCAGAGCTGTGTGCACACTACTGCTGTTGTCTCATTAAAGGGACACTGTAAGGGGGCACCAGGAGTGTACTGCACAGGCCCAGTATGGTCTGTGCCTGCGCCGAAGTGAGGACACGGCAACGCAGGCGCAGTGGTTTCAGACTTTAAAGTCTGAAATTCCAGAAGTGAACCAGAGGCGGGGCCAGAGTATCGGTGAGTGGCTGAACGGGTACAGGATGCCTGCGGGGGACCATTAGAAGCCCCGGGTAACTTCAACTCATTTTCCCCCGACCCCCCTACAGTATCCCTTTAAGTTGCAGGAACAGAACCACTCCAATGCAATATTTTTTCACTGTATTCTGATAGTACTATCGTATCTCTCTGTGTGAGACACTCCACAGCCCACTGACATCCAGAGCTATGCATAATGTGATTTCTGCCCATTATGGTTTAAAACCCGACTCTGCGTCAACTTCGTAATGTTTGGGGAGACTTTTGGCATGGATCCCCCTCTGGCAGGCCCCTGTCCAGGTGTTAGACCTCTTGAAACAACGTTTTCATCACTTTTGTGGCCAGAAAAAGTCTTTGTAGGTTTTAAAATTCACCTGCCCATTAAAGTCTATGTGGGTTCGCCAGATTCGCCTGTTCACGAACATTTTATGGACGTTCGCTTTCGCCGTTCGCAAACGGAAAATTCTATGTTTGCGACATCTCTACTCCCTGATAGTCTTCATAATAGAAGGTCCCTTCATGGTCTGTGCAATTGAGCTAAACCTTGACTCCTTACCTCCTTAGTGACAGCTATGAATTATTTTATAAGAGTTGCAGATTATTATTATTATTATTATTTATTGTATTTATAAAGCACCAACATATTACGTAGCGCTGGACAATAAATATATACAATGATACAAGGATGACAGACATCGGGTTATACACATAGAACAAAGTTATGCATACAAATTGTACAAAATACATGATCATGCAATATGGGCTGGTTAGGTAGGCCCAGTAATACAAGTACAGGCTGTCGTAGGACAGGAGCACATGATCCTGTAGATTACACTAGGGAGTGGAGGACCCTGCCAGAGGCTTACAATCTAAAGGGAGATGCACCTTTTACTGGATACCACTGCATTAACATTAATATAAAATTGAGTAATAAAAGTAATATTGTACCAAAATTTCTACACAGGAAAGGCGACACTGATATCGGCAGATATTGCAGTGGGATGGTAGGTTAGTGTTACGCTTCAATAGAGGAGGGCTCATGTAAGAATAGGATTAGGTTTAGGGATAAATATGGACAGAGATTGTGGCAGGGTGGTTGGTTAGTGTTAGGCTTCAATAGAGGAGGGTTCATGTAAGAATAGGGTTAGGTTTAGGGATAAATATCGGCAGACAGTGTGGCGGGGTGGTAGGTTAGTGTTCGGCTACAATAGAGGAGGGCTCAAATAAGAATAGGGTTAGGTTTGGGGATAAATGTCGACAGAGATTGCAGTGGGGTGGTAGGTGAGTGTTAGGATTCAATAGAGGAGGGCTCATGTAAGAATAGGGTAAGTTTAGGAATAAATATCGACAGAGATTGTGGAGGGGTGGTAAGTTAGTGTTCAGCTTCAATAGAGGAGGACTCATCAGTCACTCATGTAAGAATAGGGGTAGGTTTAGTGATAAATATCAGCAAAGATTGTGGCAGGGTGGTATGTTAGTTTTCAGCTTCAATAGAGGAGGGCTCATATAAGAATAGGGTTAGGTTTGGGGATAAATATCGGCAGACATTGTGGCGGGGTGGTAGGTTAGTGTTCGGCTTCAATAGAGGAGGGCTCATGTAAGAATAGGGTTAGGTTTAGGGATAAATATCGGCATAGATTGTGGTGGGGTGGTAGGTTAGTGTTCAGCTTCAATAGAGGAGGACTCATCACTCATGTAAGAATAGGGGTAGGTTTAGTGATAAATATCAGCAAAGATTGTGGCAGGGTGGTATGTTAGTTTTCAGCTTCAATAGAGGAGGGCTCATATAAGAATAGGGTTAGGTTTGGGGATAAATATCGGCAGACATTGTGGCGGGGTGGTAGGTTAGTGTTCGGCTTCAATGGAGGAGGGCTCATGTAAGAATAGGGTTAGGTTTAGGGATAAATATCGACAAAGATTGTGGCAGGGTGGTAGGTTATGTTTAGGCTTCAATAGAAAATGGCTCATGTCAGAATAGGATTAGGTTTAGGGATAAATATCAGAAGAGATTGCCGGGATGGTAGGTTAGTATTCGGCTTCAATAAAGCGGAGCTCATACAAGAATATGGTTAGGTTTAGGGATAAATATTGGCAGAGATTGTGGGAGGTTGGTAGGTTAGGGTTAGGCAGGCTTGGGTGGAGGAGGGCTTGTGCAAGAAGAGAGTTAGGTTAGGTTGTCATCACATTTCTGTAAAAATCTTTTACTAATGGAATCAGACACTTACCAATTGTAGAATATCTATATTTTTATCGATATCCTACTATCGGTTTTCCCCAGCACCCATATTACCAGGGCACCCTTTTTAAATGTACATGCAGGAATACGCTACTGCTGGAGAAAAATGATCAGAATGGGTTTTTTCACTGTAGTGTTTATCCAGGGTCGCATCTCTGATAAATAAGCATAAATCTTTCACTCGTAAATGGTTGGCACAGTGTGACATATGGAAAAACCTGTTCTCCATACATTAATGATATGATCCTCTCTCAGAACTTATTGGCTATGAAGGAAGAGGGATTCAAGTGAACTTCTATTCTCCTTCCAGTGACTAACCTACCTATCTGTATAGCACAGTAAGCACATGCAACGATGTCAGTCACATGACAATGATTACTGAACATACTGTAGTTGCACACTAAACGTACAACATTTTTAACATTTAATTATAATCTGTCCATTAGCAAATTGGGTTTGAATTGCACACTATTTTGGTGATGATTTGTGGACAATTGCATGCATTATGTGACCCCTCACTTTGTAGTAACACTGTACCTGTGTTTTTATCCTAATAAATACAGTGTCCATTTGACCTTTGAACTCATTCCAGTGCTTACCTTTTGTGCAACCTGCGAGTTCCGCTATAAATAATTGAACTTCAAGTGAAGCAGCTGCAGCAGAGATTTTTCCACCCTCTTAGACAAATCATGTTCCTCTGAAGGGTTAGATATTGATTTTGATACTGACTCCTTCCTTCGGAAAATGAACTAGTTGCTTCTATGAAAGAGAGTATGACTTGCTGACTACAGCACTATAATGCTTATCAATTTATTCATAATTTTTTTGGTATTATTTTCAGATTCTTACATTTCTTACACTTTCTTTCTCCAACCTTACACTAGTCTGGTTTGATTTATGTGGGGGATTTATGTATATTACAATAATATAAAGGAAATATTTGTTATATAATTGGAGTATAATGTTGCTATATTTCTTTTTTTTTTGCTTGCAAGGGATATACAATTTTAGTTTAAAAATATTTTTTTTTTACCTAATTACGTTATTACATAAATAAAATGTTTAACTTTTTTTTTTAGATTTTATACCCATATTCTAAATAAGAAAGGCATTTGTAATAACTTATTCAAATGATCGAATAAGACAAGAAACACATCCGCAAAAAAAAAAAACATAATTGGTAACTTTCAATAAACAAAACAGAACTCACCCAACTACCTTAGCACACATTTAATATTCTAGAGCAGCAGTAGGGAACCTTGGCTCTCCAGCTGTGATAAAACTACAAATCCCAGCATGCATTTGCCTTTATTAATCATGACTGTGGCTGCCGGACTCCTGCAATGCATTGTGGGACTTGTAGTTCCTTAACAGCTGGAGAGCCAAGGTTCCCTACCCCTGTTCTAGAGTCTAGGCTAGTAATAGAAAACAATTTATATTATTTAATTCGTTTTTTAAGACAAACGTTGCTTAGGTGAAACCTTTAATGGCTAACTGTGCAAGTTTTCTTAAAGTTTTAACTTTAAGTTTTTTCTTCAGGCATGATACAGAACTGAATCAAAACTTTATAGAACTGGATCAGAACCGTATCCTTTTTCACTGAATTATTCTGAACAATATTTATTTTCTGTTTCATTCCAATTTTAATATTTTAAATTGTATCTAATTTTAAGTAATTCCTTTTGGCTATAATTATGAGCCCACATTTCTTAAACATATATATTTTTTTTATTAATTGAATCAGAGTTTTCAGTTTTTTTTTTTCTCCATCATCCAAGTCGAGATGCGCGCACATTAGCACACGATCTCCTGAAAAACACGCCCCCAGGACTTTACGCCAATCGGCATTAGGCATTCCTGGGGCTGGCGCCCATCGGCGTGATGCAGTCGACAACAAGTTAAGCTTAAACTTTCTTTGGCATCAGTCTGCGTTCAGAGCTTAAAAATGCTTGTTGCGTATAAAGACTAGTTTTAAATCCTTTATAAGACAAGTTCTTCCTGGTTCGGCAGAAACCCAAAACCTCTTGTTCATGGCTTTGTTCGAATCTCTTTAAATCCCTCATATGATAAGCAGGGCCAGGGTCTAGCATCTCTCAGATGTATCTGTTGGCCAGTCTGTTCTTCAGTTTGTACCTTGGATAAGCATATCCATTAATAAGTATGGACAACTGCTGGTAGGTAGATGCCTTCTTCAGCCACCCTTATGCTGGGAATACACGTTTCGTTTTTGCCTTCGTTTTTGCCTTCGATTCGTTTGGTAAACGAATCGAGTGTTGAAAACGTATGTGAAAATAGTCATAATCTCATTATAGTTTCGATTAATAGACCCCAAAAACGAACGACTAGTGATCGAACATGTTTGATATTATCTCTCTTTATCCATCTAATCGAACCATTGGTAAGCTTGATGGCTGTTCAGATTGATTATATATTCGTTTATGCCGTCCGTCCCTGTACTACGTTTCATTTCTTTGCAGCCTTCGATCATTGGAAAAACGAAACCATCAGAATAAAAAAAAAACGAAACCGTGGGTGGTGATATTAACCTTACGATCGATTATTTCGGGATCGAAAAGGACAAAAAGCATAATCGAAACGAAGGTTTAAACGAAGGCAAAAACAAAACGTGTATTCCCAGCATTAGACATGAGACTGTTGCCTGTTCTGGCTCCAAACATCCAAATTACATCACTATAATCTCTTTTCTATAGGTATCTTTAAATTAGATTAAAGTCATTATCTAGTTAAAGCTCTAAAGACGAAAAGCTTCATACACACACGTGACCAGCATTGCCCAATACATACGATGAATGAAAGGTAGGCCGAGAATTTTGAGAAAGTGCACCAAATATGGTAAAAGACAGGGGTTATCATCCATATAGACGGGTTTGTCCTGGCGGATCTGTGTAATCTGTGTTAATTGTTTTTACCGAAAGATGACAAACGATCGCTACATTCAAAATACTCACTTGTGGCAAATATGTAACTTCTGAGTTCTCATTTTAGCACTTCTGCTAATGATCGCAATGGCAGACCAACTTTGTTTAATTCAAATGTACTCCAACCTCATTTGCTTTTAATTACCCGTCAAGTATTGTTTGTTTTATAATGATGGTGATCGAGCGTATGTACGGGCCTTAACCATTTAAGCCTTTTGGATGTAGAGGCTACGTCCAAAAAGCCCCATGTGTGCTCCCGCGGCCGCGATTCGTTAGCCCAGGGATCAATGAATCGGGACATGGTGCCTGATCATTGATTCTTTTCCCCGGCAGAAAAAGTGATGGCTTCTCTTGGTAGCCTCGCTCTTTCTGCCTCTTACGTCCCCCTACGTCCTTCTAAGCGTACATGTTATGCTTAGAGTGACGTAATGTAATAAACTCATGGTTGCCATCTTGTGGCCAAATAGTACATCTACATGTTAAAAACAAAACAAAACACATATTTACATAAAAAAATTACTATTTACATCTCACCCTCCCCAAAATACCCAAATAAAATGTTTAATAAAAAAACAAAAAAACATTACAATTAAAAAAAATATTTAATATTTACCTAAGGATCTAAACTTTTTAAATATCCATGTAAAGATGAAATATTTTTTTTTTTATTATTATTATTATAAGTTTGTACATAGTGATGAATGCAACATGGAAAAAAATGCACTTTTGTTTCCAAATTAAATATTGTCGCCATACATTGTGATAGGGACATAATTTAAATGGTGTTATACCCAGGACTATTAGGCAAATATAATACATGAGTTTTAATTATGGAGACATGTATTATTTTAAAACTATAATGGCCGAAAACTGAGAAATAATGATTTTTTTTCCCATTTTTTTTCTTATTCTTCCTGTTAAAATGCATTTACAGTAAAGTAGCTCTTAGTAAAATGTACCAACCAAAGAAAGCCGAATTGGTGGTGGAAAAAAAAGATATAGATCAGTTCATTGTGATAAGTAGTAATAAAGTTATAGGCTTTAGGAATGATTGGGAGGTGAAAATTGCTCGGATGCATATAGTGAAACACGACTGAAGGCTGAAGTGGTTAAAACCTTCAAGAGTCTTAAAATTCTTATCTCTATGTCTCTACTTAAGAAAGCTTCCTTAAAATGGATCTAAAAGCTTCATAGGCTATATTAACTAAATTGCGTTAATCAGAATAGCGTAAGTAAAGTCTTACGCTCGATAAGTGGAGCGTCATGCAATGCTGCAGTATCGCATACACACACACGTTAATATGGTTTAATGCACGCAATGATAATACCGTGCATAATGCATGTCTAAATTGTGTGTAACAAGTACAAACACACCTAACCTAGACATATAAGTTAAAGTGTAACTGTCAGGCATAAAATAAAAAAATCAATTCTTTATCTTTTTTATCTGGTAAACAAGGATGCTACCCAGGTAATCCAAAGGATAAAAATCAATCTTATTTTTCTTTTCCATAAAACATCATTCCCCCGTTTCCCTGGCTCTTATTTGGTACATCTGCTGCACAAAGGAAGTTGCAGGACCTGCTGGGTTTTCTTTTTTCTATTTACTTTCCCCTCAGAAATAACTAATGCAGCCTGATTGGCGGAAGCCTCTTTCCCCCCTGTTTTCCCCTCACACACCTCTGTTCCTTTCTGATTGGCCAATATTTCTCATGCTGAGACAATGCACTTTCTACTGCAGGGTGGGAGCTGGGTGGGAGCATCTGAAGACTGGAAGGAGGGCGGGTAACGCATACACAATCAGGTAGAGGATAGTAAGGGAGGAAATTATGTCAGGGTTGGCTTCAAGATAGACACAGCCAAAATGGAAAATCCTAAGAAGGATTTTCTCGTTTTTTACTATAGAAAAATTACTAAAATCAAGATGTGGACAGTGCAATGTATATGTTATGCAGGTAGAGCAAATATTTATCTACTTATATATGTGTTTTTTTTTCTGAGATAGTATGGTTGACAGCTCCTCTTTAAGGGAGGGACCACACTTATGTCACCCGGAAATGATCACGGTTTTCTGCCAACAATTTACTATTTACAATGAGCACTTTAATGTGTGCATCACCCACAGTCAGCTGCCAGCAGCTGCCATCAGATGTTCTTTGCCTATGAAAATCAAATCATGTACATTGTGTGATGAAATGCTGCAGGGTACCTTCTTTTATCCACACAATAGTAGGAAAGCCTTTCGGTCTCTTTTAGTCCCCTATACTTTCCTAGTAGTTTTATGTCCCCATGAGATGTTTGAGTACTCTGTTTTTACAAGTGTTGGTCATCCAATTGACTTTCATTGCCATGCAAATTCGGATGCAAAGAAATGGACTCCTGTTCTCTGCCACACTCATTGTCCTTTGTCTCATTGTCACTTGTACATTATTTTGGTGGTTGGGCTGAGCAATTTCCATTTAGTAAGTGCTTTTCAAAATAAAGAAAACCCTCAGAATCCCCTATGAGGAGTTGGACTAGTCCAAAGGCTGTCTGATTTGTTCTTCCTACTGTACGTGACAGCAACATAGGAAAAAAGTAAATTATAGTGCATTTTGTTCTAGAACACATGTACATCTTATATGAATTATTATTAAATGTTATATTTTTTCACAATAGTGGTCCTTTAACCACTTAAAGCAAAATGTATATATATAGGGGTGTAACAATAGACCCTGCAAGGGATGCAGCCGAAGGGGCCCCCAAAAGCCACATGGGGCCCCGTGGGAGGGAGACGTTTCTTTTCCCTGTCCTGAGAGACTAATAGGTAAGGGCACAGAGAGAGAAAAACTTTCTGTTCTCTGCACAATTGTTCTAATGCCTGCATCTGCTCAGCCACTGATGAGGAATCATACTAAGTTTTGCAGACAAAAATTTGTACACAGTCCTTTTTCAGTGTTCAGCCATGTTGTGTGTACAGCACCCAGCCCCAAACCTTTCTACCCTTTCCCAATTGTTTTGTACTGTAGTGATGCTGGAGAAGTCTGCAAAGCCAGTTCTGCTCCATCATAGATGGACAGAGTGAGTGTAATAAGCTGAGGCTGGGTTTTCTGTTTGCGTTTTCTGCACACCATGAGCTTGAATCGCTAAACTGTGATAACGCAAATATCACACCTTAGTAAAGATATCACACCTTATCAAAGATATCACACCTTATCAACGTTAACACGTCTTATCAGAGTAGCATAACAAGCGCTACGAACCCGCAGAGGCTCAGGTCAGGACGAGTACCATTGCCAATTAGTAGGCATAAGTTCGTAGCGCTCGCTATGCTACTCCGATAAGGCGTGTAAACTTTGATAAGGTGTGATATCTTTGATAAGGTGTAATATTTGAGTTATCACGGTTTAGTGAATCAAGCCCCATGAGTGTCTGTATGTGTGAAAACATGCACATTTTATCACAGAAGCTAATGTAATTGATAGAGCAAATGCTTGCAGTGCTTCACTGCTTTTTATCTGCATGGGGAAAACACAATCAAGTGTGCACTAGCCAATTGAATAACATTGGATCTAAGTTTAACTGTGCAGAAAGCGAGGTGGGGGTGGGAGCCCCATTCAAAGTTTTGCAGGGGGGCCCAGTGATTTATAGTTACACCCCTGGATATATATATATATATATATATATATATATATACAGGATCTTCTCAAAAAATTTGCATATTGTGATAAAGTTTATTATTTTTTGTAATGTACTGATAAACATTAGACTTTCATATATTTTAAATTCATTACACACAACTAGTGATGCTCAAATACCCCTTTTTAAAATTCGAGTTTGGTCGAATTCGAATAGTAAATTATTCGAGGTCAGTCGAATATTCGAGTCGAATAATTTTTACTATTCGATTCGACCTCGGACTTCGAGCTCACTATTCGAGTCGGTATTCGAGCTAACTATTCGAGCTGACTATTCGAATTGGCCTTAAATAGCTTCCAACACTTGTTTTGAGGGTGAATGATGCAAGAAACCTCTTTTTTTCCAAGTAACAACAGCAAGTGATTATGTGGGGATGTTCCTTTAAAAAAAAATGTGGAAAGAGAAGTTGTGTCCTTAATTTTGTTCAGTAGTGTTACTGTATATACTTGTTCTTCTTCTTCTTTATCTTTCTTCTTCTTCTTCTCGATCTTCTTCTTCTATATCTTCTTCTTCTTCTTCTATATCTTCTTCTTCTTCTTCTATATTGTCTTCTTCATCTTCATCTTCTTCTTCTTCTTCTTCTTCTTCTTCTTCTTCTTCTTCTTCTTCTTCTTCTTCTTCTTCTTCTTCTTCTTCTTCTTCTTCTTCTTCTTCTTCATCTTCTTCTTCTTCTTCTTCTTCTTCATCTTCTTCTTCTTCTTCTTCATCTTCTTCTTCTTCATCTTCTTCATCTTCTTCATCTTCTTCATCTTCTTCTTCTTTTTCATCTTCTTCTTCATCATCTTCTTCATCTTCTTCTTCATCTTCTTCTTCTTCTTCATCTTCATCTTCTCCTTCCTTTTCAATATCGTCTTCTTCTTCTTCACGTATTTCTCTTTTCAATTTTTTTTTTAAAGAAATGCAGCTATTTTTGAGTGTAACAAATAGCTGGTGGGCGCACGCATGTTGGAAGCGCCATTGTATGTGCTCCCTGGCAGTGGAAACACAAAGACAGCAGGAGGTAAATTCAGCAGCAGGAGGAGGAGGATGAGTGTGTGGCAGCAGGCAGTCAATGAGGCAGGCAGCTCGCCGTGACATAATAGCCCTGGTACCTAGCGGTGATACCAGGGCTGTAAATAAACACAACAGGAGGTCCCAGACAGCGGTCGTGCAGCCCACATTGTGTCCAATACACAACTGGGACAACACAGTTTTCAACCCGGGCACCTCAGAAAAATTAAACCTTTTTTTTTTTTTAATGGTTTGTTTGGTTTTGGTTTTGCAACCAATATAGCTATTGTTTGACGTAATAGCTGGTGGCAGAGTGGCAGCAGAAGGTAATTCTGTGTACCCTGGCAGTGGGAAACACAGACAGACAGCAGCAGCAGGAGGAGGAATGGAGGAGTAGGCGAGCAGCTATTGTTTGACGTAATAGCTGGTGGCAGAGTGGCAGCAGAAGGTAAATCATCTGTGTACCCTGGCAGTGGGAAACACAGACAGACAGCAGCAGCAGGAGGAGGAATGGAGGAGTAGGCGAGCAGCTATTGTTTGACGTAATAGCTGGTGGCAGAGTGGCAGCAGAAGGTAAATCATCTGTGTACCCTGGCAGTGGGAAACACAGACAGACAGCAGCAGCAGCAGCAGGAGGAGGTATGGAGGAGCAGTGTGAGTGTGGCAGCAGGTAGGCAGCGTGACATAATAGCCCTGGTACCTAGCGGTGATACCAGGGCTGTAAATAAACACAACAGGAGGTCCCAGACAGCGGTCGTGCAGCCCACATTGTGTCCAATACACAACTGGGACAACACAGTTTTCAACCCGGGCACCTCAGAAAAATTAAACCTTTTTTTTTTTTTTTAATGGTTTGTTTGGTTTTGGTTTTGCAACCAATATAGCTATTGTTTGACGTAATAGCTGGTGGCAGAGTGGCAGCAGAAGTTAATTCTGTGTACCCTGGCAGTGGGAAACACAGACAGACAGCAGCAGCAGGGGGAGGAATGGAGGAGTAGGCGAGCAGCTATTGTTTGACGTAATAGCTGGTGGCAGAGTGGCAGCAGAAGGTAAATCATCTGTGTACCCTGGCAGTGGGAAACACAGACAGACAGCAGCAGCAGGAGGAGGAATGGAGGAGTAGGCGAGCAGCTATTGTTTGACGTAATAGCTGGTGGCAGAGTGGCAGCAGAAGGTAAATCATCTGTGTACCCTGGCAGTGGGAAACACAGACAGACAGCAGCAGCAGCAGCAGGAGGAGGTATGGAGGAGCAGTGTGAGTGTGGCAGCAGGTAGGCAGCGTGACATAATAGCCCTGGTACCTAGCGGTGATACCAGGGCTGTAAATAAACACAACAGGAGGTCCCAGACAGCGGTCGTGCAGCCCACATTGTGTCCAATACACAACTGGGACAACACAGTTTTCAACCCGGGCACCTCAGAAAAATTAAACCTTTTTTTTTTTTTTTAATGGTTTGTTTGGTTTTGGTTTTGCAACCAATATAGCTATTGTTTGACGTAATAGCTGGTGGCAGAGTGGCAGCAGAAGTTAATTCTGTGTACCCTGGCAGTGGGAAACACAGACAGACAGCAGCAGCAGGAGGAGGAATGGAGGAGTAGGCGAGCAGCTATTGTTTGACGTAATAGCTGGTGGCAGAGTGGCAGCAGAAGGTAAATCATCTGTGTACCCTGGCAGTGGGAAACACAGACAGACAGCAGCAGCAGGAGGAGGAATGGAGGAGTAGGCGAGCAGCTATTGTTTGACGTAATAGCTGGTGGCAGAGTGGCAGCAGAAGGTAAATCATCTGTGTACCCTGGCAGTGGGAAACACAGACAGACAGCAGCAGCAGCAGCAGGAGGAGGTATGGAGGAGCAGTGTGAGTGTGGCAGCAGGTAGGCAGCGTGACATAATAGCCCTGGTACCTAGCGGTGATACCAGGGCTGTAAATAAACACAACAGGAGGTCCCAGACAGCGGTCGTGCAGCCCACATTGTGTCCAATACACAACTGGGACAACACAGTTTTCAACCCGGGCACCTCAGAAAAATTAAACCTTTTTTTTTTTTTATGGTTTTTTGGTTTTTGGTTTTGCAACCAATATAGCTATTGTTTGACGTAATAGCTGGTGGCAGAGTGGCAGCAGAAGAAGGTAATTCTGTGTACCCTGGCAGTGGGAAACACAGACAGACAGCAGAAGGGCAGTACACAGCAGCCCACTGTAGGTGTAAAATGTGTGGCTGCAGGCGACGTAATAGTCAAAGTGAACCAGGCTGGCTTAGTGAGCAGGAGCCAGGAGGTGGTAAAGGGTGGTAAGGCACATTAACGATGGTTCCGGCAGCCAGTTCATGTCCCCCTCTCGCCGACAACAGGGGCCAGGAACTCGCCTTCCACCCACGCCTGGTTCATCTTGAGAAACGTCAGTCTGTCCACAGACTTGTGAGACAGACGTGAGCGTTTCTCGGTGACCACGCCACCAGCTGCACTGAAGCAGCGCTCGGACAGCACGCTGGAAGGGGGGCAGGACAGCACTTCCAGGGCGTACTGCGCCAGCTCGCTCCAGATCTCCATGCGCTTGACCCAATACTCCATGGGATCAACAGGGGCATCGCTGTCAAGCCCGCTGTACGACCCCATGTAGTCAGCCACCATGCGGGTCAGGCGCTGGCTGTGACCGGAGGAGGATGCTGCTGCATGCATCTCCTCTCTAGTCACTGCTGCCGGAGCCTCTACAGTCCTGTAGAGCTCGTGGCTGAGAGACAGCAGGTCTGTGGGGCGCTTGCTGCTGCTGGATGCAGGCACCTGCTGCTGCCTCTGTGCTGGCTGCTGGACAGTGGGGGTGGAAGGCTGGGGGAAGGCTTCCTCCAAGCGCTCAACAAGGGCCTGCTGCAAGCTCCTTATTTGTTGCGCTGGGTCTCCTCCTGCAGGCGGCAGGAACTGGCTCAACTTCCCCTTGAGGCGTGGGTCCAACATCATGCTGATCCAGATGTCCTCCCTCTGCTTCATCTGGATCACCCTGGGGTCCCTGCGCAGGCACGTCAGCATGTGCGCTGCCATTGGGAAGAGGCGGGCCACGTCTGCTGGCACATCGACGTCAGTGCTGTCCTCATCCTCCTCCTCTGCCGCCTCATCCTCTCTCCACCCCCGCACCAACTCAGCTGCGCTGTGCTGATCCCCCTCATCAGCAGCCAGGTCAGGGACCTCCACCAAGTCCTCCTCCTCCTCCCCCTCAGAGGTGGACTGCGCAGCTGGTTGCCGCTCCTGCTGGTCCAAGGCTGCCGCTCCCTGTTCCAGCAAAGCATCGAGGGCCCTGTTCAGCAGAGAAACCAGGGGCACCCACTCGCAGACCATAGCATGGTCCCTGCTCACCATGTTTGTGGCCTGCAGGAAGGGAGCCAGCACTAAGCACACCTGCTGCATGTGCCTCCAGTCATCATCGGGGACGATGGACGGGAAGTTGCTGGTCTTGTCCCTTCTCAGAGCTGCGGAAACAGTGGCCAGGGCAAGGTACTGTTTGACAGCGCGCCTCTGTTCAACCAGACGCTCCAACATCGCCAGGGTGGAGTTCCAGCGAGTCGGAACGTCAAGGATCAGCCGATGGCGTGGCAGATCCAGCTCCTTTTGCACGTCTTCCAGGCTCGCACAGGCTGCAGCCGAGCGCCGGAAGTGACGAACAACATTCCTTGCCGTTTCCAGCAGTTCGCCCATCCCCTGGTAGGTGCGCAGGAACTTCTGCACCACCAGGTTCAGCACGTGGGCAAGACAGGGGATGTGGGTCAGGTTTCCCCTGTCTATTGCGGCAACCAGATTGGCCCCATTGTCGGCCACCACCTCTCCGACTCTGAGGCCTCTGGGGGTCAGCCAAATCCTCTCCTGCTCCTGGAGTTTGGCCAACACATGGGTTGCCGTCAGCTTGGTCTTCCCAAGGCTGACCAAGTGCAGCAGCGCTTGGCAGTGGCGGGCCTTCACGCTGCTGCTGAGGCGGGGGGTTTGGCCAGGTGTGCCGGAGGATGGCAGAGGATCGGAGGAACCTGCTGCAGTTCCCCTGAGCCTGCGGGGTGGCACCACCCACTGTGTTGCTGCTGCTGCTGTGCCCGCTGCTGCTCTCCCATCCTCACCCCCTTCCACCAAGCTGACCCAGTGGACAGTGAAGGACAGGTAGCGGCCTGTCCCGAAGCGGCTGCTCCAGGAGTCCATGGTGACGTGGACCCTTTCACCAACCGCGTGCTCCAGCCCTCGCTCCACATTGGCCATCACAAAGCGGTGCAGTGCAGGAATGGCCTTGCGGGCAAAGAAGTGTCTGCTGGGGAGCTGCCAGTCTGGGGCTGCGCAAGCAAGCAGCGCACGAATGTCGCTCCCCTCCTGCACGAGCGTGTACGGCAGGAGTTGGGAGCACATGGCCCGTGCCAGCAAGCCGTTCAGCTGCCGCACGCGACGGCTGCTGGGAGGCAGAGCCCTAACCACCCCCTGGAAGGACTCGCTCAAAAGGCTCTGGCGTGGCCTTTTGCTGACACGGGAATCAGCAGACACAGCAGAGGAGGCCACTGAGGACTGGCTGCCAGAACAGGCCTCAGTGTCGGCGGCAGGAGTTGCAGAGGGGGGAGGAGCAGTGCGTTTCCGCACTCCTGCTGGTGCTGCTGGAGGAGCAGGAGGGCGGGTGGCTGCTGTTGCTGCTGCTGCTGCTGAAGGCTGTGCAGTGATGGGTGTGGTGCCACTGCCAGCAGCAGATGCCTTCAGCCTCTGGAACTCCTCATGCTGGTGGAAATGTTTAGCCGCAAGGTGGTTGATGAGCGAGCTGGTGCTGAACTTTAAGGGGTCTGCACCTCTGCTCAACTTCCGCTGACAGTGGTTGCAAGTGGCGTACTTGCTGTACACAGTGGGCATGGTGAAAAACCGCCAGATTGGTGACAGAAACTTCCCCCTACGGCATGGAAGCGCTGCTGCCTGTCTCCCTGTGGTGGTTGGGGGGGGGGCTTGGGTGCGGCTGGGGGTGGTACTGGCTGATGCTGCTGCTGCTGCTGCTGAGCCTGAGACACCAGCAGGCTGTGGGACGCTGCCAATGCTTGCAATGATGCGCCTCCTTGCAAGGCCCACAAGCGCATCCTCCTCCTCCTCCTCAGAGCTGCTGAGGACGACATCCCCTGGAGGTGGTGGCACCCAGTCTCTGTCTGTCACCGGGTCATCATCATCCTCCCCCTCCTGAAACATGTCCTGCTGGGATGAGGACCCCCCAAACTCCTCTCCTGATGCATGGATGGGCTGCTTGACTGTCGCCACAGTCTTGCTGTCCAATCCCTCATCCCCCAAAGTGCCCATCAGCATCTCCTCCTCAAGATCGCCAACAACAGCAGACAATTTACTCATGATGCCTGGGGTCAAAAGACTGCTGAATGACAGGTCGGCGAGTGACGGTGAACTGGCCTCCTCCCCAGACCCTGCTGGGCGGCTGCTGCGAACAGGGGTGGTGGTGGTGGTGAGGGTGGAGGCCTCGGATGCAGAGCTGATGGCGGGCTGCTCATCCTCCGTCATGAGTTGCACCACAGTGTCTGCATCCTTTTCCTCAATGGGACGTTTCCGACCCGGCTGGAGGAAAATGGGAGCAGGTGCTACACGCTGCTGCTGCTGTGTCTCTGCAGCGTGAGTTGCAGATGCTCCTGCTGGGCGGCGCCCAAGGCGTCCACGGCCAGTGGCTATGGGAGGAATGTTAGCCACTGACGCTGCTGCTGCTGCTGCGGAACTGTGCATGGTGGCGCGCCCGCGGCCGCGGCTTGCCACAATGCTGCTCCCTCTCCTCCTGATTCCCTTGCTGCCCTTCCCCTTGCCCAAACCGCGCTGGCTGCCACTTCCAGACATCTTCAATGTTTTGGGCGTATAGACAAAAGTTTTGTAAAAGGGCGGGTGAAAAGTGGGGTACTTTAATGGAGTGGGTTGGTTGGTGAGGTGACTGAGTGAGTGTCCCCTAGTACAGTAAGTAAGTAGTAACAGTCAGGAAGTACAACTAGCAGTTACAATAATCAGTAGTAATCACAAGTAAATTTAGTGTGTGTACACTCAGACAGTGAGTGACCGCACGCAGGAGCTAGTAGCCTATGAACACAGTGACTGAGTGTCCTAGACTCCTAGTACAGTAAGAGTAAGTAGTAACAGTAAGTAGAACTAACTAATTACAATAATCAATCAGCGATCAGAAGGAAATGGAGTGTGGGTGGTGTGTGTACACTCAGACAGTGAGTGACCGCACGCAGGAGCTAGTAGCCTATGAACACAGTGACTGAGTGTCCTAGACTCCTAGTACAGTAAGAGTAAGTAGTAACAGTAAGTAGAACTAACTAATAATCAATCAGCGATCAGAAGGAAATGGAGTGTGGGTGGTGTGTGTACACTCAGACAGTGAGTGACCGCACGCAGGAGCTAGTAGCCTATGAACACAGTGACTGAGTGTCCTAGACTCCTAGTACAGTAAGAGTAAGTAGTAACAGTAAGTAGAACTAACTAATAATCAATCAGCGATCAGAAGGAAATGGAGTGTGGGTGGTGTGTGTACACTCAGACAGTGAGTGACCGCACGCAGGAGCTAGTAGCCTATGAACACAGTGACTGAGTGTCCTAGACTCCTAGTACAGTAAGAGTAAGTAGTAACAGTAAGTAGAACTAACTAATAATCAATCAGCGATCAGAAGGAAATGGAGTGTGGGTGGTGTGTGTACACTCAGACAGTGAGTGACCGCACGCAGGAGCTAGTAGCCTATGAACACAGTGACTGAGTGTCCTAGACTCCTAGTACAGTAAGAGTAAGTAGTAACAGTAAGTAGAACTAACTAATTACAATAATCAATCAGCGATCAGAAGGAAATGGAGTGTGGGTTGTGTGTGTACACTCAGACAGTGAGTGACCGCACGCAGGAGCTAGTAGCCTATGAACACAGTGACTGAGTGTCCTAGACTCCTAGTACAGTAAGAGTAAGTAGTAACAGTAAGTAGAACTAACTAATAATCAATCAGCGATCAGAAGGTAATGGAGTGTGGGTGGTGTGTGTACACTCAGACAGTGAGTGACCGCACGCAGGAGCTAGTAGCCTATGAACACAGTGACTGAGTGTCCTAGACTCCTAGTACAGTAAGAGTAAGTAGTAACAGTAAGTAGAACTAACTAATTACAATAATCAATCAGCGATCAGAAGGAAATGGAGTGTGGGTGGTGTGTGTACACTCAGACAGTGAGTGACCGCACGCAGGAGCTAGTAGCCTATGAACACAGTGACTGAGTGTCCTAGACTCCTAGTACAGTAAGAGTAAGTAGTAACAGTAAGTAGAACTAACTAATTACAATAATCAATCAGCGATCAGAAGGAAATGGAGTGTGGGTGGTGTGTGTACACTCAGACAGTGAGTGACCGCACGCAGGAGCTAGTAGCCTATGAACACAGTGACTGTCTGACTGAGTGTCCTAGACTCCTAGTACAGTAAGAGTAAGTAGTAACAGTAAGTACAACTAACTAACAATAATCTATCAGTAATCAGAAGGAAATAGAGTGTGTGTACACACAGACAGTGAGTGAGTGCACACACGCAGGAGCTAGCTAGTAGCCTATAAACAGTGACAGTCAGTGAGTGTCCTACTCCTAGTACAGTATAACTACAATACTATTAGTAAAGGACAGCAGAAATACTGGTATAGATGAGAGAAATAAACAGAGGACAGCTGCCCACAGAGGCAAGGCCCCCCTGAGGCCTAAACCTGTAAGCTTGCAGCAGCTGCCTGTCTCTAATGTAACACACAAGCTACTAACTAAAATACAATGTCTATCTAACTAACAACAATATAGGTGTATATGGCAGGTGTAGGTGAGCAAAAACGCTAGGTAAATGATCACAATAGAGCACTTGCTAAGCCAAAGCACAAAGGAGCAACTCTCTCTCTGTACAAGTCTCAGGCAAGCATGGAGAAACGGAACATGGCGGCCGCTATTTATAGGGTAGGGGCTGGCCAGGGTCCCCCTCTGTGATTGGCTGCCGTCAGAGGGCCTGGGAGCCCTCTGATTGGCTCTAAGGACATCAATCTGGGCTATGACGCTATTCGAGCTCGGTACCGAGCTCGAATAGCGCCGTTTGCTCGAATAGCTCGAATAGTGAATGGGCTATTCGAGTGTACTCGGATAGCCCATTCGAATAGCTACAGCTATTCGGAGCTCGAATACCGAGCTCGGATAGCTGAAAAAGAGTTTGAATATTCGAGCTACTCGAATATTCGAGCTCTGCTGAGCACCACTGCACACAACTGAAGTAGTTCAAGTTTTTTATTGTTTTAATATTGATGATTTTGGCATACAGCTTATGAAAACCCAAATTTCCTATCTCAAAAAATTAGCATATTTCATCCAACCAATAAAAGAGAAGTGTTTTTAAAACAAAAAAAGTCAACCTTCAAATAATTATGTTCAGTTATGCACTCAATACTTGGTTGGGAATCCTTTTGCAGAAATGACTGCTTCAATGCGGCGTGGCATGGAGGCAATCAGCCTGTGGCACTGCTCAGGTGTTATGGAGGCCCAGGATGCTTCAATAGTGGCCTTAAGCTCATCCAGAGTGTTGGGTCTTGCGTCTCTCAACTTTCTCTTCACAATATCCCACAGATTCTCTATGGGGTTCAGGTCAGGAGAGTTGGCAGGCCAATTGAGCACAGTAATACCATGGTCAGTAAACCATTTACCAGTGGTTTTGGCACTGTGAGCAGGTGCCAGGTCGTGCTGGAAAATGAAATCTTCATCTCCACAAAGCTTTTCAGCAGATGGAAGCGTGAAGTGTTCCAAAATTTCCTGATTGCTAGCTGCATAGACCCTGCCCTTGATAAAACACAGTGGACCAAAACCAGCAGCTGACATGGCACCCCAGACCATCACTGACTGTGGGTACTTGACACTGGACTTCAGGCATTTTGGCATTTCCCTCTCCCCAGTCTTCCTCCAGTCACCGGCACCTTGATTTCCGAATGACATGTAAAAGTTGCTTTCATCCGAAAAAAGTACTTTGGACCACTGAGCAACAGTCCAGTGCTGCTTCTCTGTAGCCCAGGTCAGGCACTTCTGCCTCTGTTTCTGGTTCAAAAGTGGGTTCATGCTTCCATCTGCTGAAAAGCTTTATGGAGATGAAGATTTCATTTTTCAGCATGACCTGGCACCTGCTCACAGTGCCAAAACCACTGGTAAATGGTTTACTGACCATGGTATTACTGTGCTCAATTGGCCTGCCAACTCTCCTGACCTAAACCCCATAGAGAATCTGTGGGATATTGTGAAGAGAAAGTTGAGAGAGGCAAGACTCAACACTCTGGATGAGCTTAAGGCCGCTATCGAAGCATCCTGGGCCTCCATAACACCTGAGCAGTGCCACAGGCTGATTGCCTCCATGCCACGCTGCATTGAAGCAGTCATTTCTGCAAAAGGATTCCCAACCAAGTCTTGAGTGCATAACTGAACATAATTATTTGAAGGTTGACTTTTTTTGTTTTAAAAACACTTTTCTTTTATTGGTCGGAAAAAATATGCTAATTTTTTGAGATAGGAAATTTGGGTTTTCATTAGCTGTATGCCAAAATCATCAATATTAAAACAATAAAAGGCTTGAACTACTTCAGTTGTGTGTATTTGAATCTAAAATATATGAAAGTCTAATGTTTATCAGTACATTACAGAAAATAATGAACTTTATCACAATATGCTAATTTTTTGAGAAGATCCTGTATATATAAACATCCCATTTGTGCACTAACTATTGCAAGTAGAACATTTCATAAATGTCCATACTGGCAAAACACACATGCATGTGTACCCTTAATGGAGTGATTTTAAGTGCCTTAAGCAGTAGGATTAGCCATAGTATGCCAGGGAAAAAACACATATATAAGTAGATAAATACTTGATCTACTTACATAACACATGTATTGTACTGTCCATGTTCATGTTTTGATTTCAGAGAATGTTTTATAGTAAATGAAGAGAATTCTGTTCCTGGTGGGAACCATGTCTTTTGCCCACAGTTTAGGCTAAATCCTGATGTCATTTCTGTCCTTTACTTTTTTCTCTTTTCTCCTCCAATTGCTGAGTCACCTCAGCCTTGCTTGTAAACACAAGTGAGCAGGGGATCGTGTTTCAGATAGGCAGCTAGGCAGTGAAATAAATGGAAGAGATGGAATATATTATAGATAATAAGAACCCCCAGCATGCAACTGTTTGGCACTGACTACTAAAGGGCCACTGCTCCTAAAGTATGTGATAACTCCAAATCATAACAGCAGAAAAAGTTTTTAAAGTTTTGAATGCAGGATTAGCATCTTTATCACTTAATAAACTCAGACTAGTTGCTGTTGAAATGTGATTTTTATAGTGACAATACCGCTTTAAAGGGCTGATTTGCTAGAAATGCACTTAGAGCATATTGTTCTATTAAATAAAGAGGTTTTATAATAACTTGTGTTATTTCTTTACTTCATAAACAAATGTTCTAAGACATGTTTACTTTTTAAACATTATTTACTGGGAAACTGCATTAGAGACCTTTAGTCTAACGCATAATATTCCACCTGATCTGACCTTATGCCCAGTAATGGACAATAACCTCCCCGATAGTAATGGAGAAATGTTCCACTAGAGGGTTTTGTAATTTGCAGTTTTTGTTACTTACCCACTCAATAGTGTCCTGTTGAATAAATTAATGTACAATTATGGACTTTATGTGGTCAGCAAAACTTTTCTTTAAAGTTCTTAAGGAAATAACTGGGAATCTAATTATTAAGAAAAAAGGAATATATTATTTAGTACTTCCTTTATTGGTATTAACAGCAGTAATAAAATAGTTTTATGTTTGTTTTTCATACTGTAACAAGAGGAACGAGACCCTGAAGCAGTTTTTCAACTGCTCTGGGGGTGCTTGTAATCATGATAGAGAAGATCTGTCAAAGCAGAAAGAACCACTGATGAAGGGTAATGCGGGGAGGGTCTTGTGCCAACCACAAATGGGGCTTTAAATGGGGCTGTAGGCAAGTAGCAGCTTAGACTTCCCCTGCTTTCCACCTGGCTTTTTTAGAAAAGTAAGGTGGCGTCAGGGGCTCACAGGAGGTGGCAGCCAGACAGGCCCCTGAGCCCCAAGCACACACCTAAGTTGTAGGGTCGGGCTGAGGCAGAGGCGATAGAGGCTCCAGCCTCAGGGGCAGTGTAGGAAGGGGCACACAACTCACTCTGCTCACTCAGTCCCCTATTGTGTTTGAAGCAGAGAGGAATTAGAAAAGGGGGTACATGGCAGTGACTGAAAGCCAGATAACTAGAGATTAAGGTGTGTGTGTGTGTGGGGGGGGGGGGGGGGGGGGGGGCATGGGGCACCTCTTAGACTAATAGCAATCAGTGTATGACGGTTGGGCTGGGAGGGATGGGGGGCGCACTTTAGTGTCTCAGCCCTGGGTGCTGGAGGACCTTGTCCCAGCTCTGCTAAGTTCTCTTTCGAGCGACAGAGCTCTGGATTCTAAGCATTATTAGGGGCCCAGCAGAGATTTTTTTTTACAGGCCTCAATTTACTAAAGGTAGTTCAGTAGAATAATTTAGGCCAGTTAAAATAGCGCATTCAGTATTTTACACTTTTTTCTAAATTCACTATTTCCCACATGTGACCCCCAAAAAACATGCTTCAATTCACTAAGCCTTGTTCGGTAGTCTCACCAGTGAAGTAGGTCAGGCAGCAAGCTATCATTCTTCTCTTACAAGTGTGTGCATGAGCCATTCTATTTTCTGTCCAGTGCACCCCTGGCATCCCTTTAGATATGAATCTGTGCTGTTCTGAATTCCTGCCTGCCAGAGTATTGGATTTAATGGGGTGAGAAGCAAGGCTGTGTGGTTCTCCCATTGGCTGTCTGCTACAACTATCAACTTTTACTGCTTGGAGATTGTAAGTCTTTAGCTGGTAGGAGCCTGAGTTAAATACCAAACACTTTGGGTTTGATTCACAAAACAGTGCTAACTGTTCACATGGCTGTTAGCACAGGTTTTCACACGTTTTCGCATGAAAAAACGGTTTTCGCGTGAAAAAAACGGGTTTTGCGTGCACAAATTTGCGTTCACGCGTCAACGTGAATTTTTTCCCGTGTTAACGCAAATTTATCACGCGAATGTGACCGTTAACGCGTGGAAAATTTGCGTTACTGTGAGAACGCAAATTTTTGCGCGCAAAAAACATTATCACGCGTGCTAACAGTTAGCACCGTTTTGTGAATCAAGCCCTTTTACTTGATTTACCGAATGTTTTAATCTTTGTGAATTGGAATTTCTTGACTCTTTTAAGGTATTTACCACAAGTCAGTAATTTACCTCATTAGTCTGTAATTTTACTTTTCATTGCGGTAATACGTTTACTGAATTGGAATTTGGCACGGTGATCAGTAAAATCAGTTGTGTTGTTTTTTTGTATTACAAAATGCAGTAATGCTTAGTGAATTGAGGCCACGGGGCCCGATGCACTGGTGGTTAACCCTTAGTGCCACGCACATTGCCCGGTCAACATGCATGGTGCTATGCGGTGTAATGCATGTTACCATAGTAACACTTGCGTTACCTTGGTAGCATATGTAATGTGATGCTAAGGGTAAACGGGTGGTGCTCCCCCTGCGCTGGGAACAGTAAATTGCCATACGCTCCCTGTGCATAGCAACTTTACTCAGACCCATAATCTTTTGTTCATGCAAGGGTTGGTATAAAATCATTTGCAAGAGGTTTTTAACATATAAGGCAAGTCCACACTTTATCAGATTGACAATGTGTATAGTCATAGAGGACCCAATATACATTTTTAAGGGATTCACTGAGTCTGTCGATATACAATTTTTTGTATCTACTGGTGTCTTTTTTTGGCATGTCGTTTGGACAATGGACAGCAAGAGAGACCTGATTTTGGGAGGGGTCTGGTGGTGGATTTATTATATTTTGTTTTATTCTACCATTATCAATCCTATTTACGTACAAGAGGGAATGAAAGAAGGAATAGTCCATCTCCTCATGGGGGATTCTCAATGTTTCCTTTTTTTTTTTTCCAAATGCACACCCAGGCAATAACTTATAATAAGATGCCAGCTGGCCTTCCTACACATGTGTCACTATTCTGGCAGGTGAACTATAACACTGACTTTCAGGACTGCTTTTGAAAATAAAGGAAAAATCCCATGAGGAGGAATTGCACTATAATTTTTTTTATTTATATAGTGCCATTATCTTCTGTAGCACTGTGCAATGTACAAAAACATGCAATAATGGGGAGCATATTTGCATGAGAAGATCAACCCCCTGTAAATCAGGACAACCAGTGACACAAGTACAGATGTATACAATTGATGTGTAGCTTGAAAAAATCCCCAATACTGATTGAAGTCCATTTGATAAAATGCTGCACAGTAAACAGGAACCACAAGGGGGTGGGGATGGGGGGTTCCTGCCCTTGTGAGATTACAATCTAGAGGGTAGTGGGGTGGAGACACTGGGGAAGTAGACAAGGGGTTAGCAAATAAGGCAGTGAGCTTTAAAATTCTAGCTATAGCAAATTATAAGATTGTCTGAATAGGTGTGTCCTAAGGGTATGTTTGAAAATTTCCCAACTTAGAGCTTGACGGACAGGCTATGGCAGTGAGTTCCAAAGAAGAGGCGATGTGCTTCTCTCGGGAGGAGCAAAGGTTCTGGTATGGATGCTATCTGGAGATTAATAAGGAAATGCATGGAGGGGATAGCCTATTCAGAGCGTTGCATGATTGTGTTAGGACTAGAGTTTGAACTGGATCCTATGGATGATTGGCAGCCAATGGAGGAACTGGCATCAGAGGAGTGGAAGGAGAAGTGGATGAGATGAGCAGGAGAGATCAGTAGGAACTGGAGAGGTGCCAGTTTTTGTTGTTGTTGTTGTTGGTAGGCCATAGAGTAGGGTTACAGTCAAGTTAGGCAATGATTAGAGGATGATTTTAGTCTAGCGTTACCCCCAGATAGTGAGCTTTAGGAGTTCAGGTTATTAGGGTACTTTTACATTAAATGTAACTATAGGTGGGGGACCAGAGAGAACTTACCATCCATAATTTTGTGCACTACAGAATCCACTTCAGGCTAATATGTGTAGTATTGTTACTTATAGTTCGCTAAAGGGCTTTACTGAGGTGCATACTGATCTGAGCAAGTTGATGTTGTTCATCATGAAATGATTTGTCTTGTGCTAATAAAGTTTTGTTGCATCGTCAGACTGTGCCATCAGTGGAGGAAGGCCACTACTAAAGGTGCCTACTAATGATACAACTATTAGGAACTACCTAAAGTATCGGGTCAAAGTATTTACACTCGGTTTACCCTCCTACTATGTAGATTTGGTAAAATTGTACAAGTAACATTGTATCATCATTGGGCACCTTTATTGTTTTATTTATGCATTTTGAGCACTGTTGTGCTTTTGAGTCCTTTCTATGGACACAGTCTGCACTGCAGCTTATACTAGATTCAGGAATGCAGTGAGCTGATGGAGAAATGGACAGGATGAACCTATTGCAGGGGCGTCCAACCTTTTTTAGGCCATGGGCCATATCGCCTCTCTTAACCCCCCTGGCGGTATGATACCTTCTGATTTTAGGGTCTAAAAGAGGTACAATTTTTTCATGTGCTTTTAGACCCTAAAATCATGAAAAAATCATACCAGCAGATAGTCTGCAGAATCCCCAGCAATCACTCACCTCCCTGGACTCCAGCTCTGCAGTTTGCCCTCCATCCTGCGGGTGGCGCTGCAATCCTAAAGTGACGACAGCCGACGATATCACCCGGAGGAGGTGAGTTCCGAAGGAGAGGAAGTAGAATGGCGTCGGAATCCTGGTGAGGTATGTAGAAACGCTCCCGCTGCGCGCATTGCTCTGCATAGAGCCTCTTGCGGCTACCCCATGTGCAGGTCGGGGTTACCGCTCTGAGCTGTGGTTTTTCACCCCGACCGTAGCACGGGGTTACCGCTAAGGAGGTTAAGATTGCTGTGGGGCCAAACTAGCAAGATTAAACACAATTTTTGCTTATTTTTATTATTACTATTTGCCATTAGGTACACTATCACTGTGATATTTTGTAAAAAAGAAAACATTTCCACAGGAAACATCCCATATACCATGTGCACAGGGGCGATTCTGTCATGACCCAGCCTAATGCGCATCATTCAGGCGGTGTCATGGCTGGGGGTGGTGGCGGGCACAACACTTCCTCGGACGCACGTCCGTCTGCTTGCCCGCGCTGCCCGCATGCTTGCCCACCCACAAACTTGCCCACCCGCACCATCTGCCCGACCAAATGACCGTTTGAATGCTCTTTCAGTCGCTGGGCTGCCAGCTTACTCACGTGCCTTCTTTTCTACCCACCACAAAGAAGGAGGAGCTGCAGCTGAAGGAGGGGAGGCCGGGACCGACCACAATCTCTGCTGCTGGAGCTGGAGGGAGGCAAGTGATGACCATACCGGGGGCACCTTGGCACCTATACCTGGCTACCTATACAGGGGGCTTCTATACTAATTAGAGGTTGTCACTACTGCTGGCGCAGCGGCAGCTGCTAATCAGTGGCTGTTACTGCTACTGGCATAGTGGTGGCTGATAATAAGTCACTGCTACTGCTACAGTGGTGGCTGATAACCTACAAGTGAACAAAGAGAAAAGTGGAGTGGCAACACAAGGTGGCCCCTACATGTGGTGACACAGCTAAGGCCTGGAACTAAGAACTGTAGAGAGCTTAGGGGGCCCCAAAAAAGGCTCGGAGAGCCTCATTTGGCCCCCCCTGGATGGGCTCTGAACATGCCTGACCTATAGGAAAAAACACTGTTGCCAGAAACAGGTTGTAAGTAACCGACTGCTGTCATTCATTACCTTTGTGCCCACTTTACTTCCATTGCTTTTATTGCTTGGCGTATTGTCCCATGCTTACAGCAACCTAAACTACAAACCTTTGTACATTCCATACGCTCCCCCTATATCGCACATAAAGCACACACAGCTTAGCTCTGCTTGTTTCTTTGAGTCTTTGAGTCTTGTCACAGCTTCAACCCACAGGCCAACACTATTGTGCTCACATCACACATCATCCATTAAATAGTTCAGAAGCAGAAACAGAGAAGCTTTGTGTGAAATAGTGAATACAGTTGTGTTGCGGTTTGCCCTATAGCACAAGACATGTATAGCGGAATTTGAAAGAGCTGCCCTATCTGATCTATCTATAGAGGATGCATCAGTTTATGCAGATGTCACAGGAGACGCCGAAAGTGCGAGCGATGATCTGTTGCATCTTTGAAATGTTGAAATATGTAGTATATAAGTATTTTTTTTTAATTAAATGTATACTTCTTCGTCTGCTCGCTCTCCTATCTGCTCACCAGTCCCTCAGCTTCCCTTCAGACAAAGATCTGAGTGCTTTGATCTGCTTGGAAGAAACCACTGGGGCATTGGCTTAGAGGTTAATTACACAAAGACGCTCTCCAGCTGGGGCAGATCGCTCCCCCTCTATGTCTGACCCTCTCCAAGGTACCCCTCTAAAGAAGACAGACGCTTGAAATGAAGAGAGCTGCAGAACACCTTTTGATACGGCTAAGCCTCCACTTGCGGAATGTTTAATTATTTTGTTGTTGGAATAAGCGAGGCTGAAAATATGAATGGTTCCCTAACTGTGCCGTTATCTCGCTATGATCCTATCGCTGTCAGGATAGTTTATTTATGCCGTCTTTATTTAAAGGGAATCAAACGTTTTAGCTTCTGTTGTGATGTTTTTTTATCAGCTTTGTTCAGGTGGTTTCTCGGCAGCCTGGTGGCTAATTGTTGAGCACTCATGCCTTGCAGCACCAGTGCCCTCCTTCCATTCCCACTTGGCCTTTATCTGCGTTGGCTTGCGTGTGTTTGACCTCAGCATATCTGTCTGTGTATGATAAAGTGAATATAGAATCTATACTTCCCTGCAGCAGAAATGGGTGGATTTGTGAAAGTTAAAAAGATGCATGATAAAAATTAGATTATAAAAAAAAACATGATGTAATCTAGCAGTTATATGAATAGTCAACTAAAATAAATAATACAGTTCACTTGTCTAGACTTAATATTTGTTCAGCAATGATGCAGGCTGCACTATGTTCAGGGCCGGATTTGTGGGATGGCCGCAAAGCTCCAGGCCTTGGGCGGCTGCAGCCCAAGGGGGGGGGGAGCTAGACATGGAATTGGGACTGCTGCATATGGAGGAGGAAGCTGCAAATGGGGAAAACACATGGAAGAGGGCTGCTGCTGCCCAAAAAAACTGGACATGAAGGAGAGGGCTGCTGTTCATGGACATTATAGATAGATGAGGGGGCTACACATAGAATGGGGGACACGGCTGCACATGGAAGGGGATCAAAATGGCCTAATGGTGCAAAAAAGTATAAATCCATCCTGGCCAATCAGTTCCTTAGGTAAAGATAAATCCAGGCCAACCTTAGGAAGTAATGATAGATATGAAGTTTTATAAATACAATCTAGTTGTTTTGGTTTTTTTTTCATTATTGATTTGGCTCTTATTTGTTTCTATATTTTCTATCAGCTATTTGTCCTTTTACACTTGTTATTTGCCAAACTTTTAACAACACTACATTTTCTTGCTGACTTATGACTACCATAACTTTACCTCTTCGTTAAGGAACCTTAATAGACCCCAATACAAGGTATTATTAATTGGTGATGAGACGGTGAGTCTGGCTCACGTTGCACCAGATACTAGTAGCTGTTTGGCCCTTAGAAGCTGATCTGCTACAACATTGGCTAAGACAGAATATTGGTCATTTAGGTGCCTGGACGTGTGTGGGTGTGGGTGTGTGTGTGTGGGGGTTAGTGTTAGGCAGTAAGAGGGGGTTAGTGTTAGGCACCAGAAGGGAAGGTTAATGTGAGAATAGGGCACACTGGGTGAGTCTATAGTAAAATATATGGCTTCCACCTGGCACCCAATAAAATGGGCAGTGCCACGACATGTACCCCTTTCTTATCCTGTTCACTTTCCAATTTAGAGTTGCTTGAACATGACATTGGTTACATTGTTATATTCAGTTTAACCAAATGTGCGAAAGTATTTGGGATTTTAAAGTTTACAACTACAGTCATGCAAATACATGTCTAAGGAACATGTTGTGATTTAGACAAAAGGTGTATTGTGATGGAGAAGACTGATTTTATACAACTTTGGAGTGCAACATGGGAAAAATTCAAATCCTTCAACTAACAGCTTTATGGCATTATGTACAGGGGTAATGTGATGAAAAATGATTAAAATATGATGAAAAATACATTTGTACACGTGTTTAAAGTGTAACTGTTGGGCATAAAAACAAAAATCAATTCTTTATTAAGAAGTAATAAGGATGCTAACCAGGTAATTTAAAAGTTAAAATGACTATTACTTTACTTCTTGATAAATGATCATTCCCCAGTTTGCCTGACTCTTATTTGGTACACACGACATTTGGTACGCAAAAAGGAAGTTGCAGGGCATGCTGGGTTGTCCTTTTTTGCTTCTCTTCTTCCCCCTCAGACTTAACTAATGCAGCCTGATTGGCTGAAGCCTCTTATCCTCCTGTTTTTCCCTCCCACACCTTTGTTCCTCTCTGATTGGCCAGTGTTTCTCATGCTGACGCAATGCACTTTCTATAGTAGAGGACGGGCAATGCATACACAATCAGGCAGAGGAGACTAAGGGAGGGAATGACATCAGGATTGGCTTCAAAATAGCTACATTTAAAATGGGAAATGCTAAGAAGGATTTTCTCTTTTTTTACAGTAGAAAAATCACTTATATCAAAACGTGGACAATGCAATACATATGGTATGTACATAGAGCAAGTATCTACTTATATATGTGTTTTTTTTCTGAGGTATGGCTTACAGCTCCTCTAAGATGTACATTTGTCTTAAATGCACTGTAAATGACTTTCTTTCTTTCTTATTCCCCCATCTCCAAATAACTAGCATTAACCACCACCTCCCCAGGCAAAATACTATACCTTCCCCCCAAAACCTCACATAACACTCACTTACTGTACAATACAATTCTTCTATGGAACAACCTAATATAAAACCACCCTCTTTCCATTCCTCCTCTCCCAACAAACGCTGGTGAAAAATACTGTACTCCTTCCAAACCTAGTATAACCCAAATTTAACAAGGCCTAAGACTAGCGTATGTGTCATTTGGCCACACTTGAGCTGGGCGCAGGGTGAGTCAAATGACAGCTCACCCATCTGCGGCTCAGTACCCCGGCGGTGTTAGATACTATTCCACCTCTGAGTTCCAGCAATTCAGAGAGAGAGATGTAATTTGTGGTCTGGCGATTGCCGGAGCCCTGAATCACCATTGTGGGGTGCGCAGTAGTGTTGGGCGAACATCTAGATGTTCGGGTTCGGGCCGAACAGGCCGAACATGGCCGCGATGTTCGGGTGTTCGACCCGAACTCCGAACATAATGGAAGTCAATGGGGACCCGAACTTTTGTGGTTTGTAAAGCCTCCTTACATGCTACATACCCCAAATTTACAGGGTATGTGCACCTTGGGAGTGGGTACAAGAGGAAAAAAAAATTTAGCAAAAAGAGCTTATAGTTTTTGAGAAAATCGATTTTAAAGTTTCAAAGGGAAAACTGTCTTTTAAATGCGGGAAATGTCTGTTTTCTTTGCACAGGTAACATGCTTTTTGTCGGCATGCAGTCATAAATGTAATACATATAAGAGGTTCCAGGAAAAGGGACCGGTAATGCTAATCCAGCAGCAGCACACGTGATGGAACAGGAGGAGGGTGGCGCAGGAGGAGAAGGCCACGCTTTGAGACACAACAACCCAGGCCTTGCATGAGGACAAGAAGCGTGCGGATAGCATGCTTTGTACCACCATGCAGTCATAAATGTAATAAAGATAAGTGGTTCAATAAACAGGGACCACGCGGCAACGCTAACCCAGCAGCAGCACACGTGATGGAACAGGAGGAGGCGCAGGAGGAGAAGGCCACGCTTTGTGAGACACAACAACCCAGGCCTTGCATGAGGACAAAAAGCGTGCGGATAGCATGCTTTGTACCGCCATGTAGTCATAAATGTAATAAAGATAAGAGGTTCCATAAACAGGGACCGGCAACGGTAACCCAGCAGCAGCAGCAGCAGCAGCAGCACACGTGATGGAACAGGAGGAGGCGCAGGAGGAGAAGGCCACGCTTTGTGAGACACAACAACCCAGGCCTTGCATGAGGACAAAAAGCGTGCGGATAGCATGCTTTGTACCGCCATGTAGTCATAAATGTAATAAAGATAAGAGGTTCCATAAACAGGGACCGGCAACGGTAACCCAGCAGCAGCAGCAGCAGCAGCAGCACACGTGATGGAACAGGAGGAGGCGCAGGAGGAGAAGGCCACGCTTTGTGAGACACAACAACCCAGGCCTTGCATGAGGACAAAAAGCGTGCGGATATAGCAGCAATGCTTTTTGCCGCCATGCAGTCATAAATGTAATACAGATGAGAGGTTCAATAAACAGGGACCGGAAACGCTAAACCATCCCAGATGTTCATCGGTCATGTTACTTGGTTGGGGTCCAGGAGTGTTGCGTAGTCGTTTCCAATCCAGGATTGATTCATTTTAATTTGAGTCAGACGGTCTGCATTTTCTGTGGAGAGGCGGATACGCCGATCTGTGATGATGCCTCCGGCAGCACTGAAACAGCGTTCCGACATAACGCTGGCTGCCGGGCAAGCCAGCACCTCTATTGCGTACATTGCCAGTTCGTGCCAGGTGTCTAGCTTCATGCCCGGTTTCAGGTCCAGCGGTGCCAGCCACAAATCCGTCTGTTCCTTTATTCCCCTCCAAATTTCCTCCCCTGTGTGCTGCTTATCCCCAAGGCAGATCAGCTTCAGCAACGCTTGCTGACGCATGCCAACAGCTGTGCTGCACTGCTTCCACGATCCTACTGCTGCTGGTGCTGGGTTAGCATTTCCGGATGAGGTACAGCTTTGAGATGCGTTGGAGGAGAAGGAGTCAGAGAGGTAGGTGCTGCTGTTGTTATCCAGCTGTTTGCGGCGTGGGCAACACCCGCGCCGTAGCAGGTGAGGAATCGCTGCCAGGCTCCACAAGGTTCACCCAGTGCGCGGTAAGGGAGATGTATCGACCCTGGCCGAACGCACTCGTCCAGGTGTCAGTGGTGAGGTGAACCTTGCAGGCAACGGCATTCTTCAAGCTTCGGGTTATTTAGCTGACCACGTGCTCATGCAACTCAGGCACTGCAGAGCGCGCAAAGTGGTAGCGGCTGGGAACCACGTAACGTGGGATGGCCACTGACATCATGCCCTTGAAGCTGTTTGTCTCCACCACTCGATATGGCAGCATTTCGCAGGCCAGAAGCTTGGCTATGCTGGCTGGCTGTTACTGCCACGGCCCGGGGGTCATTTGCTGGCAATTTCCTCTTGTGCTCAAACATCTCAGAGACAGACAACTCAACCGTAGCGCTGCACACCGAAGGGCTGTTGGTTGTTGTGTTTGATGAACACTGGGAGACCTCAAGAGCACTAGTCCGGAAAGTGACAGTGTCAGCATCGTCTGATGTTTGTGAATGTTGTAAACCACGCAATGGCTGGGCTACTGCTGCTGCTGAGGCGGGTCTGGTGGTGAGTCTGGTGAACCCAAGGGAGGCAGTGTTGCTGGTGGTACCCTGTCCTGCCGCGTTTGCCCACAGAGTGGGATGTTTGGATAGAATGTGGCGGCTCATGCTGGTGGTGGAGAGGTTGTTAATACTTTTCCCCCTGCTCAGGCGGGTCTTGCACACCTTGCAAATCGCCATGGTAACATCCTCAGTGCAGTCTTCAAAGAAAGCCCAGACTTTAACTGGCTGAGGACTCGGACCTCGTGCGTGATGTGCTGGTGCTGCTTAACCCACTGCTGGACGCTTGAGAGGTCATCCAAGTAATTATCTGGTCCTGTTCTTTTGGATCTGTGAGGGTTGTTGTCCTGGACAACATGGGCAGTATTGAGTGGGTTTTCTTGGGTGCTCCCCTGTGGCCTGTACGTGAACCGTCAGGGGAAACACCTCTTCCCTTGCCCCTCCCTCTTTCACCGGATTTCTTCCTCATTTCACTTATCCTTAAAGTACACGCTGACTGGCAGCAGTACAGTGGCAGTACAGAAATGCTATACAGTGGTGGGTGAGCGGTGTACCACTATTGTCAGCAGTGACACAGAGCACAATGCTATACAGTGGCGGGTGAGCGGTGTACTACTGTTCCCAGCAGACACAGAGTGGAAGTAAACACAATGCTATATAGTGTGGCTGAGCCGTGTACACAGAGTGGCATTAAACACAATGCTATATAGTCTGCTATATAGTCACCCCGAACAGGGTGATGTTCTGCAGAACCCGAACAGTGGCAAACACTGTTCGCCCAACACTACTGGGAGGGAACGCAGATTTTAGTACCTAAACACACGATACAACATGTTTTCCGGGGTCGGACTCTGAGGCACATACAGATGGTCCCGATCATCATCCTCATCATACAACTCTTCTCCTGAGTCTGACCCACCCACCACCTCTGCCACCCCAACATCCCCAGACACAGACCCCTCATCGTCCTCAACATTAACTTGGGATGCTGGCCTGAGCCAGACCTCCTCCTCCACATCAGGCCCCATCATCTCCTCAATGGCAGCCCTCATTAATCGCTCTGGCGACGGACTGATGGACACAACGTTCTCCTCCGGGGAGGGCTGCTGCTGACCACTGGCTGCTGGGGTGGATGTTATAGCTTGCGTGGGGCGTTGGCTGTTGCTGTTGTTGGGAGTGCTGCTCACAGCGGAGGTCTCTGGGGAACTCATGTTGAGCTCATATAGTGGTTGACGGTGAGTGGAGTATTACTGATCCCAGCAATATACACACTGACTGGCAGAGTACGCAATGCTATATAGTGTGGCTGAGCGGTGTACACAGAGTGGCAGTAAACACAATGCTATATAGTCTGGCTGAGCGAGCGGTGTACTACTGTTCCCAGCAGAATCAGAGTGGCAGTAAACAATGGTATATAGTCTGGCTGAGCGGTGTACACAGAGTGTCAGTAAACAATGGTATATAGTCTGGCTGAGCGAGCGGTGTACTACTGTTCCCAGCAGAATCAGAGTGGCAGTAAACAATGGTATATAGTCTGGCTGAGCGGTGTACACAGAGTGTCAGTAAACAATGGTATATAGTCTGGCTGAGCGGTGTACACAGAGTGTCAGTAAACAATGGTATATAGTCTGGCTGAGCGGTGTACACAGAGTGGCAGTAAACACAATGCTATATACTCTGGCTGAGCGAGCGGTGTACTACTGTTCCCAGCAGACACAGAACAGTAAACAGAATGCTATATAGTGTGGCTGAGCGGTGTACACAGAGTGGCAGTAAACACAATGCTATATAGTCTGGCTGAGCGAGCGGTGTACTACTGTTCCCAGCAGAATCAGAGTGGCAGTAAACAATGGTATATAGTCTGGCTGAGCGGTGTACACAGAGTGTCAGTAAACAATGGTATATAGTCTGGCTGAGCGAGCGGTGTACTACTGTTCCCAGCAGAATCAGAGTGGCAGTAAACAATGGTATATAGTCTGGCTGAGCGGTGTACACAGAGTGTCAGTAAACAATGGTATATAGTCTGGCTGAGCGGTGTACACACAATGCTATATAGTCTGCTATATAGTGTCAGTAAACAATGGTATATAGTCTGGCTGAGCGAGCGGTGTACTACTGTTCCCAGCAGAATCAGAGTGGCAGTAAACAATGGTATATAGTCTGGCTGAGCGGTGTACACAGAGTGTCAGTAAACAATGGTATATAGTCTGGCTGAGCGAGCGGTGTACTACTGTTCCCAGCAGAATCAGAGTGGCAGTAAACAATGGTATATAGTCTGGCTGAGCGGTGTACACAGAGTGTCAGTAAACAATGGTATATAGTCTGGCTGAGCGGTGTACACAGAGTGTCAGTAAACAATGGTATATAGTCTGGCTGAGCGGTGTACACAGAGTGGCAGTAAACACAATGCTATATACTCTGGCTGAGCGAGCGGTGTACTACTGTTCCCAGCAGACACAGAACAGTAAACAGAATGCTATATAGTGTGGCTGAGCGAGCGGTGTACCACTATTCCCAGCAGACACAGAACAGTAAACAGAATGCTATATAGTGTGGCTGAGCGAGCGGTGTACCACTATTCCCAGCAGACACAGAACAGTAAACAGAATGCTATATAGTGTGGCTGAGCGAGCGGTGTACCACTATTCCCAGCAGACACAGAACAGTGAACAGAATGCTATATAGTGTGGCTGAGCGAGCGGTGTACCACTATTCCCAGCAGACACAGAACAGTGAACAGAATGCTATATAGTGTGGCTGAGCGAGCGGTGTACCACTATTCCCAGCAGACACAGAACAGTGAACAGAATGCTATATAGTGTGGATGAGCGAGCGGTGTACCACTATTCCCAGCAGACACAGAACAGTAAACAGAATGCTATATAGTGTGGCTGAGCGAGCGGTGTACCACTATTCCCAGCAGACACAGAACAGTGAACAGAATGCTATATAGTGTGGCTGAGCGAGCGGTGTACCACTATTCCCAGCAGACACAGAGTGGCAGTAAACAGAATGCTATATAGTGTGGCTGAGCGAGGTACACAGAGTGGCAGTAAACAGAATGCTATATAGTGTGGCTGAGCAAGCGGTGTACTACTATTCCCAGCAGACACAGAGTGGCAGTAAACAGAATGCTATATAGTGTGGCTGAGCGAGGTACACAGAATGGCAGTAAACAGAATGCTATATAGTGTGGCTGAGCAAGCGGTGTACTACTGTTCCCAGCAGTGACACAATGACAGGGGGGACCCTGGCTAGCGTGGCTGGAGCGCGAACTACCCTGCCTGCCTACCCAAAGCTAAACCCACAGACAAATGGCGGAGATATGACGTGGTTCGGGTATTTATTTACCCGAACCACGTGACAGTTCGGCCAATCAGAGCGCGTTCGGGTCCGAACCACGTGACCCGTTCGGCCAATCACAGCGCTAGCCGAACGTTCGGGGAACGTTCGGCCATGCGCTCTTAGTTCGGCCATATGGCCGAACGGTTTGGCCGAGCACCGTCAGGTGTTCGGCCGAACTCGAACATCACCCGAACAGGGTGATGTTCTGCAGAACCCGAACAGTGGCGAACACTGTTCGCCCAACACTAACTCTGAGGCACATACAGATGGTCCCGATCATCATCCTCATCATACAACTCTTCTCCTGAGTCTGACCCACCCACCACCTCTGCCACCCCAACATCCCCAGACACAGACCCCTCATCGTCCTCAACATTAACTTGGGATGCTGGCCTGAGCCAGACCTCCTCCTCCACATCAGGCCCCATCATCTCCTCAATGGCAGCCCTCATTAATCGCTCTGGCGACGGACTGATGGACACAACGTTCTCCTCCGGGGAGGGCTGCTGCTGACCACTGGCTGCTGGGGTGGATGTTATAGCTTGCGTGGGGCGTTGGCTGTTGCTGTTGTTGGGAGTGCTGCTCACAGCGGAGGTCTCTGGGGAACTCATGTTGAGCTCATATAGTGGTTGACGGTGAGTGGAGTATTACTGATCCCAGCAATATACACACTGACTGGCAGAGTACGCAATGCTATATAGTGTGGCTGAGCGGTGTACACAGAGTGGCAGTAAACACAATGCTATATAGTCTGGCTGAGCGAGCGGTGTACTACTGTTCCCAGCAGAATCAGAGTGGCAGTAAACAATGGTATATAGTCTGGCTGAGCGGTGTACACAGAGTGTCAGTAAACAATGGTATATAGTCTGGCTGAGCGAGCGGTGTACTACTGTTCCCAGCAGAATCAGAGTGGCAGTAAACAATGGTATATAGTCTGGCTGAGCGGTGTACACAGAGTGTCAGTAAACAATGGTATATAGTCTGGCTGAGCGGTGTACACAGAGTGTCAGTAAACAATGGTATATAGTCTGGCTGAGCGGTGTACACAGAGTGGCAGTAAACACAATGCTATATACTCTGGCTGAGCGAGCGGTGTACTACTGTTCCCAGCAGACACAGAACAGTAAACAGAATGCTATATAGTGTGGCTGAGCGAGCGGTGTACCACTATTCCCAGCAGACACAGAACAGTAAACAGAATGCTATATAGTGTGGCTGAGCGAGCGGTGTACCACTATTCCCAGCAGACACAGAACAGTAAACAGAATGCTATATAGTGTGGCTGAGCGAGCGGTGTACCACTATTCCCAGCAGACACAGAACAGTGAACAGAATGCTATATAGTGTGGCTGAGCGAGCGGTGTACCACTATTCCCAGCAGACACAGAACAGTGAACAGAATGCTATATAGTGTGGCTGAGCGAGCGGTGTACCACTATTCCCAGCAGACACAGAACAGTGAACAGAATGCTATATAGTGTGGATGAGCGAGCGGTGTACCACTATTCCCAGCAGACACAGAACAGTAAACAGAATGCTATATAGTGTGGCTGAGCGAGCGGTGTACCACTATTCCCAGCAGACACAGAACAGTGAACAGAATGCTATATAGTGTGGCTGAGCGAGCGGTGTACCACTATTCCCAGCAGACACAGAGTGGCAGTAAACAGAATGCTATATAGTGTGGCTGAGCGAGGTACACAGAGTGGCAGTAAACAGAATGCTATATAGTGTGGCTGAGCAAGCGGTGTACTACTATTCCCAGCAGACACAGAGTGGCAGTAAACAGAATGCTATATAGTGTGGCTGAGCGAGGTACACAGAGTGGCAGTAAACAGAATGCTATATAGTGTGGCTGAGCAAGCGGTGTACTACTGTTCCCAGCAGTGACACAATGACAGGGGGGACCCTGGCTAGCGTGGCTGGAGCGCGAACTACCCTGCCTGCCTACCCAAAGCTAAACCCACAGACAAATGGCGGAGATATGACGTGGTTCGGGTATTTATTTACCCGAACCACGTGACAGTTCGGCCAATCAGAGCGCGTTCGGGTCCGAACCACGTGACCCGTTCGGCCAATCACAGCGCTAGCCGAACGTTCGGGGAACGTTCGGCCATGCGCTCTTAGTTCGGCCATGTGGCCGAACGGTTTGGCCGAGCACCGTCAGGTGTTCGGCCGAACTCGAACATCACCCGAACAGGGTGATGTTCTGCAGAACCCGAACAGTGGCGAACACTGTTCGCCCAACACTAGTGCGCAGCATAGTACTATGTGCTATAGCTGTGCCCAGCTTCAGCGCTCAGTGCTGAGAGCCATGTGCAGAAAGACTGCTCTACCTGGAAAACCTAAAAATATCCAGTAACTAATGAGTTAAAGGAATACAATAAATGATGAGCCATACATTAATTAACAGAGTGTGCAGTTTTGTTGTAAGCTACTGGAACAACACTTGTGGGCAATTTTTTTGATCTTTTTGCCACCTGTGTCTGTTGTGGGATCTGCTATTGAAATGGTATAGTTCCGGCACTACAAAGATAAGGTGCCAGGATTCTTGCCATGGCCACTTGGATGCTGTATGCCAGCTGTTTTGATTTGTATGACGTCTAACTAAATAATGGTTTCAAAGAAACTCTCATGTCTAATATTTTATTTAAGATTACGCTTAGGTTTTTGTTTTTTGCTTTTTTTGTTTTTGTTGTTAGCATTTCCAATTTGCCAAAACAGTAAAGAAAACAGGATGTTCCATAGACTTGAATGACATAAATAACACCACTAGAGTTTTAACACAAAACCCCAAACCCAGCTTTCATAGACAGGAGAAAAAGTTAAGGGCAATGTGATGGCACTGGGAACATTAGCAGCACTATATAAAATCTTTTATATACATAATATATCCAGAGTAGCAGGCTCTCATCCATTACCAGTGTAAAATCAAGAGTGTCTAATGGAAGGTGCACTGAGTATAGCCATTGCTTTTACAGCTTGTTCATTCGAGAATGTTTCCATGGGTTTTCATTTATTGCAGACTCTCATTAGGCACAATCTCAGCTCGTAGAAACTGGCTGTTGACTCATTCAGAGCTGACAAGACAAAAAGCTTAATTTGGTCTAATCAAGCTATCCCCAAAATTCAAGCCATCCCTAAATAGGGTCATTTTTTTTTTACGTAAACGAAAGACCCATACGCCACCCTTGGCCAAACATATCTGTAACCGAAAGTGACATATTTTGTGACTTTCATAATTATTGAGTAGCCCATCTCCTCATGGGGAATTCTCAGGAATTCCTTTATTTCAAAAGCACTTACAAAATGGTAAGAAAGGTCACTTACCAAGAAAAGTTGGACAAGCTGGGCTTATTTAGCTTAGAAAAAATACAACTTAGAGGTAACCTGATTAACATGTTTAAATACATCAGAGGGCAATGCAAAAGCTTGGCAGATGAGCTTTTTGTCCCTAGGGTTGTACGATGGACAAGGTAACATGATCTGTGCATAGAGGAATACGTTTTTGCCATCTATTTAAAACGGGGTCCTTCACAAAGAGAGTGGTTAACTAGTTCCCCGCCCGCGTACAGTATATCTACGCTCCTTTGGACTTCACTTCCCCGCCCGGAGCGTAGATATACGTACCCCCCGCCGCTACCGCTGATGTCCGCGCTCCCGCTCGCACTCCCGCGATCGTGCACGCCGCTGCCCGCTTGCCCGGAGATCAATGAACGGGAAAATACATTCCCGTTCGTTGATCTCTGCCCCCGCAATGATCTGCTGCTTTCGCTAAGCAGCGCGATCATTGTGAAAAAGAAAAAAAAATCCCAGCCTCTTTGTACTTCCTCCAAGCTTCCGGAAGGACGCTTGGAGGTCGCATTAAACAAAAAGTTACTGTTGCCATCTTGTGGCCATATAGTAAAACTACACCCTAAACTATTTTTCGCACACACATACATTACTTATACACAGAAAATTAACTCATTACCTCCCACACTCCCCATTTTTTTTTTTTTTTGTAATTAAAAAAAAATAAAAAAATTTACAATTAAAAAAAATACATAAATAGTTACCTTAGGGACTGAACTTTTTAAATATTTATATCAGGAGGGTACAACACTGTTACTTTATAAACTATGGGCTTGTAATTAAGGATGGACGCAAAACTGAAAAAATGCACCTTTATTTCCAAATAAAATATTGGCGCCAAACATTGTGATAGGGACATCATTTCAATGGTTTTATAACCATGACAAATGGGCAAATACATTTCATGGATTTTAATGACAGTAGCATGCATTATTTAAAAACTATAATGGCGGAAAACTGAAAAATAATGTTTTTTTTTTCCCATATGTTTTCCTATTTTCCCATTAAAACACATTTAGAATAAAATAATTCTTGGCATAATGTCCCACCTAAAGAAAGCCTAATTGGTGGCGAAAAAAACAAGATATAGTTAATTTCATTGCGATAAGTAATGATAAAGTTATAGGCGAATTAATGTAAGAAACGCTGAAAGGAGAAAATTGCTCGGATGCTGAAGGGGTAAAACCCCTCAGTTGGTAAGTGGTTAAAGTGGACCCAAATTAAAAATACAACATTTCAGAAATAAAATCTATTTTCTAAATTATAATAATAAATAGCAGCCCTTTTTCAGCCGCATGAAGACAAATATTTACATTTACTGAAGGATCCCCTCCTTTCCTTTCATATTGCCGGGACAGAATTGTCAAACTGGTGTTGTAGATAGTGTCCAGCAAAGGAGGAATTGCTAATGGCTGCCACCTGTATAACCCTAGTTATGAAAAGAGAAGGGTGAAAAACATGCACTGATATGCTCATAGGCTTGAAGGAGTGTTAATTATCTTTGTATGTGTCAGAGTAGTGCAACTAAATATTTTAAATAAAAAAAAATATTTGGTTTGGGTCCGCTTTAAAATATCTTACCTCAGGAAGTATTTATGACAAACTCTATATCTGCATTTAACCACCCTGGCGTTCTGATTAAATCGCCAGGGTGGCTGCGGGAGGGTTTTTTTTAAATAAAAAAAAAACTATTTCATGCAGCCAACTGAAAGTTGGCTGCATGAAAGCCCACTAGAGGGCGCTCCGGAGGCGATCTTCCGATCGCCTCCGGCGGCAAGAGATAACACGGAAGGCCGCAATGAGCGGCCCTCCGTGTTTCGCTTCCCTCGTCGCCATGGCGACGAGCGGAGTGACGTCTTGACGTCAGCCGCCTCCGATCCAGCCCTTAGCGCTGGCCGGAACTGTTTGTTCCGGCTACGCTGGGCTCGGGCGGCTGGGGGGACCCTCTTTCGCCGCTGCACGCGGCGGATCGCCGCGCTGCAGCGGCGATCAGGCAGCACACGCGGCTGGCAAAGTGCCGGCTGCGTGTGCTGCTTTTTATTTGGTGCAAATCGGCCCAGCAGGGCCTGAGCGGCAGCCTCTGGCGGTGTTGGACGAGCTGAGCTCGTCCAGACCGCTCAGCAGGTTAAAGAGGGCTTGGATGCTTTCCTTGCATTGAAGGGCATCCATGGCTATAATTACTAGGTAACTCCCAGGAGAGTAGAGATGGCCCGAACCTCCGATTTTTGGTTCCTGAACCGGGTTCGCGAACTTCCGTGAAAGTTCGGTTTGCACGAACTTTCGCGAACCGCAATAGACTTCAATGGGGAGGCGAAATTTGAAAACTAGGAACACTTATGCTGGCCACAAAAGTGATGGAAAAGATGTTTCAAGGGGTCTAACACCTGGAGAGGGGCATGGCTGAGTGGGATAGACGTCCAAAGTCCTGGGGAAAAATCTGGATTTGACGCAAAGCAGCGTTTTAAGGGCAGAAATCACATTGAATGCTAAATTTCAGGCCTAAAGTGCTTTAAAACACTGTACATGTGTATACATCAATCAGGCAGTGTAATTAGAGTACTGCTTCACACTGACACACCAAACTCACTGTGTAACGCATCGCAAACAGCTGTTAGTGCAGTGACGGCCGTGCTGTACTGGTGCGCACCTCAGTGATATCAGGTAATGTCTGACTGCCTGATCAACTTTCGATGGTTCTTTCTCTACCATTGTTAAAGCTTACATCTATTTTTTTTAAATTACATTTTCTGCTGGCTGTTCAGTACCAGTAACGAGAATCTGTTATGGAGGGCAAGTCTGCCATTGTGAGTGACCACGGGTAATGGTCAGGGAATCAGGGTTAGATTCCGGTCCAGAGTGGGAGCCTGAGAACCGACTACCACCACCACACATCCAAGTAAAGACCCAATTGCTGTATAAGTAATGTACCTGCCCTGACCGTACTTTGCAGACCAGGCATCTGTGGTAAGATGGACCCTTGACCCAGCGCTGTGTGCCAGAGATGACACCACTTGCCTTTAACGAGAATCTGTTATGGAGGGCAAGTCTGCCATTCATTCAACTGTGTGAAACTTGCGATGGTACTTTATCAGTAGCATGGTGACCACAGGTAATGGCCGGGGAATCCTGGTTCGATTCCAGTCCGGAGTGGGAGCCTAAGAAATGGCTACCAGCACCACACATCCAAGGAAGGCAGCAGGCGCGCTGTGGGCAAAGGAGCAGGAACGGCTACCACACATCCAAGGAAGGCAGCAGGCATGGCATGCAGGTCCCGAGGTAGTGACAAAAAAATAACAATACAGGAGCACTTTCGAGGCCCTGCTGTATATGACACTACTAATCGACTTTACTACCTTTAACGAGAATCTGTTATGGAGGGCAAGTCTGCCATCCATTTAAGTGAAAGGTATGCAATGACTGCCAGGTATAATAGATGCAGTAACAGGTATGCAGTGACTCGTATTACAATACAATGTGCAGCTGTCACACAGGTGCAGTTAACGGGCATGCTCGGAGTGGTATATTACACAGCGTGCGGTCACACAGGTACTGTGAACAATTATGCAATGACTGGTATTACAAATGTGCACCTGTCACACACACACACACACACACACACACACACACACACACACACACACACACACACACACACACACACAGGTACTGGACAGGCACAGTGACACTGCGTGCGCTCACGCAGGTGGGTGGGTGCACTAAAGTAAACAACAGGTAGTAGGTATATGCAGTGATGGGTATTACAATGTGCACCTGTCAAACACAGACAGGTATCGAACAGGCACAGTGACACTGCGTGCGGTCACGTAGGTAGGTGGGTGCACAGTGAACAACAGGTAGGTATATGCAGTGATGGGTAATGTGCACCTGTCACATACACACAGGTAGTGACTGAATGTGCTGCGCCTGGCAGTGGCACACACAGTAGGAATTAGCAAGGCTGTCTATGCAACACAGGTGTCAGTGGGACACACACACACACACACAAATAGATCACAAGAACAAGATTAGCTCTCAAAAGAGCTGTTGTGGGGTGTTTTTGTAGCAATAAGAATAATCAAGGAGCAAGCTAACAAGCCTACAAGAGCCTAACTAAGCTTTACCTATGAGAGCCTGCCGCAGCATTCCCTTCTCTAATTAATGCAGGCACACGAGTGAGTCCAAAGCCTGACGCTGCCTGCCTTCTATAAGGAGGGGGGGGCTCCAGGAGGGAGTGTAGCCTGATTGGCTACAATGTGCCTGCTGACTGTGATGTAGAGGGTCAAAGTTGACCCTCATGATGCACTATGGGGTCGAACCGAACTTCCGGAAAAGTTTGCGGTTCTCCGCGATCGCGAACCCCGGAAGTTCGCCGGCGAACCGTTCGGGCCATCTCTACAGGAGAGTTGATCCAGGGATTTATCTGACTGCCACCTGGGCCCATATGCAATTAACTTTTTCACCTGAGTTTTCTCCTAGGAGATAATTTTTAATTTTCTATTAAATTAACTTCCCAGCACTGCCAAAATAGTGTGCAAGAGAGTATAGAAGAAGGCCAACAGCTTTGTGTAGAGGCTTTCCCGGGAGTACTTTTGCGGCTGGTAGAGAGGGAGTTACTCTCCCATAAGTCTGTGGTCCTCTATGCGTTCCAAACGTCTTGCACGTGTCCTATTGGACGCATTGCAAGACTCACTATGCGCACTTTTTTCTTCAAGCCGGAACTCACTGTCATCACTATCAGCAGGATTGTCTCTCATAGGCATCAGCCTATGAGAGCGATCCTTTGTTTTTCCCCTCCAGGGGACAGCCGAGTGACAGGACTGTCCCTAGTACAGCGCTGCAGTAGATCACAGTTCTGTACAATGTAAATAAATGGCGGTTTCACCATCTAACAGTCTGTTGCTGGTGTGTAGAGTTGGGCCGAACCTCCGATTTTAGGTTCGCGAACCGGGTTCGCGAACTTCCGCGGAAGGTTCGGTTCGCGTTAAAGTTCGCGAACCGCAATAGACTTCAATGGGGATGCGAACTTTGAAAAAAAAAAAAATTATGCTGGCCACAAAAGTGATGGAAAAGATGTTTCAAGGGGTCTAACACCTGGAGGGGGGCATGGCGGAGTGGGATACACGCCAAAAGTCCCCGGGAAAAATCTGGATTTGACGCAAAGCAGCGTTTTAAGGGCAGAAATCACATTGAATGCTAAATGACAGGCCTAAAGTGCTTTAAAACATCTTGCATGTGTATACATCAATCAGGTAGTGTAATTAAGGTACTGCTTCACACTGACACACCAAACTCACCGTGTAACGCACCGCAAACAGCTGTTTGTACTAGTGACGGCTGTGCTGGACTGGTGCGCACCATGGCGAGAGTGCAGGTTTTGGTGGCTTTACAGCCCATATGGTCGGCCTGGCTGATGTAGCTGAATGACAGAACAGTGACTGTCCAGCTGATCAAATTTGGTCTGACCACAATGAAGCAACGACCTTATTATCTTTTGTGTGCCCCCCGAGACACTCATCTAGGCGCCGGTCATTGCTTCATTGTGATACGCAAGCCCCTTCACCACGGCAAGGTAATGATCACGAAGGGGAATGGGCGCATGTACATGCCTTTTCTTTTGTTGTTGCAGCTGCCCTCAGTGCAGCCAGAAAAATTAGGCAGTCATGTACACGCACCATAAAAATTATTAAAAATTCAGCAATCCGCCTGGAGTCCCGGACCCTGTTGGTGGTGGCGGAGAAGGTAGTGAAGCGGCCTGCAGGCAGACATGCTGTGTGGAGGGACTGGGAGCGACTTAGTCTTTTTGGGGCAGGCCAGGCAGCCAGTCACACGGCGTGCAGGCAGAGATGCTGTGTGTGCGGGGACTGACTTAGTCTTGGGGCGGGCAGCAGCCCTCCGGGATCCATGCCTCATTCATTTTGATAAAGGTGAGGTACTTAACACTTTTGTGACTTAGGCGACTTCTCTTCTCTGTGACAATGCCTCCAGCTGCGCTGAAGGTCCTTTCTGAGAGGACGCTTGCGGCAGGGCAGGAGAGAAGTTGGATGGCAAATTGGGACAGCTCTGGCCACAGGTCAAGCCTGCGCACCCAGTAGTTCAAGGGTTCCTCATCGCTGTTCACAGCAGTGTCTACATCCACACTTAAGGCCAGGTAGTGGGCTACCTGCCGGTCGAGGCGTTGGTGGAGGGTGGATCCGGAAGGGCTACGGCGAGGCGTTGGACTAAAGAACGTCCGCATGTCCGACATCACCATGAGATCGCTGGAGCGTCCTGTTTTTGACTGCGTGGACACGGGAGGAGGATTAGTGGCAGTGGTACCTTGCTGGCGTTGTGCCGTCACATCACCCTTAAAGGCATTGTAAAGCATAGTTGACAGCTGGTTCTGCATGTGCTGCATCCTTTCCACCTTCCGGTGAGTTGGTAACAGGTCCGCCACTTTGTGCCTGTACCGAGGGTCTAGTAGTGTGGCCACCCAGTACAGCTCATTCCCCTTGAGGTTTTTTATACGGGGGTCCCTCAACAGGCAGGACAGCATAAAAGACGACATCTGCACAAAGTCGGATCCAGTACCCTCCATCTCCTCTTGCTCTTCCTCAGTGACGTCAGGTAAGTCAACCTCCTCCCCCCAGCCGCAAACAATACCACGAGAAGGTTGAGCAGCACAAGCCCCCTGCGACGCCTGCTGCGGTTGTTCTCCTGCCGCTGTCCCCTCCTCCTCCTCCCCCAAAGAAACACCTTGCTCATCATCCTCTGAGTCTGACTCGTCTTCTGCACACGACCTCTCTTCTTCCTCCTCCTCCCCCCTCTGTGCTGCCGCAGGTGTTGAGGAAACAGCTGGGTCTGATGAAAATTGGTCCCATGCCTGTTCCTGCCGTAACGGTTCCTGGTCACGCTCATTCGCAGCTTCATCCGCCACTCTACGCACAGCACGCTCCAAGAAGTACGCGTAGGGAATTAAGTCGCTGATGGTGCCCTCACTGCGGCTCACCAGGTTGGTCACCTCCTCAAACGGCCGCATGAGCCTGCATGCATTTTTCATCAGTGTCCAGTTGTCGGGCCAGAACATCCCCATCTTCCCAGACTGTTTCGTTCTACTCCAGTTGTAGAGGTACTGGGTGACGGCTTTCTTCTGTTCTAGCAGGCGGGAGAACATGAGCAGGGTCGAGTTCCAGCGAGTGGGGCTATCGCAAATGAGGCGTCTCACCGGCATGTTGTTTTTACGCTGAATTTCTGCAAATCGTGCCATGGCTGTGTAAGAGCGCCTCAAATGCCCACAGAACTTCCTGGCCTGCTTCAGGACATCCGCTAAGCCAGGGTACTTTGCCACAAATCTTTGAACCACTAGATTCATGACATGTGCCATGCAGGGTATGTGTGTCAGCTTCCCCATATGCAAAGCGGCAAGCAGATTGCTGCCGTTGTCGCACACCATGTTGCCTATCTCCAGGTGGTGCGGGGTCAGCCACTCATCCACCTGTTTCTTAAGAGCAGCCAGGAGAGCTGCTCCAGTGTGACTCTCCGCTTTGAGACAAGCCATGTCTAAGATGGCGTGACACCGTCGTACCTGGCATGCAGCATAGGCCCTGCGGAGCTGGGGCTGTGTAGCTGGAGAGGAGAACTGCCACTCAGCCAAGGAGGAGGAGGAGGACAGCGAAGAGCATGTAGCAGGAGGAGAGGAGGTGGCAGGAGGCCTGCCTGCAAGCCGTGGAGGTGTCACAATTTGGTCCGCCGCTTTCTGCTTGCCATCGTTCACCACCAGGTTCACCCAATGGGCTGTGTAGGTAATGTAGCGGCCCTGCCCGTGCTTGGCAGACCAGCCATCCGTGGTCAGGTGTACCCTTGACCCAACGCTCTTCGCAAGAGATGACACCACTTGCCTCTCAACTTCACGGTGCAGTTGGGGTATGGCCTTTCTCGAAAAATAAGTGCGGCCTGGCATCTTCCACTGCGGTGTTCCGATGGCCACAAATTTACGGAAGGCCTCAGAGTCCACCAGCCGGTATGGTAACAGCTGGCGAGCTAACAGTTCCGCCACGCCAGCTGTCAGACGCCGGGCAAGGGGGTGACTGGCCAAAAGTGGCTTCTTCCGCTCAAACATTTCCTTCACGGACACCTGACTGCTGCTGTGGGCAGAGGAGCAGGAACCGCTCAAGGGCAGAGGCGGAGTGGAGGAGGGTGCCTGTGAAGGTGCAAAGGAGAAAGCGGCAGAAGCAGATGATGCACCTGAAGGAGGAAGAGGAGAAGGAGGGTGACTTTTCTTTTGTGTGCTGCTGCTGCTTTTGCTCAGGTGGCCATCCCATTGCTGTTTGTGCCTTTTCTCCAGGTGCCTTCGTAAGGCACTTGTCCCTACGTGAGTGTTGGCCTTTCCACGGCTCAATTTTTGTTGGCAGAGCGAACAGATGGCTTTGGTCCGATCTGAGGCACACACATTAAAAAATTTCCACACCGCTGAGCCACCCTGGGATGTGGGCACTATGGGGACCTCAGCAGCTGATGCTGAAAGGCAAGTTGGCTGGCTGTACATAGGTGGCGATACATGGTGCCGGACTCTGCCACCAGCTGTTTCTGACGAAGAGCTGCCCCAGCTTCTTTCAGCAACTTCTCTCCTCCTACTACTCTCTGACTCCCCCTCTGAACTGTCCCCCTCTTCATCTCCTCTATTGGGAACATACAGAGGATCCCTATTACCGTCATCATCGTAGTCATCCTGCCCAGCTTCGCTTGCCTCAGACAAATCCAAACTTGCACCATCAGTAGGTCCTTCATCCTCCTGACACGTTACATCCATAGTGTTGCCGCGTAACTCAGACATATTAGCTGGTGAAAATTCATCTGGCTGTAACAACAATGGCTGTGCATCAGTGATTTCAACACTAAATAATTCTTGCGAAAAGTCAAATGCAGCGGAAGTGGTGCTAGTAGTAGCGCTGGTGGCTGAGCAAGATGAGGTGTTCTGTGTCGCTAAATACTCAACCACGTCCTGACAATCTTGGGAGGTGATGGGACGTGCCTTCTTCCGAGCACTGTACTGTGGGCCAGGTCCACACGAAATTACATTTACACGACCTCGCGCAGACCTGCCGGGTGGCCTTCCTCTGCCTCTGCCACTACCTCTTCCTCTTCCTCTACCTGTTTTGTCCATATTGGGTATGCACGGAGTGGTATATCACACTGCGTGCACTCACGTAGGTAGGTGGGTTCACTTAACTGCACAGGTATGCGCACTGATGCGGTGGGTTCACTGAACAGAACAGGTATACAGTGGCGGGTTCACAGAACAGGTATGCAGTGGCAGGATCACTGAACACAATAGGTATGCAGTGGCGTGTTCACTAAACAGGTATACAGTGGCGGGTCCACTGAACAGAACAGGTATACAGTGGCGGGTCCACTGAACAGAACAGGTATACAGTGGCGGGTCCACTGAACAGAACAGGTATACAGTGGCGGGTCCACTGAACAGAACAGGTATACAGTGGCGGGTCCACTGAACAGAACAGGTATACAGTGGCGGGTTCACAGAACAGGTATGCAGTGGCAGGATCACGTATGCAGTGGCGTGTTCACTAAACAGGTATACAGTGGCGGGTCCACTGAACAGAACAGGTATACAGTGGCGGGTCCACTGAACAGAACAGGTATACAGTGGCGGGTTCACAGAACAGGTATACAGTGGCGGGTCCACTGAACAGAACAGGTATACAGTGGCGGGTTCACAGAACAGGTATGCAGTGGCAGGATCACTGAACACAATAGGTATGCAGTGGCGTGTTCACTAAACAGGTATACAGTGGCGGGTCCACTGAACAGAACAGGTATACAGTGGCGGGTCCACTGAACAGAACAGGTATACAGTGGCGGGTCCACTGAACAGAACAGGTATACAGTGGCGGGTCCACTGAACAGAACAGGTATACAGTGGCGGGTCCACTGAACAGAACAGGTATACAGTGGCGGGTTCACAGAACAGGTATGCAGTGGCAGGATCACTGAACACAATAGGTATGCAGTGGCGTGTTCACTAAACAGGTATACAGTGGCGGGTCCACTGAACAGAACAGGTATACAGTGGCGGGTCCACTGAACAGAACAGGTATACAGTGGCGGGTTCACAGAACAGGTATACAGTGGCGGTTCCACTGAACAGAACAGGTATACAGTGGCGGGTTCACAGAACAGGTATGCAGTGGCAGGATCACTGAACACAATAGGTATGCAGTGGCGTGTTCACTAAACAGGTATACAGTGGCGGGTCCACTGAACAGAACAGGTATACAGTGGCGGGTCCACTGAACAGAACAGGTATACAGTGGCGGGTCCACTGAACAGAACAGGTATACAGTGGCGGGTCCACTGAACAGAACAGGTATACAGTGGCGGGTCCACTGAACAGAACAGGTATACAGTGGCGGGTTCACAGAACAGGTATGCAGTGGCAGGATCACTGAACACAATAGGTATGCAGTGGCGTGTTCACTAAACAGGTATACAGTGGCGGGTCCACTGAACAGAACAGGTATACAGTGGCGGGTCCACTGAACAGAACAGGTATACAGTGGCGGGTTCACAGAACAGGTATACAGTGGCGGGTCCACTGAACAGAACAGGTATACAGTGGCGGGTTCACAGAACAGGTATGCAGTGGCAGGATCACTGAACACAATAGGTATGCAGTGGCGTGTTCACTAAACAGGTATACAGTGGCGGGTCCACTGAACAGAACAGGTATACAGTGGCGGGTCCACTGAACAGAACAGGTATACAGTGGCGGGTCCACTGAACAGAACAGGTATACAGTGGCGGGTCCACTGAACAGAACAGGTATACAGTGGCGGGTCCACTGAACAGAACAGGTATACAGTGGCGGGTTCACAGAACAGGTATGCAGTGGCAGGATCACTGAACACAATAGGTATGCAGTGGCGTGTTCACTAAACAGGTATACAGTGGCGGGTCCACTGAACAGAACAGGTATACAGTGGCGGGTCCACTGAACAGAACAGGTATACAGTGGCGGGTTCACAGAACAGGTATACAGTGGCGGGTCCACTGAACAGAACAGGTATACAGTGGCGTGTTCACAGAACAGGTATGCAGTGGCAGGATCACTGAACACAATAGGTATGCAGTGGCGTGTTCACTAAACAGGTATACAGTGGCGGGTCCACTGAACAGAACAGGTATACAGTGGCGGGTCCACTGAACAGAACAGGTATACAGTGGCGGGTTCACAGAACAGGTATACAGTGGCGGGTCCACTGAACAGAACAGGTATACAGTGGCGGGTTCACAGAACAGGTATGCAGTGGCAGGATCACTGAACAGGTATGCAGTGGCAGGATCACTGAACAGGTATGGAGTGGCAGGATCACAGTACAGGTATGCAGTGGGCTGAGGGCTCACTGAACAGAACAGGTATGCAGTGGCAGGATCACTGAACAGGTATGGAGTGGCAGGATCACAGTACAGGTATGCAGTGGGCTGAGGGCTCACTGAACAGAACAGGTATGCAGTGGCAGGATCACTGAACAGGTATGCAGTGGCAGGATCACTGAACAGGTATGCAGTGGCAGGATCACAGTACAGGTATGCAGTGGGCTGAGGGCTCACTGAACAGAACAGGTATGCAGTGGCAGGATCACTGAACAGGTATGGAGTGGCAGGATCACAGTACAGGTATGCAGTGGGCTGAGGGCTCACTGAACAGAATAGGTATGCAGTGGCAGGATCACTGAACAGGTATGCAGTGGCAGGATCACAGTACAGGTATGCAGTGGGCTGAGGGCTCACTGAACAGAACAGGTATGCAGCCAGGAAGAAGTTAAGCCTAACTAATCTTTCCCTATATGAGAGACTGCAGCAGCTCGCCCTACTCTCACTAATGCAGGCACACGAGTGGCCGTAATGGCCGCCGCTGCCTGCCTTATATAAGGGGGGGTGGGGCTCCAGGGGCTAGTGTAGCCTAATTGGCTACACTGGGCCTGCTGACTGTGATGTAGAGGGTCAAAGTTGACCCTCAGTGCATTATGGGGCGAACCGAACTTCTTCCGCAAAAGGTTCGCGTGCGGGAACCACCTAAGTTCGCGCGAACCACGTTCGCCGGCGAACCGTTCGGCCCAACTCTACTGGTGTGTGCAATCCCCGCTAATCTCCTCCTCCAGGACTTGACACCTTTCATCGTTAGGCGGTTCAGGGGGAGCCACCTTGCGGCCACCAATCAGCGTTAGGCAATCGTAAGATGGTTAAAATCGATTTTCTCAAAAACTAAGGTCTTTTTGAACAATTTTTTTTTACTTGTACTCACTATTCTCCTTAACATATGTAGCAATGTTGGTAGCAATAGTGTGTATGGAGGCTTTGATATTCATCGGTAAAGTCGGCACGGAATTATGCATAAATTACACAGAAATTCATGCATAATTATGAATGCTTACAATTAGCTACGGAAATAATTACGCTTTTCCCTGAAATTTCGCATTACAATTACAATGCGTAATTACGGATTGTGATGCGTAATTATGCATAGGTGTAATTTCTGCTCATCATCATCACTACTGCAGCGCATCATTATAAATGGACCCATATTGAAATGAGCAACAAGCTAAGCAATGGGAAAATGATCAGGCTGTACTGCTTAGCTGTAATTTAAACAAATAATGCTGCCTCCTTAATATGCACTGGTGCGGGACTGTGGACTCGATTCACAAAGCGGTGATAACTCAGTTAAAGACTTTAGGTGTGATAACCATTTTATCATGACTAAACTCAGTTAAGGCATGATAAGTTTAGATAAGCTTAGATCGCAAAGTCCCGCACGCAAAGCAACGCCATTAAACTCTATGCGACGTTTCGCACACCAGACTTTGCCAGCGCAAAACTTTTGATCAGCTGTGCACTGCGGGGCTAACCCAGTTGGTGCTATAGTTATCATCAACTTAAATTCAGGATTAATGCTGCGCAAAGTGCTTAGAAAAAGTACTCAAGTCCAGGCTGCAGGCAGTGTCCTCTGTATAGGCGTTTCCAGTTCAAATAAATCCAGTACTGCTGCACTTGTATTTTTCACCGATCACATGTAGGGGAGAGAAGAAACAGATAGGGGGACATAGGGTGTAACGTAGGAACTGTATCACCCTCCGTGAGATGTCACACACTACCAGGAGCCGTGAAAAAGTCCCAAACGTGCCACCACTGCCACCAACTCTCCCTATGAATTAGCTGCTCACCCTCAGTTTTCTTGCTATAAAGCGTGGTCACCGGCAGCCATTGCCATCAATCATGAGGAAACATAGATTCTAGAGCCAATGTAAAAATAACATAGCGTAATCCTGTTTATTAAAAATATAAACCCTGCTACACAGTACTGCTTACAATGTGCATTCTTTAAAATCAGCGTATCACATAAAATACTGCACCGCAAACATCAGCGCGTCCGCCGGCCGGGTGTAGTGGAGAGCCTCGTTCCCTCAAGCGTATGTGCGTGCGTCCAAGCTCCGCCCTACGCGTTTCGTCACGGGGCGGTCAGCAGCCCCTGATGAGTCACGCCCCGTGACGAAACGCGTAGGGCGGAGCTTGGACGCACGCACATACGCTTGAGGGAACGAGGCTCTCCACTACACCCGGCCGGCGGACGCGCTGATGTTTGCGGTGCAGTATTTTATGTGATACGCTGATTTTAAAGAATGCACATTGTAAGCAGTACTGTGTAGCAGGGTTTATATTTTTAATAAACAGGATTACGCTATGTTATTTTTACATTGGCTCTAGAATCTATGTTTCCTCATGATTGATGGCAATGGCTGCCGGTGACCACGCTTTATAGCAAGAAAACTGAGGGTGAGCAGCTAATTCATAGGGAGAGTTGGTGGCAGTGGTGGCACGTTTGGGACTTTTTCACGGCTCCTGGTAGTGTGTGACATCTCACGGAGGGTGATACAGTTCCTACGTTACACCCTATGTCCCCCTATCTGTTTCTTCTCTCCCCTACATGTGATCGGTGAAATATACAAGCGCAGCAGTACTGGATTTATTTGCTATAGTTATCATGCCTAAACTTATCATGTCTAAACTTATCATGCCTAAACTTATCATGCCTAAACTTATTATGCCTAAACTTACCGTATCATGCCTAAACTGAGTTTAGGCGTGATAAGGGGCATTTCACCAGCGTGCTAACAGTTTGCACCTCTTTGTGAATCAGGCCCTGTGTATAGTCAGAGTGGCTGACACTTTACAAATCATTTGGTACAAAACACAAATCACAGTTCACATAAATGTGTATTGGTTTTATATTTAGCTGTCTAGCCATAGTTCAGCTGTATGTTTGCTGGCAGGTTTTTTTTTGTTTTAGCTGGTAAGAATGATTACTTGTATAGATTTCATAGCTCCAAGCATGTTACAACTATCTGCAAACACTCCTGTAGGCAAATAGGACAGTGCCAAAGGTAATTTCATCCACCTCCTACCTAACACATATTTGTATCCTGGAGGCAATATATAGTTCCTGGTTGTGCTGGTGTGTTTATGTGCAAGTTTAGCTATTTGGAGTCAAATATGAAGATGCTTATGTAGACTATTAGCACTTTACTGCCTATTGTTTATTTTTTTTTCCAGTTAACACTGGCTTCACACTTATCCCTGTGATATCTTGCCATATTTTTCCATGTTTTTTCATATTTACAATGCTGCAGTTTTTGGCATCTGATTCTTCTTCTTTGTAATTGCATTTTATACAAATTTTCACATTCCGATTTTTTCCATGCATACCGAGGCAGGTCATTTACAGGAATTTGTATGAAATGCAAAAGAGTTTCTGTTTCAACACCTGGAAATATGCCTGAAGAAGGGGACTAGATCCCTGAAAGCTTGGATTGTTTCACTTTATCAGTCAGTCATTAAAGGTATCGCTTTTGAAAATCTTTGTTTTTTTTTTCTACCTATGAAATGTGAAAATTCACATTTCCATTGACTTGCTTTGAATGTGATTCGGTGCAAAAAAAAAAAAAAGCAGACATGTACGCCATTTTTTTCTTTTGCTGAAAATACAGATGTGAAAATTTGCACAACAATGCATAACAAATGCAATGCCATTGACATGCATTAGATGTGCAGTGAATGAGAATTAGCAAAATCGGAAATCGTACACAATTCCTATTGTGTGTGACATTCCACTACAATTGTGATGATGCAATTTTTTTTGTTGCATGCTACACAATCCAGCAAGTGTGACCTCTGCCTGAATGGGGTCAAGTAAACCTAAACTGAATAAAGGCTTGAGAGATAATATTAGAGATAATATTTGTGTAGTACTAATGGTAAGTAAAACATACGTAATATTGAACAGTCTCTCAGTTTTATATGTTTTATTTTTTTTGTTTGACACATGCAATTCTAAGACAATTCTAAGAAATGGCAGCCAAGACAGTCTGATTCATTCTGCAGCATAACAAACAAAAGTAATGACTCTTTGACCTTTCCCCTGATGCTGTACAAAGCATGATGGGATTTCTGATGTTGTTGTTCTCCTTCTGCTGTTTTGGCACAAATTAGTTTGTTTTTTACTTTGAATTTGAGATTTGAAGCCTAGCGCGTGCAGCTGGGAGTGGTGATCAGGACAGTTGGAACTGTGTCTCATGCGCCTCCTTTTAACCAAACCACCTCCTTTTAACCAAAAAGATGGCTGCCCACATGAAAGAAATGGCTGCCCTCATGAAATCACAACATTAGCCTATTATTTTAAAACAGGGTGGGTAAGAGATTATATTACCTATCCATTTTAATTAACATAACTAATGTAACTTGATGACAGTATGTTTATTTAGGCTGAAGTTCTCCTTTAACACTTCCAAAAGCAGAATTTGTTTAGTACTATATTTATCTCATGTCACGTGTCATTTCAGGTGCCCTATAATTAATTATAAAATAGATATTTTCAAGCTTGCTGAATAGATACGAATAAAGGTTTTGATCTTGAAACAACCCTATAATGACAAAAAGGAAATAAATATATATATATATATATATATATATATATATATATATATATATATATATATATATATAATTACATACTTATGTAATGCTGATATTTCACACAGTTGTGAGAAAACGCGGAAAAGCCGCCGCCAATACTCAAGGTGAGGCGGCTGACTCCACGTTTAACATGGCAGCTGGCGCACAGTCGGAGCGCGGAGAAACCGCCGCATGCTCTGACAACAGGGCGGCGGTTTCCACATCCAATGCGGCAAGTTGCTCACATAGGCCTGCTCCTCTCAGTGAGGCGGAATGCGGAATAAACGCTGCACGCCCAGACAGCGGTGCGGCGGATTCCGCATCTAACACAGCAGAAACATTACAACACATGACTGGTGTGGCTGGGACTGATAGTCCACACTGGTTTAGGAAGACGCGCGCGCGCGCGCGCGCAGAGAGGCAGGGCCTTTATGGCAGTCAGAAGAGGGTCAGCTGACCAAGCCGGTCAGCTGACAAATCCATCTGTTCTCATTGGTCCAGCACTTAGGGGAGGCGCTGGGAAGCGCTGGTGTATATATACTGGGTGTTGGTCATTCCTCTGGTGTCTGGCGTTGCAATCACTACGTGGTAGCACTCAGACCTTGTCAGTATCTGTGTTTATTTGTAAGTTTCGTAGGTGTTGATGGTCACGGAGCTCACACCTTAGCCTAGGAATTCTGTTATTATCTGTATTATTATCTAGATCAGTTTCCAAGGTGTTGACGGCCAAGGAACTCACACCTTAGTCTAGGAATTCTGTACCATCTGTATTATTTGTATTATCTAGTCTAGTTCCTGGAGTGTGAGAATCTTGGAGCTCACACTCAAGTTTAGACATTGTTGATTATCTGTTATGACTTTCTGCATTCCTGACCATTCTCCTGATCTCTGATTTTGTACCTTTGTCATTCTGATTCTCTGTTGCCAAAACTCGGCTAGTCTCTGGATTCTGAATCTGCCTACTGTCTCTGTACTTTATCTGTCTGTGTGTTAACGACCTGGCTTGTCCGACCTCGAGAACTATCTCAACTGTTAGTGTGATGATCTGCTCAGCTGCCTGTGCAGGCTGGCAGCTTTTTGACCATTGTTTAGGGTTGCATGCTGCAGGACTCTGGAAAGAAGAGCTTCTGTCAGTTTTGCAGCTTGTGCTTGCAGAGGAATTTGCATACGTTGTGATGCAAATTGCCTGGCCACATTCATTGGAGGCGTGTACTATAAGTACTATGTGTTTCCCACAATGCTTGGCTGGTCATAAGGATTTCGTCCTATGTAACACTCCTGGTGGGGTGTCAGCCTTACTCTCTGTTTGAAGAGCAGCTTAGAGTAATTCCTGAATCTGCGCTAGGCAGGTTTTCCCTAGTGCAGTTAGGATTGTTTATCTGTTTGTTTGTTCTGTTGCCATTGTCCTGTCCCAACGGTGGTCGACAGGAAATGGTTCTGATCTCTGTTCTTGGAGTATAGCTGGTGCAGCGGTTGCTACCAGCTATCTCTTCTGTTCTGTCTCCTGGGATCGCGCTAGCCACTTTTCGCTAGCACTGTGGATCCTTCTGTTCTGTCTCCTGGGATCGCGCTAGCCACTTTTCGCTAGCGCTGTGGATCCTTCTGTTCTGTCTCCTGGGATCGTGCTAGCCACTTTTCGCTAGCGCTGGGGATCCTTCTGTTCTGTCTCCTGGGATCGCGCTAGCCTCTTTTCGCTAGTGCTGTGGATCCTTCTGTTCTGCTACTCTGTACCTGGGTCGCGCTAGCCACTTTCGCTAGTGCTGTGGATCCTTCTGTTCTGCTACTCTCAGAGATAGCAAGTAGAACAAAAGTATCCGGGCACCAACAGCAGCAGTAATGCTAGTACACCTTTAATACATCCCCACACCACTTGACATACAGGTAAAGCCTAACAGCCGTTTCACAGGAAAAACCTGCTTCTTCAGAGGCAACCAAAAGCAAAGTGACACAAACAGAAACATTCTTAAATACAATACAATAAGATTCGTAGGCTTACCACACCTCTTACTCCCGCCCCACCGCCGAGCGTGCGTTCGTTTCCGCGCACCGCCCCGAGCCACTAGCTCCATGCATAGTCCCATCAGTCACTTCCGGGTGGATCGTTCAGGCATTCGCCTGATTGGTTGTTGAGGTGTCATGTGACTACCTCATCACTTCCCCCCGTTCGTGACAGCCAGTGGTATCGGTGAAGGGAGGGGTCAGCATCTAGTAACCTAGGCGACCAGGAGAGGTATCGTGGCGTGCCTGGAAATACAGAAACATAACAGAACACAGCCTTATTAAAAGCAATTATACAGCAGCGTTAAAACAACATTTGCATATAAAAATAGATTCATCACCAAGATGAGCCTAAATGACCTATTAAATAGAGATACACAAGAACGAGGGGGGAAGAAACAAAAGAGGACAATCATATTAGGCCCACACCCTTCCAGTTACTGGAGAATGGCTGAACCAAAAAAAGAATTAGTTCTTTACAACCACTAAGGAGAGATATACCCCCGAAGCAGTATAACCTCAGACACGTGAGGTTCCCATCCCTCCATGGATTTAGGGTGACAGTGAAGCATACCATTATGTTTCACTCAGGACCTAACAGATAAAGGGAACGAGAGGAAGAACCTAGGATACCACTAGTGTGTTACAGGAAGGGGACGAGGAATGAAAAGGAGGAGCGGAAAGAAATAAAAAAGGGGGAAAGGGACCGGAGGGGAAAAGAACCCTGATTACAGTAGTTACATTAGAACATGTAAAGGGCATCTGTAAACAATAATTACATTAACCATGTTTGTCTAAGAAGCACCACAGTTCATTGCGTTCATTCAGCCCAAGATTTCCACATGCATTAGTAAGTGAAATCAATTTTGCTTCCTCTCTACGGAGGTATTGTTCTCGATTACCCCCTCTATGTGGGGTTTCAACTATTTTGAGACCACAGAAGCGTAGACAATCCGCATTACCATTGTGGCTGTCTCTCACGTGGGAAATAAGTCTTCCTGCCCCTTTCCCTGTCTTTATTGATTTATAGTGTTCCTGGAAGCGTTGTTTAATGGGTCTTGTTGTTTCCCCAATATAGAATCGCCCACATGGGCAGATAACTGCGTATACCGCAAATCGAGATCCACAGTGAATAAAGTCCCTAAACGTGATCCTATAGCCCCCCCAGCGTTATAGTTTTACCTGGGATCATTTGGTGACAATGTGTGCAGTTAAGACAGCGAAAATTGCCAGATGGCTTCATACTTGTCAGCCAATCTGGCTCCTTTTTAGTCTGGAATTCGCTGTTTACCACCCAGTCCCCAATTGTGCGGGCTCTTCGAAAGGTGACCAGAGGTCTTTCACTCAGGTGCAATTCCATTTCTGAATTCCCCTTCAGCCTGTTCCAGTTTTTGTTTATTGCCTCTTTAATCTTGGGTGCCATCGGGCTGTAATCAAAGATAAAGGGAACCTTGCTTTTGGAGGTAGCTATTCCTGTTTTGGACCTCCTTTTCTTTTTCAACAGATCCTCCCTTCTCCTTTCATTTGCTCTGTTATAAGCCTCCATTAGAATTTGCAATGGGTAACCCCGGGCCAGGAATCTCCTTGCTAGTTCTTTGCTTTGCTCCACAAATTCTACCTGTTTACTGTTGTTCCTTTTCAACCTTAGGAACTGGCTATAAGGTATGCCATCCAGGACATGCCGAGGGTGGTAACTAGAATAGGCCAGCAGAGAATTAGTTGCTGTAGCCTTGCGGTGGCCCCTAGACAGGAGCTTGTCCCCTTCCGCATAGATAACTAGGTCGAGGAATTCTAGTTTTTGGCCCCCCCAGACTCCCGTAAACCTCATATTGAGGTCATTGGTATTTAGCCATTGCACAAACTCCAGGAACATAAGTTCACCCCCAGTCCATATCATGACTACATCATCCATGTAGCGATGCCAACTTTTAATGGCGTGGCGATAGGGATTGGCAGAGGAATAAATGTATTGTAACTCCCAAACAGCCAAAAACAAGTTAGCGAAAGTTGGGGCTACCGAAGTCCCCATCGCCACGCCGGAGGCCTGTCTGTACCACTGGTTGTTGAACAGGAAGGCATTGTGTGTCAGTACAAACCCTAGGCACTCACCCACAAAATTTGCCCATTGTTCATCTTTCCCCTGTTCTTTTAGAGAGGCTACAATAACCTCTACCCCCTTGACCTGGGGGATCCTAGTGTACAGACTTTCTACATCGATAGAAGCCAGACTGCATGATTCGTCCCATAGGACTGAGGGCAGCCACCTTAGTACGGCCAATGTATCTGCAAAGTATGAAGGCACATTTTCCAAAAATGGTCTCAACAAATAGTCCAGATATTTGGACAGAGGCTCTGTCACTGAACCTCTGGCTGACACTATTGGCCGACCTGGTGGGGATTCGAGACTCTTGTGGATCTTGGGCAAAAAATACCATACAGGTTTTTTAGGGAAGTCTGGGAGTAGGCCCTCTCCTAGTTTGCGGGATATCCATCCCTCATCTATCCCCCTCCGAAGGAGGTTGGATAGAGATTTCTTATGGTGGAAGGTTGGATCACCCCGAAGTTTTTCATAGAAGCCTTCGGGTCCTTCTAGTTGTCTTAGGGCCTCTTTTAAGTACCCCAACCTTGACATTACCACTAAATTGCCCCCTTTATCTGCCTTTTTGATCACAATGTGGGTATTCTTACTAAACCACTTCAGTGCTGCCTGTTCCTGCAGTGTCAAATTCTGGTCAGATTTGGGGTAAATTAGTGCTCTTAAATCTTCTCTGGTGCTCTTGTCAAAGAACTCGATGACAGAGCCCGGGGTTGGAGGGAAGTCTCTGGTTGATTTGCAAGGTATAAATGACGCTTTATCTGTCTCAGGAATTGAAGGGGGGTTACTTTGAACTGCATTTTGATTTTCCTCCAATAATGACATTAGGTCATTAAATACTTGGAGGTCAATTGATGTTTTGGGTGCAAGAAACCCTAAATTGTTGGTATCATCACCAGCTCCAGGGTTAACTTGCTTGAAGTGGAATGTGGAGATGTTAAGTCTCCTGATGGCCTTGTACCAATCCACTTCAAATCGAAAGTTATCAAAATTACAGTTAATGGAAAAGTTAAGCCCTTTCTTTAATAGGGATTCACCTCCCTCTGGCAAGGAGACACCTGAAATGTTAATAACTTGGAGGTCACTCTCACCCGAGGAAGAGGTTATTTCTTCCTCCAGAATTTCCGGCCAGAAGTCCCCTGCTGCCATCTCACCCTCTTTTGTGGGGGTCCTGCGGAGTTTCCTCCATCCTCTCCTTGTCTTCTTTCCAAAGGGGCCCCTACACATGATTGCGGTATCTTTGGGTTAGTTGGACGGGCACGGAATCAAGCAAAGCCCTTGGAGTAAAAGTGGCCGAACAGAGATTGAACCGACTGTCTGAACGAGAACTGCAACTATTCTGGACAGTCGCCACGCTTAAAAGATATGATGAGAAACAGATTGCTGCAAGGGGCTTTCGTAAATACAGCGAAGCGATAGAGTATGATGATGACCCGGAGTTCATGAAAACTTGGAGGGAGCAACAATTGGACAACGCACTTAAACTTCAAAAAATTGTCCTGGATAGAAGTGAGGTGGAGTATAACAAAATCTCACAAGAACTGAAAGATTGCAAAAAGGAGTTAAATCAACTAACAACCTCTACGCAATTCTGTGAAATCACAACTAAGGTTGATAAGAGGCTGGGACCTCTGCAGGACAGTATTAAAGAGCGTAAGCTACGGAAATTCAGACGAGACGAGGAGGATTTTAGGAGGGGACGAATCTTCAACTGGGGACAGACAGGTCCCTCAGGAGGAAAGAAACAAGTAGGATCGAAACCAAGGCGTCAGAGAAAGAGATCGGGAGGATATTGGACAACGGATTCCGGTTCAGATTCAAGCCCAGAAAAACCAAGAGAAGGTCCAACTAACCCAAAGATACCGCAATCATGTGTAGGGGCCCCTTTGGAAAGAAGACAAGGAGAGGATGGAGGAAACCCCGCAGGACCCCCACAAAAGAGGGTGAGATGGCAGCAGGGGACTTCTGGCCGGAAATTCTGGAGGAAGAAATAACCTCTTCCTCGGGTGAGAGTGACCTCCAAGTTATTAACATTTCAGGTGTCTCCTTGCCAGAGGGAGGTGAATCCCTATTAAAGAAAGGGCTTAACTTTTCCATTAACTGTAATTTTGATAACTTTCGATTTGAAGTGGATTGGTACAAGGCCATCAGGAGACTTAACATCTCCACATTCCACTTCAAGCAAGTTAACCCTGGAGCTGGTGATGATACCAACAATTTAGGGTTTCTTGCACCCAAAACATCAATTGACCTCCAAGTATTTAATGACCTAATGTCATTATTGGAGGAAAATCAAAATGCAGTTCAAAGTAACCCCCCTTCAATTCCTGAGACAGATAAAGCGTCATTTATACCTTGCAAATCAACCAGAGACTTCCCTCCAACCCCGGGCTCTGTCATCGAGTTCTTTGACAAGAGCACCAGAGAAGATTTAAGAGCACTAATTTACCCCAAATCTGACCAGAATTTGACACTGCAGGAACAGGCAGCACTGAAGTGGTTTAGTAAGAATACCCACATTGTGATCAAAAAGGCAGATAAAGGGGGCAATTTAGTGGTAATGTCAAGGTTGGGGTACTTAAAAGAGGCCCTAAGACAACTAGAAGGACCCGAAGGCTTCTATGAAAAACTTCGGGGTGATCCAACCTTCCACTATAAGAAATCTCTATCCAACCTCCTTCGGAGGGGGATAGATGAGGGATGGATATCCCGCAAACTAGGAGAGGGCCTACTCCCAGACTTCCCTAAAAAACCTGTATGGTATTTTTTGCCCAAGATCCACAAGAGTCTCGAATCCCCACCAGGTCGGCCAATAGTGTCAGCCAGAGGTTCAGTGACAGAGCCTCTGTCCAAATATCTGGACTATTTGTTGAGACCATTTTTGGAAAATGTGCCTTCATACTTGGCAGATACATTGGCCGTACTAAGGTGGCTGCCCTCAGTCCTATGGGACGAATCATGCAGTCTGGCTTCTATCGATGTAGAAAGTCTGTACACTAGGATCCCCCAGGTCAAGGGGGTAGAGGTTATTGTAGCCTCTCTAAAAGAACAGGGGAAAGATGAACAATGGGCAAATTTTGTGGGTGAGTGCCTAGGGTTTGTACTGACACACAATGCCTTCCTGTTCAACAACCAGTGGTACAGACAGGCCTCCGGCGTGGCGATGGGGACTTCGGCAGCCCCAACTTTCGCTAACTTGTTTTTGGCTGTTTGGGAGTTACAATACATTTATTCCTCTGCCAATCCCTATCGCCACGCCATTAAAAGTTGGCATCGCTACATGGATGATGTAGTCATGATATGGACTGGGGGTGAACTTATGTTCCTGGAGTTTGTGCAATGGCTAAATACCAATGACCTCAATATGAGGTTTACGGGAGTCTGGGGGGGCCAAAAACTAGAATTCCTCGACCTAGTTATCTATGCGGAAGGGGACAAGCTCCTGTCTAGGGGCCACCGCAAGGCTACAGCAACTAATTCTCTGCTGGCCTATTCTAGTTACCACCCTCGGCATGTCCTGGATGGCATACCTTATAGCCAGTTCCTAAGGTTGAAAAGGAACAACAGTAAACAGGTAGAATTTGTGGAGCAAAGCAAAGAACTAGCAAGGAGATTCCTGGCCCGGGGTTACCCATTGCAAATTCTAATGGAGGCTTATAACAGAGCAAATGAAAGGAGAAGGGAGGATCTGTTGAAAAAGAAAAGGAGGTCCAAAACAGGAATAGCTACCTCCAAAAGCAAGGTTCCCTTTATCTTTGATTACAGCCCGATGGCACCCAAGATTAAAGAGGCAATAAACAAAAACTGGAACAGGCTGAAGGGGAATTCAGAAATGGAATTGCACCTGAGTGAAAGACCTCTGGTCACCTTTCGAAGAGCCCGCACAATTGGGGACTGGGTGGTAAACAGCGAATTCCAGACTAAAAAGGAGCCAGATTGGCTGACAAGTATGAAGCCATCTGGCAATTTTCGCTGTCTTAACTGCACACATTGTCACCAAATGATCCCAGGTAAAACTATAACGCTGGGGGGCTATAGGATCACGTTTAGGGACTTTATTCACTGTGGATCTCGATTTGCGGTATACGCAGTTATCTGCCCATGTGGGCGATTCTATATTGGGGAAACAACAAGACCCATTAAACAACGCTTCCAGGAACACTATAAATCAATAGAGACAGGGAAAGGGGCAGGAAGACTTATTTCCCACGTGAGAGACAGCCACAATGGTAATGCGGATTGTCTACGCTTCTGTGGTCTCAAAATAGTTGAAACCCCACATAGAGGGGGTAATCGAGAACAATACCTCCGTAGAGAGGAAGCAAAATTGATTTCACTTACTAATGCATGTGGAAATCTTGGGCTGAATGAACGCAATGAACTGTGGTGCTTCTTAGACAAACATGGTTAATGTAATTATTGTTTACAGATGCCCTTTACATGTTCTAATGTAACTACTGTAATCAGGGTTCTTTTCCCCTCCGGTCCCTTTCCCCCTTTTTTATTTCTTTCCGCTCCTCCTTTTCATTCCTCGTCCCCTTCCTGTAACACACTAGTGGTATCCTAGGTTCTTCCTCTCGTTCCCTTTATCTGTTAGGTCCTGAGTGAAACATAATGGTATGCTTCACTGTCACCCTAAATCCATGGAGGGATGGGAACCTCACGTGTCTGAGGTTATACTGCTTCGGGGGTATATCTCTCCTTAGTGGTTGTAAAGAACTAATTCTTTTTTTGGTTCAGCCATTCTCCAGTAACTGGAAGGGTGTGGGCCTAATATGATTGTCCTCTTTTGTTTCTTCCCCCCTCGTTCTTGTGTATCTCTATTTAATAGGTCATTTAGGCTCATCTTGGTGATGAATCTATTTTTATATGCAAATGTTGTTTTAACGCTGCTGTATAATTGCTTTTAATAAGGCTGTGTTCTGTTATGTTTCTGTATTTCCAGGCACGCCACGATACCTCTCCTGGTCGCCTAGGTTACTAGATGCTGACCCCTCCCTTCACCGATACCACTGGCTGTCACGAACGGGGGGAAGTGATGAGGTAGTCACATGACACCTCAACAACCAATCAGGCGAATGCCTGAACGATCCACCCGGAAGTGACTGATGGGACTATGCATGGAGCTAGTGGCTCGGGGCGGTGCGCGGAAACGAACGCACGCTCGGCGGTGGGGCGGGAGTAAGAGGTGTGGTAAGCCTACGAATCTTATTGTATTGTATTTAAGAATGTTTCTGTTTGTGTCACTTTGCTTTTGGTTGCCTCTGAAGAAGCAGGTTTTTCCTGTGAAACGGCTGTTAGGCTTTACCTGTATGTCAAGTGGTGTGGGGATGTATTAAAGGTGTACTAGCATTACTGCTGCTGTTGGTGCCCGGATACTTTTGTTCTACTTGCTATCTCTGGATGTCGATGTATTGATCTGGAGGCACACCTGGGTCACCTGTTACCCCCTACCTGTCTGCAGTCCATTGTCGTCTTGTGCCAATCAACCCTTTCTGTTGTTTGTGTTCTGCTACTCTGTACCTGGGTCGCGCTAGCCACTTTCGCTAGTGCTGTGGATCCTATCTCTCGCTTGTCCCTGTTTTCGTGTGTCTGTCTTGTCTGCTACGACCGCTTGCTGAAGGCTCGGTTAGGTAACCGTTAAGCAAGCGCTCGCGTCCTCTGTTACATGTTTGTCTGTCGATGGTTAGTTAGGCGTACTTGTCTCTATTGTGCTTATCACGTGGAGACCACGCATAACCGCGTGCACTGTTGCGAATGAGTGCGGTGTTCGCGGTTAGCTAGCGTTTGTTATTTTCTGCACCTCCTCATTGTATGATTTGCTGTGCCTTTGCTAACCTCGTATTCTGTTCTGATCTGCCTTGTGTCACGTCTGGCGATCGCACCTCTCGCGATCGCATTCCTGTTTCATATCTGCTGTTGTGTGTGCACTGTCGCGGGGTGGCGCACACACATACAACCGGTCCCTTTGCTCGTCTCATTCGCAATAGCCTCTCTTGCGATTGCGTTCTGCGCTTCGTACAATTCCTGTCTGGCATTTGTGGAGGTACAGAGGATTGGTTCCTCTGCACTCCCCAGCGCCATCTGCTGACAGGAATTTTCCCTCTACGGGTGCGTAGCACCTTTTGCTGGGTGCCTGCAAATATACGCTTGTGGAGGATTTCCGCCGTGTCAGCGCACGCGTTGTGCACTGATCACGGAGAAAGTTCCACAAACGTTACAGTTAGGAGATAGTTCACAGTTCTGTCAGTGACATTTCTCTATTGGTGTCACTCACGTTCTGTCCTTCCCTCTGCCTCAGTCTGGCTCCGCCCCTTGGGGAGTATCCGGCCTGTGGAAGGAAGTTGATCCATAACAGTAGCCCCTACTGTCTAAACACTCATCCCACGGGTACTTTCCTCAAAGTATTACTGTTGCACCAAACACTCTCATCTCTAAGGTGTCCATAGGTTAGAAGATATATCTGATTATCGGTGATGCGGCAGATCATCAATAATCGGGTATATTCTGCATGCTCGGTGATACTGCAGATCACCGGTAATCAGACCCTCTCTGTGTTACACCAATCGTTACAACAGTGTTGTAAAGAGCACATTGAATAATTCCTGTCACAGACTATGCCTCTGTACCTAACACAGTCTAGGCATGTTTTGGGTGTACATTAATTAATTTTTCAGTATATTTTTGGGATGTGGGAGGAAACTTGAGTACTGGAAGGAAACCTATATAGTGGTGCTCGTAATAACCAATTTCAACTTCGAGTGATTTAATCAAAATTTTCCATAATTTCAATTTGTCCGTAATCGTAATTATGAACAGAAGCGGATTTCTGCTTCAAGTCTGATTATGAGTATTAATTATGGTAATTACGTGTAATTATGGTTGAAATTTTGACTTTAATTAAAATTGCATTGTACACTTATACAGTATATTAGTCATACATGCATACATGCATACATACCTACATACATACATACCTACATTCATACTTACATAAAAACATTAATGTATTTTAAAAAATATTTTTTTTTGTTCAGAGTCTGGGAAATACTAATAAAAAAAAATAATGTGGGGTTCCCCCTCTCGAGCCTCTTTAACCCGTTATCCCCATGAAGGCTGGGCATGTGGGGTTTCACACCCTGAGCTTTACCAGCCCACATGGTCCATGGTATTGGGGACTCTGGAAGAGAGGGGTGCCCAAGCCTCCCCCTCTTCCAGAGAGCCCTTGTCCAATCCATGGATAAGGTGCTCTTCCTCTCCTCTGGTGCCCAGGAGTAGGTGGGGCCGACAATGCCTTGGGGGTGGGTTCAGAAGAGGTGGGGGTCGACGATGCTCCTGGGGGGGTTCATGGTGGCATCTGGGAATCCCCTTAAAGAAGGGGACCACCAGATGCCTGCCTCCTCCCCAGGTGAAATGAGTTGAGAGGTACTGTGTACCCCTACCCATTTCTACAAAGACTTAAAAGAAATAAAAAAATACAACGAGTAAAGTACAGTACTTTAATGTTCTTAATTAACCATGAATACGTTCCTTTAATAAATGTTCCCATGCCAATAACCTCAGAAATCTCCCACACCAAAATCCTCTAGTTAAGTTGATTGAAGATCTCCAATGCACCCGCCACCACACATGACGCTTCGCAGTGCAGATCTCAGCTATACTTAGTATAGCTGAGAGCCCCTTCCCTGACACTACTGCCATTGGCTCCCATTTTTCTCCCACCCCATTTGAATGTCTTGTTTCAATTAAAGCATCGTAATGACATGTATTTATGTGTCCAAACAAATCCACTTATCCCCTTTTGATGTTGCTTGTATATAGCTAGGTGCTTTAATGGTGCATGGTGTGCTGGGTGGTGTAATGGTTAAGGGCTCTGCCTCTGACACAGGAGGCCAGGGTTTGAATCTCAGCTCTGCCTGTTCAGTAAGCCAGCACCTATTCAGTAGGAGACCTTAGGCAAGTCTCCCTAACACTGCTACTGCCTATAGAGCTCGTCCTAGTGGCTGCAGCTCTGGCGCTTTGTGTCCGCCAGGAGAAAAGCGCGATATAAATGTTATTTGTCTTGTCTTTAACAACTTTTTAGCATACAGGATTCGGGTCTGATGAAGGCAGAATAGCTGAAAGTTTACTCTTACATGTTTTGAAGTTAGCCAATAAATGGTATCATCCTGATTCAAAACTTCTTAGTGTTAAAAGGAAAACAGACACTTTTGTTTTGTTTTCTTGAATTCATTTTGAATAAAATAAAGAGGTCAGATCAGGTTACATGAGGGATGGAGCTGGTTGCAATCCTCCAAACTCTCCAACTGCCTCCACTAATGTGGACCACTGGGGTCTGGGAGAACAGGAGCCACTGGCAAGCTGTTAGTTGAACAGAAGAGATCAAAGAGGACGGACCTCCCTGTAGACCCTCTTCAAGCAAGATAGAAGACTGGAAGCAACATGCGGCAAAGACTTCTATCAGCAAGACCATCAAGGCTGCTGATGAATACAGGAGGTCCCAGAGACGAACCTCAAAGATTTCAGAATAAAATATTACAACACCTTGTTTATTTTATAGACTCCTAACTTTCATGCATTTTATCTATATAAATGAAGTCTCTGGAGAGGAGACCACTAACACGTTAGCCCGAGTAGGTTTTCTTATCTGATAGGTCCAAATTTAGGATGAATAAGTGCACACCATACAACCTGGAGCCCTTGTTCCTGTTATTTGGCACCCCATCAGTATTAAGGCTTTGCCTGCAGAGCTCACCAGGTGTGGGGATAATGTTCTTGACTAAGAGATAGCCTATGATGTCTCTACCTTTTGGAGCCATGCCCTCCCTGCTGGAGGTCACAAGATTCCTGCTGCTTTTCTATTTATATTTGTAAAATATGTATAGCCGAACTGCAGGGGGGTTTATGTTATGTAACAAAGACATTGCTCTGCCGAACATTGAACACCTGCAGTGTGCAGGGAGGTCAAACCTGAAGCTGGCTATATACATGTCAATTTGGCTGATCAGTTCCTTTCTTTTGAATCTGCCAGTAATCTATTGCTACAACATATACAGTCTAATGACTTTCAATCGATTATGGGCTGTTTGTTGATTGAAAGCCTGATAGAACGTGTTGGAAAGTCTATGTGCACCAAGCAGTACAATGCTTGTGGTTCGACTGATGCCTGATTTCTGCTGATGAACATAGAGTTTAACATGCAGGGTAGGAATCATTCACTATCCAGTCAAATTCCTGTCGGATAGGGAATTGGCTTGGCATATCGAGTCATAATTGACCCATCTATGGGTAGCTTGAGTTCCTAAATCAAATTAGATGAACTTAGAAGTTCAAAGAATATTAATGTATGCACTAATTATGCACATGTGTTAATTTATGTGTGTAATGTGCTGCTAAACATCAAAAAACTTTGCTTGCAGTACTTTTTTTATTTGGAAATAAAGGCAGCAAAATTGTGAAAAATAAGGATTGAAACAGGTATTAATGGCACCAGAGATATTTGTGGAATAAATCCGCAGATCTATTTTAACAAGACTGAGATTTGTTAAGAACACATAAAACAGCACCTTATATGTTGAAGGTGTCAGAGACTATTTAATTCAAGTACATTGCCGGACATAGCCACTAGTAGAATATCAACAATACTGACGATATTCTACTAAGGTTTCTCCTCATTACTAGTTTCCAGATACCAACCCAACCGTAATATGAGATCTGCACACAATATTTTTTCATCTTCCTCTAAAATCACCTCCTCACATTCACATATACAAGATTTCTCACGTGCTTTCACCCCTCCTGTGGAATCCTCTCCCACAACACTTCCGTCACTCTCCAACCTTTAAAATCTTTAAATGCTCCCTCAAAAAGCATACACTGTAACTTAGGACATTCTCCCTTTGAACTCTAGCCATGTTGTACACCTCGAGTGCTGCAATAACAGCGCAGGAGATTTGGGCGCAGCCGGTGCAACTATAGGCCGTAATAGGAGTTACGCACAGCCAGTAACTTTGGCGCCATCAGAAGATGGAACTGAAGTTGCTTTTTAAACACTGTAATTTGGGCTTCCAGCAATAGCTGGAAGCTGAATTACATCAATCCCCACTATCCATGTGGACCTAGAAGGGGAATAGTAATTAACGCCACCGGGAACTGGTGCAGCAGCAGGATAAGCCATATACTGACTATATCCTGTGCTCAAGTCTCCCGGCAGCCAGTTCATACGTATGCGTACACCTTACTAGATAAGCTAAAAACACACTGCAGGTATGAATATTGTATACTTGTCAGGATTGTCTGGTCAATGACTATAGGTCAGGCTGTATGCCCATATGACTGGCCTATAGCCCAGCCCATAACACCTGCACAAACTACAAACACCCTGCAGGTAGATGTAGCATACAGACTGACAGATAGTAATCCACCAAACATAACCAATAACTTCTAGCAATGCAATGGGCACAGTATTCACAAGTATATGTGTATAATAGTTACCTGAGGTGGACAAGGCAATTCAGACGAATAACCAGATGACTGCAGAGGCAGAGAATCCAGAGTAGCAAACAATCCAGAACACTTTCCAGAGGTATTGTGGTCGTTCACAAGCCAATGTCGGTCCAGACAGCGTTCATGCAAGTCCATGTCCAAAGCAGAGGTCAATCCAGGCAGCTAGCAGGTGTAATCCAGGTACAGAATTAAGGTTGGCAACAGGTAATACTGTAGAGATAAGCGTAGTCAGGATACAAAGCAGTGGTCGGCAGCAGGAATCAATCAGAGGTTAACGTGGTCAGGATACAAGGCAGATATCAGCAACAGGAATCAATCAGTCAGTGAGCGCACACCCAGCAAGCCAAAGCTAATGCTATCACGGGCGAAGACTGGGAGCGCTCACCGGGTTTAAATACAAGGACCAACCAATGAACAAAAAGCGGAATTGAAAGCAAACCAATAGTAGTTTAGCGTGTCAGCAAGCAGCTGACATGCATGGAAACACGTGGCTACTGTTTACATCGGCAGAGTGCGTACTGTCCAATGGGAGCTGTGCATCCTCATGCAATTCAGTGACTTCAGCGGCCCACCGAGACACGGAATTTGGAGCTACCTGTCGGGTCTCTGCGTTCTGCTGCTGACAGGAGCCGGCAGACCTTACAATACTATTCTACCTCTTGTCCCACCCTTATTCTTTTAGATTGCAAGCTCACAAGGGAAGGACTCTCTCACCCTTTTGTGTCTTAATTTTGTGTCTTGCAATTTGTCATACATTTTATTCATCATGTTACATTAATCACTGTAACTACCAGTTCTGTATTTTGTATACTGGTGTCCACCAATTGTCTGTACTATGTTATACCATGTTTGTTTCCTACATTGTACAGCACCATGGGATATTATTAATAATAATAATAATAATAATAATAATAATAATAATCTAGGCCTGCTGTAAACCCTAGTTCTAACACTATCCATCCCTTCCTGCCATAAATTTGGGTTCCGGCTATTTCTGATGCCCAAATGATACACTAGGCACTGCTGTAGCTGCACTGGACATTGCGATCTATAGTAGTGGCGCTCGAAGTATCAGGTGCCTCTCAAATGACCCACCTTGCAATGGAGGCATGACAGTGGTTTTGAGCTTACTGTGCTTTTTTGGAGGTCTTTAATGCAAAGAAGCAATTATTGTATTATTGCTTGGACCATAATATAAAGGATACTATCATAAAGTTTTATTGGATTACATACTGAATATTTGTAACTTCCTATCGATCCAATGCAAATTATGATATACAGTAGTCCACACAATATGAATTGAAAAATGAGTCTGAATTAAAGCTTTAGTACATAGAGGTCTCCTTTGAGTTATTTTAAATATAACTAAAAATACAGCAATACTTTGAAGAGAGACTTTTTATATTTGATGTCTTCAAGCTTCCTCTGTAAAAGCAGCCTTGGAGCCTTCATCGGGGGATTTTGCACATATTTAAGGTCTGCATCTCAGAAGCATTCTGGGAGTGTGATGTCATCTGTAACATGTAAACTTTGCATCCACATTAAGAAAACATGTTTGCCCAAGCCCTAGGAGAAAATCAAATGTCGTATATACACGTGTATAAGCTGAGATTTTTGTCTCAAGAGTTGTGGTTTGCTGGCTCATCCAGGGCTGAAGTGATAAGGTGTTTTTTCAGTGAGTGGCTGCTTGAATGGTTGGGTTCAGATTCAAATTGTCTTATATAGCCGGCAAGGAGTCCTGAAAGTGATCTGGTGGCAAATCAGGTGTCACATGACATCACCACTCAGTGAGGCATGTCTGACGTAATGTGCCAATGCTGCTGCTAAAACATGAAGCCAAGCAACAAAGGAGCTGTTCAGAGTCTGTGTTGACAAATTTTGGAGCTGGGAGGTTGGTGAGTTTAGGGTCGGTTCTAGGCTTCTAGCTAACATGGAGTTCTGGGCAAAAGTTATTACACACTTTGCAGGGTTGGGCTGGATATGTTAGGAGCAATATTCCAAGCCACAGTATTGGTAGGGCTAAAAAAAGAAAAGTAAAGGTGGCTGCTGTATTAAAGGTGCACACTATTAAGGGGCCATTATTAACCCTTAGACTGACCACACATATATATAATTATTTATATATTTTTTTAAAGCTACAAGCCAATGTTAGCTATGCTTAAAGTAAACCTGAGATGAAAGGAGGAAAGAGTTTTATACATACCTGGGGCTTCCTCCAGGCCCCACTATGCAGATCGCTCCCTTGCAGCTGTCCAAAGCCTACTGGATCCTCAGGTAGAAGCCCCCTTATTTTCATCCAGTTTGGCTTACTGCGCATGCCCGCCCTTGCGTGCTCCTGTTTCTGGGAGCATTCTGCATCTGCACAGTACTACTACTGTGCAGACTGTCACAGCCAAGGGAGCGCAGCAAAAAGCGCGGCAGGGCAGACTGCGACTGACAGGCCATTGCTGGCCGAAGATAACGGAGCTTCTACTGGAGGATGCATGTGGCTTTGGATGGCTGCCAGGGAGTAATCTGCATGGAGGGGGCTGAAGGAAGCCCCAGGTATGTAAAAATCTTTTCCCTCCTTTCATCTCAGGTACACTTTAAATTGTGTTTATTAAATGTCTTACCCAAATCTACATGCATCAAAGTCCGCACTAGCTAGTAGGGATGTCATTGAGGTGCAAATACATTTGAAATGGTTGGAAATTATGCTAATTATTATGGTACAGAATAATCACTGGCGCACGGAAGGGGGTGTTCCGGGTGTCTGGAACACCCCCCCTGCACCGAGACTGGAAGTGGGGCTGCCGTATGTGTGTACGGTGGAGGGTCTGACTGCCAGCAGAGGGACCCGAGGCCTCACGCTGCGGGGGGCCTCGCTTGCTGCTGGCGGCGGGCAGCGGGCGTACGGGCACCAGAGCTGCGGGGAGAAGACTTTCCACTTACCTTCCTCGATCCTGCCAGCCTCTATCTACATCCTGTCCCGGCCGGCGTCTTTCGTTATGGTAACAGCGCCCCCTGTGATGACATAACTGCATGTCATCACAGGGGGAGCTATTGACGCGTGCCGGGAGAGGATGAAGATAGAAGCTGCGTGCAGGATAAAGACAGGTAAGTGGAGACTCCTCTCTCCCCGCTCCCCCCGCCTACCTATCTAATCTATTCTGGGCATATACCTATCTAACTTATACTGGGGGGCATATACCTATCTAATCTATACTGGGGGGCATATACCTATCTAATCTATACTGGAGGGCATATACCTATCTAATCTATACTTGGGGGCATATACCTATCTAATATATACTGGGGGGCATATACCTATCTAATCTATACTGGGGGGCATATACCTCTCTAATCTATAGTGGAGGCATATACCTATCTAAGATATACTGGGGGGCATATACCTATCTAAGATATACTGGGGGGCATATACCTATCTAATCTATACTGGGGGGCATATACCTATCTAATCTATACTGGGGGACATATACCTATCTAATCTATACTGCGGACATATACCTATCTAAGCTATACTGGGGGCAACTATATGGGCTACCTATACTGGGGGAAGGACCTATAGCTGGCTACCTATACTGCAGGCACCTATACCTGTCTCCATGTTGGGGGCGCATTTTACGCCCTCACCCTGGGTGCAATTTAGCCTAGAAACTGCTCGTATTTGGCTCCACCCACACCATGTTTTGGTCACGCCCACACACCGCTTTCAGGAACACCCCCCCCCTTGGAAATCCTGGATTTGCCCCTGATAATGCTAATTATTATGAAAATCTAAAATGTAAATGGTTTTATCAAACCTTGCAGTAGAAATACTTGGTCCATTTTTAAGCCCCATAGATTTGCAGTAGCATTTGCATAGTAATGCATGCAATTAGAAATCTGGCACTGACCCAAAACTTTGGGAGCTAGTCTACTTTAGGGGACCCACCGCAAATCCCCATAGACAATTTCAGCTGGGCTGCAAAATGGAACAAATGTCTTCCGTTTGCTTGTTTACACCTCCACAAGCCTTATATCCTCTGGTAGCTAAGCATGCCCTGTAATGAATTTTGCGGGTTTCGGTCAAAAAAAAGTTGTAACTGACTGTACAGGAGCCGCCGAACGTCCGCAATTTCGGGTCCGTCAGCCATCTTGGTTCTACTCTGCAGGTCGTTTCTTCCTCCTCATTGGAGGGATTGTTCGGTGGGGGCGTGCCAGCTTCTGTCAGCAGCTAACAAACCCTCCAATGAGGAGGAAGAAAGGACCTGCACAGCAGAACGAAGATGGCTGACGGAACCGAGATTAAGGCCGTTCGGCGGCTCCTACACAGCCAATTTCAACTCTTTTTTTGACCGAAAACCTCACAATTCGTTAGAGGATATACTTACCTATCCATGGATATAAGGCTTGTGGGGGTTTAAACAAGGTGAAAACGGACATTTGTTCCGTTTCTGCAGCCCAGCTGAAAATGTCTATGGGGATTTGCGGTGGGTCCCCTAAAGTAGACTAGCTCCAAACTTTGTACTACATGCCTTTAGACGTGCGTTGCACAGGAATATAGCAAAACAAAATTCCCTATAGACATCCGCAGCTGGCAGAAGTAATTTTGTACTAAATTCCCTTTAGACTTCCATGGCGTATGGATGCGGAAACACAAAAATGTATATAGAAGTCCACGGCAGTTACGGTTAAGAAAGCACCATAGGGTGAGCTCTGGTGAGGGGGCACTATAATCAGCTTTTACCTCATCTGCTGGCACTGCCATGTACAGTATACGAGCTTTTGATTGAGAAGTTGGTTAAAGGCTCTTCCTCTGGCACAATCGACCTGAGTTCAAATCCTGGCTCTTCCTGTTCAGTAAGTCTGCACCTATTCAGTAAGGAGTCCTTGAGCTAGACTCCCTAACACTGCTACTGCCTACTGAGCGTGCCCTAGTGGCTGCAGCTCAAACACTTTAAATCTACCTGCAGAAAAGCTCAATATAAATGATATTTGCCTTGTCTTGTCTTATCCAAAATTATCTTTTATGCAAAAATATGTGTAAAGGTAACTAATAGATGTAAAAAGATGGAGATGGAAACTAGGAAAGCCCTTATGCTGTAGTATTTACGTTAAATGTGTACATTTGGAACTGAAGGGTAGATAACAAGTCAATCATTTATTATGGCTGTTGAGGAATTAGTAAGCCTCCCCCACTTAGGCTGTGTATCCTGTGGTGGTGGAAAATCTTACTGGTCACTCTCCATAAAAATAACACTACAGTTGTAAAATCATGAGTCAACCATAAAATGCTATAGTAAGCAACCATGGGGAGGTAGGAGGAAGCACTCAGAACAATATTATCTACAAAACAAGGAAAAAAAGTGATATATAAGGTAAAGCCTACTTCCATCAGCTACCATACATGGAAAATGTTTTCCCATCCCATTCTCTTCATGTTACATATTTTACAGGAAATACTGCTAAGTTCTTTTGAAAATGGGGCTAAGTCACAAAACGTATCTCATGGATTATTACACCTTACGTTACTCCTATAACTCAGGATTTATCTCCCTTTGGGGTGTATTTACAAAAGTTTGGGAAAATGTACAGTATGTGCAAAGACAGCACGCAAACTACGTAACGAGTGTCGGTGAGTGGCAACAGCGTCTTGTGATTCAACCTCCTTATAAGTTTATCTCATGAATTAGTATTCCTGGGGGCAGGGGTGTAACTAGAAATTACCAGGGCCCCTCTGCAAAAATTTGGATGGCCCGCTCAGGGCCATTTTGGGGGGCAGGAAGGGTCGCAGCATGAGTAGAAAGCATGGCCACACCGGCAGGGAGGGGGGACAGTCCCCCCCCTCTCTCACCTTGGGCTCTCCCCTCAGCGTGCTCCCCTCTTGCATCAATCAGTGGCAGCAGGCAGCCGGCAGGAACACATACCTCCATCTACAGTGGAGGTCTGATCTCTAAGTGCCTCATGCTACTTCCTGTTCAAATAGAAAGTAGCGTCAGACACCTAGAGATCGGAACCTTCGGCGCGTGGATGGAGGTCCTGCCCACCGTCTGCTGCCACTGATTGATGCAGGAGAGAAGCACGCTGGGGGAAGAGTTAAGGTGAGGGGGGGGGGACTGTACCCCCTCCCTGCCGATGTGTGGCCAAACTTTCCACTCATGCTGTGACCCCTCCTGCCCCCCAAAACAGCCCTGAGCAGGCCCCAGAGGGGCCATGGGGCCCTCCATGGGGTGCAGAAGCTGCAGCCTCTATTGTTACACCACTGTCTGGGGGCATACTCACTAAACTATATTAACATTTATGTGCGGGTACAGCACTATTGGTGTAATGCATTCAACACATGTTCTGTGTATAACGGCACTTAAAGGGCACCTGTAGTCAGGATAAAAAAAAAGGATAGATACCCCAGTAGGGGAATGCAGTAGAGCATTCAACAGTCTCCCTATGTCCCTCCGTTCCTGAGCTAGGAGACTCTTAATAATAATCAACGCTAATGTTGAATATTGCTTGTGGCTGCGGCTCCCTACATTAATGAGCATGACTGTGCAGCACATGTGCAAAGAATGGCCCACGTCTGTGCCATAGCACGAAGCCGCATGAATGGCTCAGTCTGCACTACTGAGCAGATGCAAGCCCTGCTGGCACCTGCACAGCGTGGATGCATTCATTTGCGGAGGGGAGTGTGGCCGCAAAGATGAAGAGGGTCTCGCCCAGCATGGGAGTCTTCACTCTACATTGGTAAATAGCCCCCTTTTTTTTCCTGATTAACGGTTTACTTTAGGGCATTTTGTAATATGTAATTTAAGTTTCATTGAAAACTGTGACCATTGCCTTCGTACATAAATTGTGATGAAGTTCAGTGAATATATCCACCTATAATTATAGTGAAAAACAGTGTTGCTTGTGGATTTTTGCCAGACATTTTCGCATTGAAAATGCTATTTTCGATTTGAGAACATTTTTGCAAAAATAGATTGTATTTTAGCATTTTTGGCCTTTTTTCACATAAACATCAATATTTTTACCCCAAACATTCACAAAAAAAGCACAACACCACAGAAATACTATATTCTTACCGTGTAAATTGTTACCACAAAATGCAAAAAATCGATATTTTTTGACAGCAAAAAAAAACAAAACTTATTTTTGATGGCATTTTTGCTTGAAAATCGAATTTAACATTTTTTTTGTGATCATTAATGCAAAAAGAATGTTGGCATTTTTGCTCATCACTGGTGAAGAATAAATTAACTAAGCAGCATGGTGGCACAGTGGATAACAATCTCACCTTGCAGGCAGCACTGGGCCCCTATGCTCGAATTCCAGCAAGGACAATATCTGCATGGAGTCTGTATGTTCTCCCAATGTCTTTGTGGGTTTCCTCCGGGCACTCCAGTTCCCTCCCACATCCTGAAAACATACAGTTAAGTTAATTAACTTCCCCCTAAACTGTCCCTAGACTACAATACATACACCACACTATTCATAGAATTGGCCCTAGACTATGATGCATACATAGACGCCTGACTATAGTAAGAATTAAATTGTGAGCTCCTCTGAGGGACAACTAAGTCACATGACAATATACTCTGTACAGTGCTGTGGAAGATGTCAGTGCTTTATAAATACTAAATAATAATGATTCAAGAAAAAAATGTTTAGATTCAACCCCAATTTGTGTAGCCCAGTATGGCTGTCTGATGAGCAATTTCCGCACAGGGGTACTTTTTACTTCACACTGCTCTTCATTGATGTTAAACACATTATTGATTCACAGAAAAAGTTGACATATTATTCCATCAACCTTTAAACAGAATTAAATAAAAAAAACTTTTTAAAGTAACTGGAAAAAAAAGGTTATACCTGTATGATTTGTTTGAATCCAATTAGTGCTGTGTGTAAATGTTCTTGCCCTAGTTGCTATTCCTACATCAAGCCTCTGTTGTAGTCTTGCTTGCTGTGGCAATCAATCACTCTGTTAAGAGAAATGGAGGAAGGAAAGGAGAGGGCTATACATGTCATCATCTGTGATAACTATTCTTTGCTTAGATCATCTACTGAATATGGCTTTGGGCAAAACATGGCAGATCTATGGCTCTACAGACGTGAAGTTCAGTAAAACCTTGCATGACAGTAGGGAGGTGGAAGCAACATGAGCATTCTAGGACAGAAGAAAAATCTTAGAAAAAATGTGATATATACAGTATATTGCACATATTAACAGAGTCCCATTCCTCTGCAGTCCAGGCTCACAGTGCACCTGAATTAGCCAGGCAAAGTTTAAGGGACCATGGTTGCCAAATCATCTGTTTGACAACCATATCTAAGTTATGCATGTTCTGGGCCTGCATACACATAATTAGTGCCTAAATGGCATCTAACCATCCACATGACCTGTATAATACATATATGTCCATATTTGAAGGGCAGATTTGGCAACACCAGAAGTGACTGATAATGTTGGTGTTTGAATCAACCGAACACCACACTTCAGCACTGAACCTGAGGACAGGGAGAGGGGCAGATCACTTACTTTTGCTTCTTGGTGTGTCTTACATGACTCCATGCCTTCTCCTTCCAAAGCTAAGAGGAGGAAGTATTAGTGTCCCGTGAAATGTGCCATAAACCACAAGTAAGTGATCTCCCTTTGACCTTGTCCACAGGTCCAGTGCTGAATGGTGATGAAGTGCGGGCTTTGGTTGAATTGGGAAAAACATTCCGAATTCAAACACCAACCCTACTGGCAGGTTCTGCATTGCATTAATGTCTTCAAGCAACCCATTTTCATTGGCAGTTAATGTTTCCCTTATCATGTTATCAGCAATTATGTTTTCTTTCTTTGTTTTCTGCATGCATCCACTTTGGGGACTATTAACATGGTAATATACTGCTAATCTGACAAAGTGTATGCTTACTATATTAAATGCAAGGGAAAAATATTTCAGCGATGCCTGTTTCATTGTAATGGTGTTATCTAACCCTTGTTCCTTCTCTCTTAGCCTTGTATCTGACAGCGATTATACAGCTGTCTTGTGTATGAATCCAGCACATACAAGAAAATGAGTGCATTGATTTTCTGGGATATCTAGAGCTTAAGTAGTGATTGACTCAGGCATTACTTGTGCAACTTAACAACTAATGCATTAATTTTCATGTAGCCGGATGTAGTCTGACAGTGCTGTTGGCAATTTGCTATTAAATTTGGAAAACACAAGAGTGGCCTTTGGACTGGAAAAGGCCAGTTTACATTCCAAATCCTAATAAAGGGCAATGCCAAAGAGTGTTCAAATTATCAGACAATTGCACTTGTCTCACAATCTAGCAAGGCAATGCTCAAAATTCTACAAGCCAAACTACAGCAATATATGGAGCAAGAACTGCCAGGAGTGCAAGCTGGTTTTAGAAGAGAGGCATGAGGGACCATATTGCCCACATTTGATGGATAATATTAAAAGCAAGGGGATTCCAGAAGAATATCTACTTTTGCTTTATTGACTATTCGAAAGCTTTTGACTGTGTAGATCATGATAGACTGTGGCAGATTCTCATGGAAATGGGTATACCAGGCCATCTCATTTGCCTTTTAAAAAACCTATACGCAAATCAAGAAGCAACAGTTAGAACTGAGTATGGAAGAACAGACAGGTTTACAATTCCTAAAGGACTGAAACATGGCTGCATATTATCTCCTTCTTTATTTAACTTGTAAGCTGAATGTGTAATGCAGAAAGCTGGTTTGGGTAAGTCACATGCTGGAATTAAAATAGCTTGCAGGAATATTAGCAATCCAAGATATGCTGATTTTACCACTCTGATTGCTGAAACTACAGAAGAATTAAAGAGCCTAGTCATGAATGTCAAACAAGAAAGTGCCAAAGCTTGTCTACTGCTTAACATCATTTTCCATGCATGAACTTGATGGTTGATGTGATCTGCATGTTGTGCTACGCTGATACAAGCTGTGCTGCTGCTGTTTCATCTGCTTCACCTGCTTCACATGTTCTGTTCAAATGCTTGCCGGGCTGAGCTGTATACACCGTATCTACCATAACAGAGCTACTATGCCTGATTGTGTTGCCTGAATCCTGATTTGCAAACTCTTCTCTATGATATGATCTGCCTGCTACATGCTGCATTAACACACGTGGAGCTGCTGCCTCAGTCTTGTTTGCCATCATACCACATTGACTGTTATATGCTTATGGCTGGCTCGTTACTGTGGACCCTATTCTGATATTAATGCTGTGGTGACTCTCAGGCTTATGGAGACATGAAGATCTTACTTTGCCCTATTGAGCTGATACACCTACATGGGTTGCTTTAAACTCTTTGCCACGTGGATAATCTATCTATTGGCCTGTTGTCAGTATTCAAGTGGAAACCTTAGAGGAACCTCACAGGCTAATACTGTGGACTTGTATTGAGGAAGCCGCATAATCATTTTTTCTATTTTTGAGTCTAGACAGAAATTGTTAGAAACCGTGCAGTTCATCAATCGGCTCATGTGCACATGATACATTAGAGTGGTTGGAGTTGGGAGGTTCGGGGCACCCCTTGGGGGGTGGCGGGTAGGGTCATGCGGATGGTGGGTTGTTTGGCGGGAGTTGTTGCATATTTTATGCTTTTAGAATTTTTGACATAAAATCAATAAAGTTTTGCATTTTTTTGAATTAGATTTGTCTGTTTGGACTCAGTCAGGTCACACCCCTCCTTGACTCTATCTCACAGTTTACTATAATTACAGCAATATATGGAGCAAGAACTGCCAGGAGTGCAAGCTGGTTTTAGAAGAGAGGCATGAGGGACCATATTGCCCACATTTGATGGATAATATGAAAAGCAAGGGGATTCCAGAAGAATATCTACTTTTGCTTTATTGACTATTCAAAAGCTTTTGACTGTGTAGATCATGATAGACTGTGGCAGATTTTCATGGAAATGGGTATACCAGGCCATCTCATTTGCCTTTTAAAAAACCTATACGCAAATCAAGAAGCAACAGTTAGAACTGAGTATGGAAGAACAGACAGGTTTACAATTCATAAAGGACTGAAACATGGCTGCATATTATCTCCTTCTTTATTTAACTTGTAAGCCGAATGTGTAATGCAGAAAGCTGGTTTGGGTAAGTCACATGCTGGAATTAAAATAGCTTGCAGGAATATTAGCAATCCAAGATATGCTGATGATACCACTCTGATTGCTGAAACTACAGAAGAATTAAAGAGCCTAGTCATGAATGTCAAACAAGAAAGTGCCAAAGCTTGTCTACTGCTTAACATCAAGAAAACAAAAGTCATGTCATCTGCTCCAATGAGCCATCTACAAATAGACAGAGAAAAAGTAGACGTTTGGGATTGGGATTGTTTCAGTCCCTAGTGGTAGATGCATGTACTAATTGAGCGCTGGATTTCGCACAGGCTCTGGACTTACCCCTTTCAATAGACCACTTAGGATATCCCCTCTCCCTAAGGCGGGCTTTCATGATTTCCTGACTCCTTCATTGGTTCACTCTCCTCAGAGCAATGGTGTCTCACCCTAATAAACTCTCCAACTGGGATACCACGAATTGTGTGAGCAGGGTGGCAACAACTAGCCCTGAAAGTAGAATTGCCACTACAAATTTTTCTGTAAGTGGTATTACTGATGGTTCCCTGAGAAGGATCACCTCTTATCAAAAGGAAAAGTTCCTGCAACACTATGCAACAAATGGTGTGCTAAGCCACTAAATAACGTTTAGCAAGAGGTTTCAATATGGCCCATAGAATAGCACCACACATATATATAGAAAAGTATAAACAATGTATTGATCCATCATAACACTATACAGTATAAACAAATAAAACTATTTAAAAAAGCAATGTTACACACCTCATGCAATATATACACCAATATGCATAAAATAATATTGTATCATGGAACCACCCATGAAAACATCAATAGCCTAGAGACTATCGCCTGAGGTGCTCACAATAGAGCTTCCCCAGTGATTGCACCCGGTCAGATCCTGCAATGTCTGTGCATTTAAAACAATTCAAGCATAGGTGGTTATCAGTGAAAACAAAATTTAAAAGGATGAATCATAAACCTGTGACAATATAGACCAGACATGAATCAAATCTGGAGAAACATACAGTGGCATGGAGATGCAGAGTTTGTGAAAAACAGTGATTGTGATGCTGGGGGCAATGGATGGTGCAGAGAGCAATAAGCAGTATGATTCATCCTTTTTCATTTTTTGTTTTTTTTCACTGATAACCACCTATACTTGAATTTTTTTTTAAATGCACAGACATTGCACTTTACATAAGCAGGATCTGAACCCGGGTTCAATCACTGGGGAAGCTCTATTGTGAGCACCTCAGGCGATAGTCTAGCCTATTGATGTTTCCATGGGTGGTTCCATGATACAATATTTTATGCATATTGGTGTATATATTGCATGAGGTGTGTGACATCGCTTTTTTAAATTGTTTTATTTCGTTATATAGTGTTATAATGGATTAATAAATTGTTTATACCTTTCTATATGTGTGGTGCTATTCTATGGGCCATATTGTATCCTCTTGCTGAGGATTTCCTCTTATATTAATACTAGTAGACCTAAGCCCGTTTCAAAACGGGCTCTAGGTCTGTGTTAAATTCCCTCCCCTCTCCTCCACTCCCCTCCCCTTCCTTCCCTCTCACTCTCCCCATGAACTCCGCAGTCACCGCGCATGCGCGAGCCCGCCGTGCACACACCCGCCGCGCGCGCACGCCACGCACCCGCTGCACATGCACGCCGCCCGCCCGCTGCACCCGCCCATCCTTCCTCAGCTCTCCTCAGTCTCTGCGTCCCTCCCTGCACATGCGCAGTAGCGCAAAACACGGGACACACACACACACACAAACAGGGAGTGCAGGGATGGGATGCAGAGACAGTTAGGTTTTATTATAGAGGATTGAGGTAACGAAGAAAAATTATCGTATGTATGTGTAAATTGAAGATTAAAATTATTCACATTAAACTGTTTCATCATATCTTCGAGATCTGAGGCAGCTCCCTTCCAAACCAAGAGCAGGTCATCGATATACCTCCCATACCACACAACATCTCCCAGAAGGCGGAATCGACCCCCAAAGACATAGCACTCCTCCCACCACCACATATAAAGATTAGCAAAGGATGGTGAAAATTTGGCACCCATGGAGGCACCACGTCTCCGGAGGTAGAAGCCACCATCGAACTGGAAATAGTTGTGGCCTAGGAGGTATTCAACAGCCACCAAAATGAAGCTCTGTAAGTCAGTGGAATATGATGAGTACCTAGTGAGATGAAAATGAAGAGCCCATAAAGCCAGGTCATGTGGGATACACTTGACATGAATTGCAATCCAGGCATAGCCAGTCCTCCATTCATGTCCCTCAATACTCGCCAAGTGTTTGGTACCATTTCCCTAAAATAGCCCAGCAAGTGCCTGACGAGAGGTTGCAATAGAGAGTCAACCCAATCACCAAGGTGCTCACCCAAAGAGCCAATACCTGCAACAATGGGTCTTCCCTCCGGGTGAGTGCCTGGTTTGTGTATTTTGGGCAAATGGTGAAAAATGGGAGTAATAGGTTGCTTCACTCCCAGATACTCAGCCAGCCTATGATCAATGACCCTCAAACTCTCGCCAAACAACAATAAGCTATATAGTCTCTTTTGGTACTCAGATGTAGGAACGTATCCAATGTTTTCATATGTCACGACATCGTTCAATTGCCTCAGGGCTTCATTCATGTATGCCTCACTGTCAAGAACGACCACTGCCCCCCTTTATCAGCATTACGGATTACTATTATTTCCAAGAATTTCAAAGAATTTTAAGGGCACGGTATCATCAACAGTGAGGTTAGAAGTGGTTCCAGTTGACAAATTTCTCAGCCAGGTGTATCAGATCCTTCTCCACCAGATCCTGAAAAGTATCGACTGGGGGTGTTCTAACTAACAGACACAGGTTAAAAGTCAGGGTTTCTCAGTCTGACTGGTTTAACATCTTCCACAGAGATCAGGCCTGAGTTATTGCACAACAGTGAATCTAATGTCCATCTTGCACAGGAATCCTGAAAATCACCTATGTCAGGTATTTCAGTTGACTGAGGTGTAACCCTATTGACAAGTGACCCTTCCCCAAAATGTTTCCTCAAAAGTACAGATCTAAAGAAACAGTTGACATTAATTAAAGTGTTAAATGCATCCAGATGATAAGTAGGTGCAAACGCAAACGATGACCCTTTAGTCAAAACCTTTATTTTAGCCTCAGTAGTGACATAACTGGACAAATTAACCACATTGTTAACGTCACCTGAACCTAGTGCCAAAGAAACACCTCCAAATGTTTATGATGTTTTAAACCTGATTTCCTAGTCCTTTTTCCCCCTTTTTCTGGAAATGCTTCTTGGGTTTTTTGTAATAGGATTGGTGTCACTGGGTTTTTTTGACATAGAAGCCCCCTCTCCAATAGTGATGAGCGAAAATGCAAATATTCTTTTCGCTGAATTTTCGCCAAAAAAAGCACAAATTTCTTTTCGACATGCAAATTTTCGATCAAATATTTTTCCGTTAATTTTCACCCAATGCCTGTCATTTTTGCGTTGTTGTAGTACCGCTATGCGAAGCTTCGCCCGCTATGCGCAGTTGTCGTATGTATTTCAGTCAGAAAAGCAGATAAGCGCTCAAAAGTCCAGTCCTACAAATATGGGAAGTAGATACACTTCTTATCGCCTCAATTGATCTCACAGAGATTATGCATAAAGTTCATCCAGGAGTGAGTGACACACCAGTGTCCCCCCCCCCCCCCCCCATGTGAATTGACTCACCAGATGATGCGGCCTGACAGGGCCCGTCTGCGCATTAGGGGTATTGGCCACCCCTCAAATCTCCACAGCTAGTCTCCACAGGGATAGATGAGGACCTCCAGGGAAAAAAAGATGAGAGACGCTTCACATAGCGTAAAAGGGGATAATTCCCACGTTTATTGATAAAAACTTTAAAAGAGCAATAGCTCATAAGCAGCAGTCTAGCGCGGTATGGGGCTTGGAAGTAAGCATGCAGCCAGTGCCTATGAATGGCTACCGCCGAGCGTATTACCAAACAGTCCCCGCAGAACAAAAGTTCCCCGCCGCTAGAAAACAAAGATGCCGCACGTCAGCCAATCACCGCGTCCGATGAGGTAAGACGTGACACTGCTCCAGACGTATGTATTGCGAAGTCAACTACGCGTGCGGTAACTGCATCTATACGGATCATTGCGCATGCGTAGAAATATTATTGCCCTTCTATATGTATACAATTCCGCAATGGAAGGTGGAATGTACGCATGTATTAGTTCACCCATGCACATATTTAGCGAATTATTGCGGACATTTTTCCGCATATAGGCATAAGCGTCCACATTCAGTGGATTATTTCGGAAATTTTTCCGCATAAGGGCATAAGCATCTGCATACAGCGAAGTTCCTTTAATTTTCGCTGCTGGTCGAAAACGCAAATATTTCTGAAGATTTTCGTAAAAAATTCGCCGAATTCGAAAACGGGATTTTCGATGCGAAAAAGACTTGGCAAAATTCGCAAGCAACTCTGCTCTCCAACTGTACTCTCCTGTAGGATACAGATGGCTGTACTCCCTCTACCAAAGAGACATTTCCAGGTATACTTTCTGGTGCATATTGTGAACCAGATACTCCAGGCGAACTAAAACTAACTCTGCGTCTATCTCTGCGTAGAGATAGGTGCTAAGTTAGTTTTAGCAAGTTTTGAGCAAGTTCTTATCAATGTAGTAGGCACTATTACCTCTTTGAGCCCTTCCTCTCTGCCCCCACTGCTGGGGAAGGGGGGAGGCTAGGAGTTGCAAGAAAGGTCACTAACAGACAGAGCCGGGACAAGATCCTCCGGCACCCAAGGCTGAGACGCCAAAGTGCGCCCCTCCATCCCTCCCACCCCAGCCATCACACACTGATTCCTATTAAGCTAAAAGGCCCTACAGGGCCCTCAACCCCTTCAACACCTTCTTCTCTAGTTATCTGGCGTGCAGTCACTGGCTGCCATGTATCCCCTTTTCTTATTTATATCTGCTTCATATACAGTAGGGGAATGATAGCTGAGTGAGTTGTGCGCCCCCTCCTACACTGTGCCCTGAGGCTGGAGCCTCTCTCGCCTCTGCCTCGGCCCGGCCCTGCTAACAGATACATTTACCTGTGTACAGACAAAGTGGACTGCCTGATCTTTACCAAATGAATAAGGCTTGGACCTCAGAGAACATCTACACTCGTTTTTGGAATCTGCTGATTATTTATGGCACAATGCTGAGTTTCTTTGTCTAAGGAAAGAACTTGTATTTCCAAAACTAAGGGCACACACTGTTCCCTCTAGATGGCGATGGTGTTGCTAGTGCTGCTGCTATCACTGTTGCCTTTATTTTTCTTTCACCACCGCTTATCTTTAATTATTTGGATTAGTCAAATTGTTTTAACAAATGTGGGAAATGTAATTGAAATTGTTCTTTGGTGTTTACAAAAATGCGTAGGTAGGATTAAAAAAGGAGGTAACATCCTGGATAAAAACAACAGAAACAGAGACACCGGAAGCCCCGATGGTGCAGTAAGTTACGACAATAAGAAAGTGTTGTAGAGTCAATGAAATGTACTCACAAAGGAAGGTTGCAGATGGGCAACCAACCACTGTAGGCAGGTGGAGAATGATACGCAAACCCGACTCCACTCTGGTGACCAGCCAGGCTGGATGTGGTCGCTCTCTTGTACAAAAAGTTCCAGATGGTTGCAAAGGTGGTGTTAGTCCACCTGACCAAATAGAATACACTTCCTGAAGGAGGGTTAGTAACACAAAGGGGGAGAAAGAGGTGCCCAGGGTATAATAAATCTATGTTAAAAGCAACTAAAATAAAAAAGGTTAAGGTGGCTTACCTCAATGATAACACATTCAAATAATTTGCAACGTACTTTAATATGCACTTGGCAATGCGTTTCATGGGTCTCCGCCCACTTCCTCAGGCTGAATACAGTGCCAGAAGAAAATCAAGCCAGCGTTTGAGGCGCCTCTAACGCTGGCTTGATTTTCTTCTGGCACGGTATTTAAACTTTTTTCATTTTAGTTGCTTTTATCATAGTTTTATAATACTCTGGGCACCTCTTTCTCCCATTTTGTTTACAAAAAATGGTATTTACAAAAAAAATTGACATATAAAGTAAGGTATGTGGCTGTTTCAAATCCCAGAACAGCATGTCCAGCATGCTATAAACTAAAAATGAACCTGAACTGAAATATAGCAGTTGCTGTCAGTTATATATCAGTTGCTGTCAGTTATAACTGAAAGGACAACTGATGAGCAAAGTAATGTCCATGTTTACCTATGGCTCATGCGGGCAATATTAAAGATTAACAGTGAGCTGACCAGGAAGCTGTTATGGAGTATTGGCCATTTTCAAAATGGAGGACAGAGAAATCCATCGATCACAGTGGACAAACAGGATGCCGGAGAGGAGAAGGGGATTGATGAGTAGACTACATGGGAGGTAAGTATGACGTGTATGTTTATTTTAACTTTTAATTTTCAGGTTTGCTTTAAGAATGTTTTGTTATTCCAATGGTTGCATAAAGGGACTGTGTAGTAAGTTCCCCATACCATTTTCTTGCATTTGGCTACTGTAGTTGCTCACCAAAGACCAGAATAAATCATTATCAGAAATGTGCACTTACTGACTTCACTGGAGTTCAGATGTGGGACACTCCACACCCATAATTAGTGGTGTTTGGCTGAACTGCCCTGGAACTGAACTAAGGACAGTTTAAGCAGTAGTGTGCATAAAATGTGTGTAGCTTCTCTCAAAGGCTTCTTTTTTATTGGTCACCATTAGCGTGAGCATTTTACAAGCTGAGCAGTGATGATGGCACATAAAAGCCATGCATCTGCTCATAATGGACGGACATGCATTGCCTGCCTTTGGCTGACACTTGACAGATGTGGTCTCTGCGGAACATAATATATTTTGGCTTACTTGAGATGTTTTCAGGCTGGCTCAGAAGAAGTGAGAGCATCTCTCTATCTTATCTTTCTCCCCAGTGTCTTCAAAGCAGGGACAATTCCAAAAACCCATCTAGCCCTAATTCAGCAATGCAGCGGTAGATTTTGTTTTATGATTATGATGGAAAACATAAGATCCACGTACCATCACTATGCTTCTTAATCATGGGAGTAACACTTGTTTTGTTCAATTTATTATCATTTTTTGAGATGCAAAGTTTAAAAATATGTATTTCAGGATTTTTTTTTTTTTATTATTTGAAGTAACACTTTTTTCAACATAATACTCGTTGGTGGATTGGCCCAAAATAGATAAAATAATTAAAAGCCATTTAAAAAGAAGAGGTGTGATTGGAGAGGTGTGGATTCCAAGATTTTTACAGCCATAACAAGCATAGCTAAAAGAACACCTGATCTGAAGATTAGTCCCCTGTATCAGAGGAAGGGAAGGTTGGTAGTTGGGCCCCCCTGGGTCCCCCTGTGACCAAAGGGGCTGCTCCCCTCTAGTTATGTCCCTGACACACAGTGGGTTTTTGACAATGCATTCCTCAGGTCAAACAGCAACCACAAAAATATGCCAAATAGCCAGAGAACAGTCAGACATAAGCTCCTCAAAGTGACTGACTGTTTTTGCGGTTAATACCATATATACTTGAATACAAGTCGACCTCGTGTATAAGTCAACTCCAATATTCAACCCTCTTAAGCTGGAATTTTTTATTGACTCAAGTATAAGTCTACCCAGCAAACTTAATGAATGCACTTGGGTCTCATGAGTGGTTAATAACTGCACTGCATACAGTATTGCAGCCATTATCCCTTCCTGCAGCCCATATCTCCTCCAGGCCCCCAAGTGCTGCAATTATTCACTCCCTTTTATGCAGCCCAGTATTTCCCCACCTCCCCCCTTTCCTTGTTATTTGTTGTGGCCAGGACTTTCAGACCTGTGTTTTCTAAGCAGTTCCTTTATCAATAAAGTGCCACTTACCACAGGGTAAATTGCTGCAAATGGGAATGTAACAATTAGTACACCCAGTGTGATCAGTGTTGCATGTGACTCATGTATAAGTCGACCCCTATACTTTTATGAAGTGAATCAGACCTAAATTTCTAGACTTATACTCGAGTATATACAGTATTTGAACTGAGGAAGCAGGAAAAACGTATGAAATGCGTTGTAGAAAACTTACTGCAGTCAATAAAATTTTGAAAGAATATCAAGTCATAGTAATTAATTTAAGAACTTCAGGAGACGTAAGCCAAACATATGTCTCATTTTTAAATGGCTTTTAATTATTTTATATATTTTAGGTGCCTCCACCCACAAATATTATCTTTACACCTCTACCAGAAGAAAAAAACACCAGGAGAGCAACCCTCTGATGACCCTCGCACACCCAAACAGGGGAAGGAAATCCTCTGCAAACATAATGGGTGGTTGTAGATTTCTTACAATCTGAAATGTGTGAGTGACTCTATTTATTTACATAATATTGGTGCCTTCGTTGTACACCGCTGTCTCCTGTTTTTTTCCCCTCCCTTGTTCCTTTTAAGTCCATGAATTTTGCTCGCCCATTCCTCAAGTAACTTTATTTTACAAATAACCATTTATTTATAGAGATGGCCCGAACCTCCAGATTTTCGGTTCGGGAACTTCCGCAAAAGTTTGGTTCGCGTTTGGGGAGGCGAACTTTGAAAACTAGAAACACTTATGCTGGCCACAAAAGTGATGGAAAAGATGTTTCAAGGGGTCTAACACCTGGAGGGGTGCATGGCGGAGTGAAATACATGTCAAAAGTCCTGGGGAAAAATCTGGATTTGACGCAAAGCAGCGTTTTAAGGGCCCGGGGTAGTGACCAAAAATAACAATGCAGGAGGACTTTCTAGGCCCTGCTGTATATGACACTGATCGACTTTACTACCTGTAACGAGAATCTGTTATAGAGGGCAAGTCTGCCATCCATTCAAGTGAAAGGTATGCACTGACTGCCAGGTATAATACAATGTACAGTCACAGATGCAGTGAAAGGTATGCAGTGACTGGTATTACAATACAATGTGCAGCTGTCACACAGGTGCAGTTAACAGGTATGCTTGGAGTGGTATATTACACAGTGTGTGGTCAGGTCACACAGGTACTGTGAACAATTATGCAATGACTGGTATTACAAGTGTGCACCTGTCACACACACACAGGTACCGGACAGGCACCTTGACACTGTGTGCGCTCACGTAGGTAGGTGGGTGCACTGAAGTGAACAACGGGTAGTAGGTATATGCAGTGATGGGTATTACAATGTGCACCTGTCACACACAGACAGATACCGGACAGGCACAGAGACACTGCATGTACTCACGTAGGTAGGTGGGTGCACAGTGAACAACAGGTAGGTATAACCAGTGATGGGTATTATAATGTGCACCTGGCACACACACAGGTAGTCACTGAATGTGCTGGGCCTGGCAGTAACACACAGTAGGAATAACCAAGGCTGTCTATGCAACACAAGTGTCAGTGGGCCACGCAAAAAAAAAAAATAGATCACAAGATTAGCTCTCAAAAGAGCTGTTGAGGGGTGCTTTTTTAGCAATAAGAATAAGCAAGGAGCAAGCTAAGAAACCTACAAGAGCCTAACTAAGCTTTCCCTATGAGAGTCTGCAGCAGCTTTCTCTTCTCTAATTACTGCAGGCACACGAGTGAGTGAAAAGCCTGACACTGCCTGCCTTTTATAAGGGGGGGGAGGGCTCCAGGAGGGAGTGTAGCCTAATTGGATACAATGTGCCTGCTGACTGTGATGTAGAGGGTCAAAGTTGACCCTCATGATGCACTATGGGGGCTAACTGAACTTCCGGAAAAGTTTGCAGTTCTCCGCAATCGCGAACCCCGGAAGTTTGCCGGGAACCGTTCGCCGGTGGACCATTCTATTTATTTATGACATTTGAAGACAATACACACTGGGTTTTGTAGAGAAAAAAGTTATCCTCTTATGCAGTAGGGAGAAGTATGTACACTTTGGCCCATATGCAATTCACTTTTTCTCCTGGGTGATATTTTTAAATTTGTTAATAAAATGCATTTTAAGCCACCAGAAAGCAAGAAAATGCTCAAAATAATTTTGATAGTACTTTTGCATTTACTTTTTGGTGCTTTTTTAGTTTAAAAGTGTTAGAAAGTTATTTAATTTGAAGATGAAAAAATCTCCTAGGCGAAAACTCAGGTGAAAAAGTGAATTGCATATGGCCCCTTGGCGAATACGCAATACTCTTGTTCTCCTTTTTTTTCAAGTTGATATTTTCACACCTTGTCAATAAGATGCCCTTCAAGCCCCTAGCAAGTAAATACACAAAATCATTTTGATAGTACTTTTACTCAGGGCCTGGCCGAGGCAGAGGCGAGAGAGGCTCCAGCCTCAGGGCGCAGTGTAGGAGGGGGCTCACAACTCACTCAGCTATCATTCCCATATTGTGTTTGAAGCAAAGAGAAATAAGAAAAGGGGATACGTGGCAGTGACGGCAAGCCAGATAACTAGAGATTAAGGGGTTGGGGGCCCTGCGGCGCCTCTTACTCTAATAGCAATCAGTGTGTGATGGCTGGCGTGGGAGGGATGGGGGGGGTGCACTTTGGTATCTCAGTACCCATAATCACAGAATTACAATATACTGAGACAAGTTACTAATTTAAAACAAACCTGAACTAAACTTTCCTTCACATTATATTGTCATACATAAATACCATTGTTTTTAATAAAACAACTATGGCAAAATGAACATTGGTGAAAATATGGCAAATGTGGTTTCTCATGCCCATTGACTTCAATGTAATTGGTGATTTTCCCACACCAATGTGCTTTTGCGAATATTTTCATCTGTGCAAAAATAGGACATTTTCGTGAAAATGATGTCAGAACAAAAATGGTCATATTTGCTCATTACTACCCATTAGACACTTGCCACGCTTACCACAAAGTTAGGAGAAAATATGTTTGTGGATTCTGTGAACATAGTTTTGCATAACTTGCAAAAGTTACATGAAAATACCAAAAACACTAGTTATTATGCTAAGTAGCTTTCTCAAGCTGTTTATACATTGTACTGATTTTTTTTTACAGCTTCAGTTACTTTTGGGTATATTTCTAAAAGGTCATTTAACATGTGCAGAAAGCGTACGAAAAATTCACTGGATTAATGCAATTTAGTGGACAAAATGCAACATAAGTAGTACATGTATAAAGCAAAAGATTATGTAACTTACTACATACATTGTGTAAGCACAATAACTTGAAAGGGCCACTACAATATTGCAAAAAATTGTATAATTTAAAAAGCCTAAATAAAAAAATATGCATTTTTTTCCCAGATTTAAATGCACTATACATTATTTTTTCCTATGCTGCTGTCACATTTCAGTACAGTAAGTAGCAAAAAGCTGCCAGATCTGACAGATTTTGGACTAGTCCAACTCCTCATGGGTTTTAGTATTACTTTAATATTACCTCAGTATTACCTTTACAAAATCACTCCCTGGTAAGGATCTGTACAAAGATGTCAGCCAACCTCCCTACAAGTTTGCACACTATTTTGGCAGTTGGACTAGGCAGCTGCAGTAAGTGCATTTGTAAATAAAGAGATAACAGGGAATCCCCCTTGTAGAGATGGACTGGTCCAAAACATGACAGATCTGTCAGATTCAGTGGTGGGCCGAAGTTTTGCACATGCAAAATTTTGCATCCAAATTTGCATTTACGCATCTTAATCGTAATGCAAATGTTCAGAGAAAATCTTCATTAATTTTGTTATAGTAATATTTCATAATTTAGCATATGTTTCATGTAATTTTCGTGTAATTTCACAAACTTTTGTGCCAAATTTAGCGGTTAATAGCAAAGCCCCCATACATGCTACTGCTACCAAAATTGCTATATATGTTAATGAGAAAATTGGGTACAAGTCAAAAAAAAAAATTTTCAAAAAGAAATTGTAGTTTTTGAGGAAATTGATTTTTAATATGCAAAGAAACATGGTTTTTAAACTGTCATTTTTTTGTTTAAAAACCATTCCCTCTTTGCGCTTTTAAAATTGATTTCTAAAAAACTACAAGGTCTTTTTGGAAAACTCTTTTTTTTAACTTGTACCTAATTTTCTCCTTAACATATGTAGCAATTTTGGTGTCAATACCATGTATGGGCGTTTTGTTATTCACTGCCAAAGTTGGTACGAAATTGCACAAAAATAATGCGAAATTTTAGGCGAAATTACAAATCACTAGACGAAATCAATTGAATTTACAATTACGTATAAGCATAAACGCAAACATTTTGCGTAATCGTAATTAGCTAATTACGATCATCTCTGGTCAGATTTTTACTGCCTACTGTAAGTGACAGCAACATAGAAAAAAGGTACCGGTAATTAATAGTGTGTTGCTCTGGGAGACATGTACATTTTAGATGCATGTTTTTGAAATTGTACAATTCTTCTCAATACTTGTCCTTTAATATGTGCAGACAGAGCTTTTGAAAATCTGTTAGTGAATGTGTCATTGGTCTGTTAGTGATCCAATGGCCCTCACAAGGCTAATGAAAAAACTTTCAATACACATTGGTCAGGTTATCAATCAACAAAAGTGACCAGGTGTGGCAGCTCATTTTCATTAATCAGAGACAGACACAAATCATTTATATCACACTTTTCTTGTGACAGACTCTAAGCGCCAGAGCTGCAGCCACTAGAACGTGCTCTATAGGCAGTAGCAGTGTTAGGGAGTCTTGCCCAAGATCTCCTACTGAAATAGGTGAAGGCTTACTGAACCAGAAGAGCCAAGATTCAAACTCAGGTCGTCTGTGTCAGAAGCAGAGCCCTTAACCAGTACCATATCCAGCCACTGAGAGAGGCAAATGGTAGGGGAATGGTAGGGGAATAACAACAACAACAATTACAATAATATTTTTATAGCGCTTTTCTCCCTGGGGACTCAAAGCGCTGTGACCCTGCATTATGCAGTCTCAAAGGCTAGGGAAAAGAGGTGAGTTTTTAGCCTTTTTTTAAAGCTGTCCAGAGAAGGAGTCTCTTGTACTGATTGTGGAAGTGAGTTCCATAGAGTAGGGACTGCATAGGAAAAGGCCCGAGCACCATATGTTAAGTGTATCCTGGGAATAACCAGCTTCATCTTGTTGGCAGAGCGGAGGGTGCATGGAGGGGCATAAAGTTCCAATAGATCGGCTATGTATTTGGGTCCCATGTGGTTTAGAGCCTTGAATGTCATCAGGCAGATCTTAAAATTGATTCTCCATTTTACTGGCAACCAGTAAAGAGTTTGCAGTACTGGGGTGATGTGTGAGCTGCGGGGGGGGGGGGGGGACATTGGCTAGAAGTCTGGCTGCAGCATTCTGTACTAGTTGTAAGGGGCGCAGAACCTTATCTGTAGATAGATGAACAGAGCGTTGCAGTAGTCTAGGCGGGAGGATACAAATGCATGACCCAGGGCAGGTAGGTCTTCAGCTGGGATAAGGTGTTTGATTTTCGCTATATTTCTTAGATGGAAGAAGGAAGACTTGACGACAGCTGATTAGAGTTGGGCCGAACGGTTCGCCTGCGAACGGTTCCATGCGAACTTCCGTGGTTCGCGTTCGCGTCCCGCAGGCGAACTTTTGCGGAAGTTCGGTTCGCCCCATAATGCACCATGAGGGTCAACTTTGACCCTCTACATCACAGTCAGCAGGCCCAGTGTAGCCAATTAGGCTACACTAGCCCCTGGAGCCACTCCCCCCCTACTAAAAGGCAGGCAGCGGCGACCATTACGGTCACTCGTGTGCCTGCATTAGTGAGAGTAGGGCGAGCTGCTGCACACTCTCTCATAGGGAAAGATTAGTTAGGCTTAGCTTGTCCCTGGCTGCATACCTGTTCTGTGAACCCACCACTGCATACCTGTACTGTGAACCCACCACTGCATACCTGTTCAGTGAACCCACCACTGCATACCTGTTCTGTGAACCCACCACTGCATACCTGTTCTGTGAACCCACCACTGGATACCTGTACTGTGAACCCACCACTGCATACCTGTTCAGTGAACCCACCACTGCATACCTGTTCTGTGAACCCACCACTGCATACCTGTTCTGTGAACCCACCACTGCATACCTGTTCAGTGAACCCACCACTGCATACCTGTTCTGTGAACCCACCACTGCATACCTCTTCAGTGAACCCACCACTGCATACCTGTTCTGTGAACCCACCACTGCATACCTGTACTGTGAACCCACCACTGCATACCTGTACTGTGAACCCACCACTGCATACCTGTACTGTGAATCCACCACTGCATACCTGTTTAGTGAACCCACCACTGCATACCTGTTCTGTGAACCCACCACTGCATACCTGTTCAGTGAACCCACCACTGCATACCTGTTCAGTGAACCCACCACTGCATACCTGTTCTGTGAACCCACCACTGCATACCTGTTCTGTGAACCCACCACTGCATACCTGTTCTGTGAACCCACCACTGCATACCTGTACTGTGAACCCACCACTGCATACCTGTACTGTGAACCCACCACTGCATACCTGTTTAGTGAACCCACCACTGCATACCTGTTCTGTGAACCCACCACTGCATACCTGTTCTGTGAACCCACCACTGCATACCTGTTCTGTTCAGTGAACCCACCACTGTATACCTGTTCAGTTCAGTGAACCCGCCACTGCATACATGTTCTGTTCAGTGAACCCGCCACTGTATACCTGTTCTGTTCAGTGAACCCGCCACTGCATACCTGTTCTGTTCAGTGAACCCGCCACTGCATACCTGTTCTGTTCAGTGAACCCGCCACTGCATACCTGTTCTGTTCAGTGAACCCGCCACTGCATACATGTTTTGTTCAGTGAACCCGCCACTGTATACCTGTTCTGTTCAGTGAACCCGCCACTGCATACCTGTTCTGTTCAGTGAACCCGCCACTGCATACCTGTTCTGTTCAGTGAACCCGCCACTGCATACCTGTTCTGTTCAGTGAACCCGCAACTGTATACCTGTTCTGTTCAGTGAACCCACCACTGCATACCTGTTCTGTTCAGTGAACCCGCCACTGCATACCTGTTCTGTTCAGTGAACCCGCCACTGCATAACTTTTCTGTTCAGTGAACAGTTTGGTGTGTCAGTGTGAAGCAGTACCTTAATTACACTACCTGATTGATATATACACATGCAAGATGTTTTAAAGCACTTTAGGCCTGTCATTTAGCATTCAATATGATTTCTGCCCTTAAAGCGCTGCTTTGCGTCAAATCCAGATTTTTCCCGGGGACTTTTGGCATGTATCCCACTCCGCCATGCCCCCCTCCAGGTGTTAGACCCCTTGAAACATCTTTTCCATCACTTTTGTGGCCAGCATAATTTTTTTTTTTTCAAAGTTCGCATCCCCATTGAAGTCTATTGCGGTTCGCGAACTTTAACGCGAACCGAACCTTCCGCGGAAGTTCGCGAACCTAAAATCGGAGGTTCGGCCCAACTCTACAGCTGATACCTGCTGTCTGAGTTTTAGATTTCCATCCAGGATCACCCCAAGGTTTCGCAAGGTTTTGGAATTTTAGGGGAATGTTAGGGGAATGTTAGGGGAATGGTAGAGCAATGGCTACACAGTTTTGTAATGCACTGAGCAGTGCAAAGCTGAGATCATAGTTCCAATAATTCAATCAGATACCTGAAATGTTACTGAGATTGTGTGGTGCAATGCGTTACATCTATCGCTACTCTGCAAATCAATAATTGATCAGAGAGCATCTGATGGCTTGTAAGGTTAAGCCCAGTGTATGATGACTAGTTTTATTCATTACCTCTACTAGTTACTGGACTCTGCACCTTTTTGTTTGTCATACCCAGTAAATAACTTTATTCGGTACAACAGCACAGTTTGAGTTAAGTGTATGATATGATGAAGGATTTAACTATGTGAAAGTATGGACAGAATATGCAATTCTCAGTAGCCGTTCACTCAATTACTGCCATGTTCCTTTTGAATCTTAATGAATATTAAAGCTCCTGGGCCCCTCTTGTGCCCGACAGAAGACAGACATCTCTAAGAGCAGGGAGATTTCTTTAAAAATCCATATAGCATCCCCTCCCTAAGTGAGAGTAGAGCAGGGTCATGTCAAGGCCCTCAGCTGATCTGCTAATGACACGGGAAATATGCTAAGGAGCTGCCTGCAAGGGGCCTTTCTAATGCGGTCACTTCCTGGGACCTCAAAGAGGCTTTAATTGCAAAGCTTTGGAGACAGCAGGTGTGCTTGTCATGTCTAATCAGAGATTTGGCTGTATTTGACAGCTCAGCCGAGGAACAGGCTCTCACACTCTCCCTCCACACGCATGCCCCCGGTCCCCCTTTCCTCCTCGCTAACTTTTCACTCCTTGCACACCTGTCACTTTGATTATGAGAATGATATTCTCCTATTGCAATAAGGAGAAGTAAATCCTCTCCATTCCTGAATTTGCTCTTATTCGCATTGTTCGTTGGGGGATTAAGAGATGCAATCTGCCTTTTGCTTCCTTAACAAGATTTTCTTTTTTCGCTTCTGCCGCGTCAATTGATAATAATGATACGATAAATCATTAAGAGTCAGTTACAACTGGCGGAGTTGTCATCCATGAGTAGTTGTCATGATGCTAAAATGTATTGACAGGGGTTGCTTTACTTGTCAACTACTACTATTAGATTTTCTTTCTCAGCGACTAGCAGTAATGTTATAATCTGTATTAAGGTTTGTTCAAATGGATGTCTGAAATTTGCTCTTGGTGGGTTGAACCAGGAAAAAAGGACACATAAACCCTTATGGATAAAACAATGCCAACATAGGCGCCTATTACAAAAGTCGCGATTAGCGGGCAAAATACTGACATTTGGGTGCATGACAGATTCTGCTATCGGGCGCATGGCAGTGCCCACTATTGGCCGCATCCAGCGCCGAATAGCGCTTGGCCAATAGCGCTTTTATAATGGCCATGATATACAGCCAAGCAGGTAAATTTTGGCACCAGGAGGCAACCAATGTAGCAAAGCAGTACATTTTTGTGCGCCTGATTAGCAGCAAACAAGGTAAATTTCAGCACCTGGAGGCACCGGGGGGCTTGCGGAAATGGAAATTTCCAATTTTAACAATATTCTACTTGCGGCAATCCCCTGCGCCCTTTTTTTCCCACCTTTTTTATGCTTGCTTGGTGGGTATTTGTGAAGGGCAGGGGATGCTGTGCAAGTTCCTGGATTACTATGTTTAGTTTTAGCACATGATAAAATTCAAATAGGCAGGTGTGTTCAACTTTTGCAAGTCTGCATTTATTGAAAATGTTGGTTACAACATTTAATGGGTGGGTTGTGAGTTAAGATGTCATAATTTAAGTGAATGGAAGTGTTCTTCAAGCAGGGGCATAGCAATATCCCCTGAAATCCCTCCCATCATGGGGAGACCTGGTGGTGGGGGGGGGGGGGGGGGGCTAAGGGGACCCTGTTCTAGGGTACAGAGTAGTGGCAGGAGCTTTATATTTTACCTGTTCTTG